>NC_090449.1:225935384-226241748 GCF_031143425.1 Pleurodeles waltl
AGTTAACTGTTGGGTCTAGCAGTCTGGGGTCAGGCCCAACAGACTTGAGGACATCTCATGAGGGTTGGTACTGTGTTCCAGCAGGAACTTCAGCATCCAGCAGCAGTCAAGTGTTCCTAGGCAGTGGGGTTCCCGAGGAGTGCAGGTTTCCTTAGCTTTTGGTGGTCCTGAAGCCTAAAAGAAAGCTAGCCAACAAGCCCTTGGAGTCACTTCTTCTGTCTTGGTACAAATGGAGCTCCTTTCCACTTGTGGGCACAGCAGGCACAGTCCTTTTTGAGGGTCCCTCAAATGCAGCAGGTGCAGTTCAGTCTTTGTTGCAGCCTCTCTTTGCTGGGTCCAGGAAGCAGCAGGGTAGTTATGTGATATTTTCAGTCCAGTACTGATCTGAGGACCGGGTACAAGAGGCGTCAATATTATGCCACCTTCATGTTGGTTAGTGGACTCACTAGTCAATGAGGTAATATTTCATATGGGGCAACCCTTGTCACTTTAGATCACTTTTCTGGGGTTTGACCCAAAAACAACAAAGTGCCCTTGTTAGACCTGACATGCCTTAGGGTGGTCACCCCTAACTTTTTGCCTGCCTCCCTCCACTTTTTGGACTCTGTCTTTGCTGGCTTTTAGACTCTGCGCACTTTACCACTGCAAACCAGTGCTAAAGTGCATATGCTCTCTCCCTTTAAACATGGTAATTTTGGATCATACCCAATTGGACTATTTAATCTACTTATACGTCCCTAGTAATGTGCACTATATGTGCCTAGTGCCTGTAGATTAAATGCTACTAGTGGGCCTGCAGCACTGGTTGTGCCACCCACTCAAGTAGCCCCTTTACCTTGTCCCAGGCCTGCCATTGCAAGGCCTGTGTGTGCAGTTTCACTGCCAATTCGACTTGGCATTTAAAAGTACTTGCCAAGCCTAAAACTCCCCCTTTTCTACACATAAGTCACCTCTAATGTGTGCCCTAGGTAACCCCTAGAGCAGGGTGCTGTGTGGGTAAAAGGCAGGACATGTACCTGTGTAGTTTACATGTCCTGGTAGTGGAAAACTCCTAATTTTGTTTTTACACTACTGTGAGGCCTGCTCCCTTCATAGGCTAACACTGGGGCTGCCCTCATACATTGTTGAAGTGGTAGCTGCTGATCTGAAGGGAGAAGGAAGGTCATATTTAGTATTGCCAGAATGGTAATACAAAATCCTGCTGACTGGCGAAGTTGGATTTAATATTACTATTTTAGAAATGCCACTTTTAGAAAGTGAGCATTTCTCTGCACTTACATCTTTCTGTGCCTTACAATCCACGTCTGGCTAGGTTTAGTTGACAGCTCCTTGTGCATTCACTCAGACACACCCCAAACACATGGTACTCAGCCTCACTTGCATACATCTGCATTTTGAATGGGTCTTCCTGGGCTGGGAGGGTGGAGGGACTGCTCTGAGACAAAGGACTGCCACACCCCCTACTGAGACCCTGGCAGACAGGATTGAACTGAAAGGGGACCTTGGTGCACTTCTAAGCCACTCTTTGAAGTCTCCCCAATTCAAAGGCACATTTGGGTATAAAACAGGGCCTCTGCCCTACCACCTCAGACACTTGCTGGAGAAGAAACCTGAACCAGAACCTGCATCCTGCCAAGAAGAACTGCCTGGCTGCTCAAAGGACTCACCTGACTGCTTTCTAGAAAGGACTGCTGCCTTGCTGTTGGCCTGCTCCCTTGCTGAACTCTTGTCTGGCTGTAAAAGTGCTCTCCAAGGGCTTGGATAGAGCTTGCCTCCTGTTTCCTGAAGTCTCAGGGCCAAAAAGACTTTTCTTTCTTTCAACTGGACGCCGTGTGCGCCGAAAAATTCGACGTGCAGCTTGTTCCGTGGTGAGATTCACTGCACGCCGATCTGGAAGGACGCCGATCGACGCGACGCCTACGGTGCAACCGGAACTTCCACGCACAGCCCTCCGGAACGACGCGCAGCCGGTTAACAAGCCTAGGATTCCACGCACAGATCCTGGGACATCTGGTAATCCCGCAACCCACAGAAGGAGTCGGCCTGCGTGCCGAAAAACAACGCACGTCTTCCCCGCGTGAAAAATAACGACGCAAGTCCGTGTGTGAAGGGGCGAAACCGACGCACACACCATTTTTCCACGCATCTCCTCCTCTGCGGCCCTCTGCGGAGATTTTCCACTCCATACCAGGTACTTTGTGCTTGAAAGAGACTTTGTTTGCTTTTTAAAGACTTAAGACACTTTATATCACCTTTCAGTGATATCTCTAGAAATTCTTATTGTATCTTTTATTGTGTTGATCTACAAATACCCAGATAAATATTATATATTTTTCTAAACACTGTGGTGTATTTTTGTGGTGCTATATGGTGTTATTGTATGATTTATTGCACAAATACTTTACACATTGACTTCTAAGTTAAGCCTGACTGCTCGTGCCAAGCTACCAGAGGGTTGGCACAGGATAATTTGGATTCTGTGTGACTTACCCTGACTAGAGTGAGGGTTCTTGCTTGGACAGAGGGTAACCTGACTGCCAACCAAAAAACCCATTTCTAACATTGGTGGCAGCGGTGGGATAGGACTTGTATTTGTGCAGTGACATACAGTAGCTAAGTATTTCACTACCTACCCACAGTTGAAGGTCAACTTGATTTTTATCTTTTTGCAAATTCATTTTTCCTAACAATTTTCAAAAACTAAATCCTCACTCAACATGTCTCTGGCTGGGTCTCAAGCAGGAGATTTGGACCTAGCCCTGTTGGAGACATATACTGTCAAACAGCTAAAAGGGTTCTGCAGGGTGATGAGAGTACCCACCCAAGGGGTCTCCAAAAAGGAGGACTTTCAAGTGGCGCTGAGGGCCTGGGCAGAAGCCCATTTAGAGGAGGATGATGAGGAAGAGGAGCCAGAAAATGGCCTCTCAGAGGATTTATTGCCATCAGTGGGTAATGTTACCACTGCAATTGTGCCCCCTTCCAGACCAGGGAGCAGTGTCTCTGAGCAAAGCCTGACCGCAGAGGAAAGGAGAGAAGAAAGGGAGTTCCAATTACAAATGGCAAGACTGAAAATTTAGGCTCAACAGGAGGAAAGGAGGGCAGAGAGGGAAGCCAAGGAAGCTGAAAGAGCAGCCAAACAGATGGAAGCTGAAAGAGCTTTGGCTGAAAATAAACTATTTTGGCTCATGAACTGAGTCTCAAGGAGCTGGAGATCAAGGCGAGACAGTCTGAATCCAGCAGTAATGGTGGCAGCATACAGACAGGACCTGCTGGAGAAAAGAAGGTTTGTATACCCAAAAATGTGGTGCCCAGTTTTGTGGTGGGAGATGACAGATAAATGGTTAGCTGCTTATGAAGTTGCACTAAGGGCTCATGAGGTTCCTGAAGGGCAATGGGGTACAGCTACGTGGGGTTATGTGCCGCCATTGGGGAGGGACACACTTCTCACATTGGATCAACCAGATCAAAACACATACCCACTTCAGAAAGCCACTTTACTTGCCAAGTTTGGGCTGACCCCTGAGGGATACCGTCAGAGGTTCAGGGACAGCACCAAACCATCCACACAAACATGGGTAGATTTCTTTGACTTTTCCAGTAAGGCACTGAATGGATGGGTGCGGGGCAACAAAGTAGATGATTATAAAGGGTTATATGACTTGATTCTGAGAGAGCATTTGCTCAATACTACTTTTACATAGTTGCACCAGCACTTGGTAGATAGTAAGCTGACTGATCCCAGGAAGCTTGCTGAGGAGGCGGACCTCTGGGTTAGCATCAGAGTGTCCAAAAAGGTATTTGGGGGGACACCCACAAAGGTGGTCAGGGTTCCCAACAGAAGAAAGAGGGGGGAGATAAACTTACAGATAAGGAACTCTCAAAAGGCCCCCAAAAGAATTCCCAGGGAGGGGGTGGCAACCATTCCTCTTCCAGATTTGGGAAAAAGCCAGGGACTTATGATAAATCAGGGAAATTCAACCCCAAATGCTTAGAGTACTACCAGTATGGTCACTATAAAGGCGACCCCCAGTGTTCCAAGAGAGCACCGTCCACTACCGGACAGACACCTTGGTTGACTAGTGTAGCGCTTGGGGGGTGGGGGGGGGAGGGGGGGGGGGGGGGGGGGGGAGACAGACCCAGATAGCTTTGGGGAGCAGGTAGAGGTTTCCCTAGTGTCCCTGGGAGAAAGAGAAATGGTGCCCAAAGCCTACATGCCAGAAAATACTTCCAAGTATAGGCAGTGGGTCACCATTGATGGGCAGAAGGTGGAGGCTCTGCGTGACACAGGAGCCAATATGATTACTGTCAAGAGTCAGCTGGTGTCAACAGAGCAGATAGTCCCTAATACATTCCACTAGGTCATAGTCGCTGACAATCGTGAGAGTCACCTACCAGTGGCTCTGGTTCCCTTTGAGGGAGGGAGGGAGGGGGGGAGGGGGGAAGGGGGGGGAGGGGAGGGGGGGGGTTCTCTGGTACTCTGAAAGTAGCTGTGAGTCCTGCAATGCCTGTTAGGCAATGATGTTGAGCATACTACTTGGAAAGAGGTAGAGCTCAGATCCCACCTGGAGATGTTAGGGCTGCCTGAGTGGGTCTGCATGACCACACGGTCCATGGCTGCCCGGGAAGGGAGTCAAGGGCGTCTGGAGCCTGGAAAAAAGGCCCAGACAGCTGCAAAGAGGAAGGGCAAGAGGTGCAGGAAACCCGCCTCAAATGTTCCCACGGTGGCGGACGGGGCCCCTGAGGAGGAGGAGGCCCCTGAACCAACTGGGGAGGACATAGCTGACCTGGGTAACCTACCTGAACTTGCTGGCTGGCAAGTAGAGGGGGGGGCAACCAGGGCAGAATTCTGCAAGGCGCAGAAGGAATGCCCCGCCCTTGAGGGTCTGAGGCAACAGGCCACAGCCCAAGCAGCAGGTGACACCTCTGGCACTCACCATATTTACTGGGAGAATGATCTCCTTTACAGTGAGCGTAAGGTTCCAGGTCCTGGGGCAGCCCGTGTGCTATTGGTCCCCCAGTGTTACCGGAACTTCCTACTGGGTCTGGCTCACGACATCCCCCTGGCAGGACACCTGGGACAAGACCTTTAACAGGCTTGACATCCACTTCCATTGGCCCAGAATGAGGACAGCCTCAGATAACTTCTGCAGAGCTTGCCCCACCTGCCAGGCTAGTGGGAAGACAGGGAAACTGCTTAAGGCTCCCCTGCTCCCACTCCCAGTCGTTGGCACCCCCTTTGAAAGGGTGGGCATCGACATTGTTGGTCCCTTGGACCCCAAAACTGCCTTGAGCAACAGGTTCATCCTGGTTTTGGTGGACCATGCCACCCGCTATCCAGAGGCAATCCCTCTGAGAACCGTGACTGCACTGGTGGTGACCAGAGCCCTGTTGGGAATATTTACCCATGTGGGATTCCCTAAGGAGGTCGTGTCTGACAGGGGCACAAACTTCATGTCTGCATACATGAAGTCCATGTGGGATGAGTGTGGGGTGACCTACCGGTTTACCACCCCTTATCATCCTCAATCCAATGGGCTTGTTGAGAGATTCAACAAGACCCTGAAAGGCATGATTAGTGGCCTGACTGATGCCATGAGGCGTAAGTGGGACGTCCTCTTACCCTGCCTGTTGTTTGCTTACAGAGAGGTGCCCCAGAAAGGGCTGGGGTTCAGCCCCTTTGAGCTTCTCTATGGTCACCCTGTCAGGGGACCCCTAAGCATTGTTAAGGAGGGCTGGGAGAAAGCTCCCAAGTCACCTCCTCAGGATGTGGTCAGCTACATGCTGGCCCTCCGCAACCAAACCCAACGCTTCTGGAAGCAGGCCCAGAGTAACCTCGAGGCCACTCAAGAGGTGATGAAGGAGTGGTATGACCGGAAGACCACTCTGGTTGAGTTCTCACCTGGAGATAAAGTTTGGGTGATGGAGCCAGTAGAGCCAGGGCTCTCCAGGACCGCTGGACTGGCCCCTTTGAGATCAAGGAGCGTAAAGGGAAGGCCACTTACCTAGTGGACCTCAAGACCCCTAGGCACCCCCTAAGGGTCCTCCATCACAACCGGCTCAAACCTCACTTTGAGAGGTCTGAGGTCAGTATGCTCCTGGTCACAGATGAGTGCATGGAAGAGGAGAGTGAACCTCTCCCCGACCTCCTCTCTGCCAAAGAAGGGGATGGGTCAGTGGGGGGGGGGGGGGGGGGGGGGGGAGTCATTCTCTCTGACTCCCTGACTCTAACCCAGAGAGGAGACTGCTATGAGTTGTTAAAGCAGTTCTCCCCCCTGTTCTCCCTTACTCCTGGACTGACCCACCTCTGTGTTCATGACAATGACACAGGTGACAGTCCCCCTGTGTAGAACAAAATGTACAGGTTGTCGGATAAGGTGAAGGCCAGCATCAAGGAGGAGGTCTCCAAGATGTTGACTTTAGGGGTTATTGAGAAATTCAGTAGTACCTGGGCCAGCCCTGTGGTATTGGTTCCTAAGGCTACTGCCCCAGGTGCGAAGCCAGAACTCCGGTTCTGTGTGGACTACCGGGGTCTCAACTCAGTCACCCGGACTGATGCTCACCCCATCCCCCGAGCTGATGAGCTCATTGACAGACTAGGCGCTGCCAAGTTCCTGAGTACGTTCGATCTTACTTCAGGGTACTGGCAGATCGGCCTGACTGAGGGGTCTAAAGAAAGATCAGCATTTTCCACCCCTGATGGCCATTACCAATTCCGGGTGATGCCATTTGGGTTGAAAAATGCCCCCGCTACCTTCCAACGGTTGGTTAACGAGGTCCTAGCTGGTAAAGATGCCTACTGTGCAGCTTACCTGGATGACATAGCTGTCTACAGTTCCAGCTGGGAGGAACACCTGCTCCACCTCAAGGAGGTGCTTCAGGCTCTGCAACAGGCAGGCCTGACTATCAAGGCTAGTAAGTGCCAGATTGGGCAGAGTTCCGTGGTGTACTTGGGACACCTAGTAGGTGGTGGCAAGGTGCAGCCACTCCAGGCCAAGATTGAAACTATCAAGGCCTGGCAACCACCTAGAACACAGACTGAGGTGAGGGCCTTTTTGGGCCTCACTGGATACTACCGCAGATTCGTCAAGGGCTATGGTACCATTGTGTCCCCCTTGACAGAACTCACTTCCAAGAAACAACCTAGGTTGGTGAATTGGACAGAGGCTTTTCAGAAAGCCTTTGATTCTCTGAAGGAAGCCATGTGCACGGCCCCGTGCTCAAAGCCCCTGACTACTCCCAGGAGTTTATTTTGCAGACAGACGCTTCAGAGCATGGCATAGGGGCTGTTCTAGCACAGCTAAATGAGGATGGCTCAGACCAACCATTAGTCTTTATTAGCAGAAGACTATTACCACAGGAACAGAGGTGGAGTGCTATAGAGAGAGAAGCATTTGCTGTGGTTTGGGCACTGAAGAAGCTAAGACCCTACCTGTTTGGGACTCATTTCCGAGTTCAGACAGACCACAGACCCCTCAGATGGCTCATGCAGATGAGGGGTGAGAATCCAAAACTCTTGAGGTGGTCCATTTCCCTACAGGGGATGGACTTTACGGTGGAGCATCGCCCAGGGGTTGACCACCCCAATGCTGATGGTCTCTCCAGATACTTCCGCCTTAGCGATGAGAGCTCCCAGGAGGTCGGGTAGCTCTCCCCACTTTCAGCTGGGGGGGGACACATGTTAGACCTGACATGCCTTAGGATGGTCACCCCTAACTTTTTGCCTGCCTCCCTCCACTTTTTGGACTCTGTCTTTGCTGGCTTTTAGACTCTGCGCACTTTACCACTGCTAACCAGTGCTAAAGTGCATATGCTCTCTCCCTTTAAACATGGTAACTTTGGATCATACCCAATTGGACTATTTAATCTACTTATAAGTCCCTAGTAATGTGCGCTATATGTGCCTAGGGCCTGTAGATTAAATGCTACTAGTGGGCCTGCAGCACTGGTTGTGCCACCCACTCAAGTAGCCCCTTTACCTTGTCCCAGGCCTGCCATTGCAAGGCCTGTGTGTGCAGTTTCACTGCCAATTCGACTTGGCATTTAAAAGTACTTGCCAAGCCTAAAACTCCCCTTTTTCTACACAAGTCACCTCTAATGTGTGCCCTAGGTAACCCCTAGAGCAGGGTGCTGTGTGGGTAAAAGGCAGGACATGTACCTGTGTAGTTTACATGTCCTGGTAGTGTAAAACTCCTAAATTTGTTTTTACACTACTGTGAGGTCTGCTGCCTTCATAGGCTAACATTGGGGCTGCCCTCATACATTGTTGAAGTGGTAGCTGCTGATCTGAAGGGAGTAGGAAGGTCATATTTAGTATGGCCAGAATGGTAATACAAAATCCTGCTGACTGGCGAAGTTGGATTTAATATTACTATTTTGGAAATGCCACTTTTAGAAAGTGAGCATTTCTCTGCACTTACATCTTTCTGTGCCTTACAATCCACGTCTGGCTAGGTTTAGTTGACAGCTCCTTGTGCATTCACTCAGACACACCCCAAACACATGGTACTCAGCCTCACTTGCATACATCTGCATTTTGAATGGGTCTTCCTGGGCTGGGAGGGTGGAGGGACTGCTCTGACACAAAGGACTGCCACACCCCCTACTGGGACCCTGGCAGACAGGATTGAACTGAAATGGGACCTGGTGCACTTCTAAGCCACTTCAAAGGCACATTTGGGTAAAACAGGGCCTCTGCCCTACCACCTCAGACACTTGCTGGAGAAGAAACCTGAACCAGAACCTACATCCTGCCAAGAAAAACTGCCTGGCTGCTCAAAGGACTCACCTGACTACTTTCTACAAAGGACTGATGCCTTGCTGTTGGCCTGCTGCCTTGCTGAACTCTTGTCTGGCTGTAAAAGTGCTCTCCAAGGGCTTGGCTAGAGCTTGCCTCCTGTTTCCTCAAGTCTCAGGACCAAAAAAAGACTTTCTTTCAACTGGACTTCGTGTGCGCCGAAAAATGCGACGCGCAGCTTGTTCCGCGGTGAGAAATTCACCACACGCCGATCTGGAAAGACGCCGCTCGACGCAACGCCTACGGTGCGACCGGAACTTGGACGCACGGCCTCGCCTGGACAACGCCGCCCGACTTCCAGAGAGGAAATCGACACAACGCCTGCCGTGAGGAAGAAGATTCCACGCACAGCCCACCGGAACGACGCGCAGCCTGTTAACAAGCCTAGGATTCCACGCACAGACCCTGGGACATCTGATAATCCCGCGACCCACAGAAGGAGTCGGCCCGCGAGTGAAAAATAACGACGCAAGTCCGTGTGCGAAGGGGCGAAACCGACGCACACACCATTTTTCCACGCATCTCCTCCTCTGCGGCCCTCTGCGGAGATTTTCCACTCCAAACCAGGTACTTTGTGCATGAAAGAGACTTTGTTTGCTTTTTAAAGACTTAAGACATTTTATATCACCTTTCAGTGATATCTCAACAAATTCTTATTGCATCTTTTATTGTGTTGATCTACAAATACCCAGATAAATATTATATATTTTTCTAAACACTGTGTGGTGTATTTTTGTGGTGCTATATGGTGTTATTGTATGATTTATTGCACAAATACTTTACACATTGCCTTCTAAGTTAAGCCCGACTGCTCGTGCCAAGCTACCAGAGGGTGGGCACAGGATAATCTGGATTGTGTGTGATTTACCCTGACTAGAGTGAGGGTTCTTGCTTGGACAGAGGGTAACCTGACTGCCAACCAAAAACCCAATTTCTAACAGCCCTTCTTTGCTTCAGTCAGATGGTTAAGGTCTTCTTCACCTGTGAGGAGCTCTTGCACACCCAAAAAGTGCACCCAGCATAATAAGTCACTTGTCCTGGAAAACCAACTCTACAACGGGATTTTCCCCCCTCTGGAGGGGATGCCAACTTGTCTGCTACACAAAGGAGCGGGCAGGCTAAAGTATGATCTCCATTTACACTTCACTGAGTCAGTGACCTCTCTGAAGCTGGACCATCTGTTGTCACCACCCAGTAATCCTCCTGCATGTTGAAGTCACACTTTCTACTACCGATTGTTCTTTGTTCCCGGAGCTTTTCACACTTCCTAGCAGGGGGCTGCCTGCTGCCTTGGGGGTACAACAACTGCAGTCAGTCAGGAAGGGCCAGAGGATTGGGCAACAAAGTCACCTTTGCCTTAAAAGTTGTCATAAGTCCGACTCAAACAATAAGTCAGGTTTAAAGTAACAATCACATTTATATCTTGAAGTACCATGTCCGGTGGCCCAAAATGGAAGTCCGCACATAGCATGTGGGCTTGTGAAACTCTGCAAGTTAGCCAATTGGACTACTTGCCGTATCACCGCAAATATAACAATTGAACGTTTGTACTGTCAGGACATTAAGGTGTCATTTCAACATGCCCCTTTTAATATAAGCCCATGGCCTTATGGGATTATAAGGCCTTCCTTAGGGGTGGATTATAGATGTTAAAAAGGTACTGGATGTGGCAAATGGGGTACTTTGCCATGTTAGGTGGGCAGGCTGGAAGCTGCTTGATTAGGTTGCGATGGCAGACCTAGAGCCATGCTTTCCTTTTGTCACAACACTGGCAGCACAAGTGCTGCAGTCCACTGGTGACAATGAACTTACTAGTTCGGGGTACCATATACTACGGTCTCAAAGTAAGTTACCTACGCCAATCAGGCACTAGGCAATCATACATACATTTTTCAGGGTCGGAGCACTTGCACTGGGGCCTTGCCACCAGAGTATACGTAAACTATATTTGGTTATGGCACCAAATATGTGAAAAGCTGCACCCTCTTAAAACTTCCTTCATTCTTCTGGTCTCTAAATTCCCATAGAGCAAGGTTGTTCACTATGGTAGACACAGACTCATCAAAGTGGGAGGATAAGAACAAATTACTTACCTTCGGTAACGCTTTTTCTGGTGGATACAATAGCTACCTGTGGATCCCTCACCTTATGAATTCTCCCATGCTCCAGCATCCGACGGAAAATCTTCCCAGCTCTCCACGTCGATGAGGACGTCACAATTGCAGGCTCCACGCGACTCCGTCTGACGTCACCGTGCCAATAAGAGGTCCTCGCCGGCGTGCTGACGTCAGTTTCACCCATTTTTTACGTGCCTTTGAGGCGAACAGGTGAAAACCGACCTCACAATAGCTCCAATAAATACATATATACATAAAACCACCATGATGCAATAGAATCAAAACCATAATTTATATATACAGAAAAACATAAAAATGAATATACACCTATAAACCCACACATCTCAGTGTAACCAGACAGGCAACGGGGAGGCGGGTGGGACTGTGAGGAATCCACAGCTAGCTATTGTATCCACCAGAAAAAGCGTTACCGAAGGTAAGTAACTTGTTGTTCTGATGGATACAACTACCTGTGGATTCCTCACCTTATGAATAGAGTCCCAAAGCAGTACCGCACTCTGAGATGGGTGCCTATTTGATTACACCAAGAAATCCTGCAATACAGATCGTGCAAAATGGCCGTCCCTCCTAACTTCGAGTCCAAGCAATAATGCTTAGCGAAGGTGTGGAGGGACGCCCAATTTGCTCCCTTGCAAATATCCACCACCGGAACCCGCACTGCCAGAGCCGAAGCAGCAGACTTAGCCCTGGTGGAATGGGCTCGGATACCCTCAGGGGGAACTTTCTTTGCCAACAAGTAGCAAATCTTGATACAAAGAGTGACCCACCTGGAGATTGTTCTTTTATGGACAGCTCTACCCTTCCCTCTGCCCATTATACCCCACGAACAGCTGGTCCTCCAGGTGAAAGTCTTTCGTCCTCTCAATATAAAAACTGAGAGCCCTCTTAGGGTCCAAACGGTGAAGCCTCTTCTCCTCCTTCGAGGGATTGAGGAGGATGGTAGAAAGATGGAAGGGTAATGGTTTGCCCCATATGAAAAGAAGTGACAACTTTTGGTAGGAAAACCGCCCTGGTTTTCAGCACCTCTTTATCTGGAAAGAATAAGGTTAAGGGGGCTTTAACAGAAAGAGCTTGCAGCTCACCAACTCGCCTAGCCGAGGTTATAGCAATGAGAAAAACTGTCTCTAGAACCAGAAACCTTAGCGGGCAATAATGCATGGGCTCGAGAGGTGACCCCATTAAGGCATATGAAAAGGAGTAGGAGGAAACCTATTAACTAAACCTTTTAAAAACCTAATAACAATAGGTGATTTAAACAAGGAGGGCTGATCCGGGAGGCAAAGAAAGGCTGACAGTGCAGCCAAATAACCCTTAACAGTAGTCACTGCACAACCCTTCTTTGGTAAATCTAAAGCAAATAACAAAATATCGGAGAGGTGGGCCCTCAAAGGATCAATTTGCTTTTCTCCACACCAAGCCACGAATTTTGCCCACCTGCCTGCATTAACAGTCGTAGTGGAGTGTCACCTGGCCGATAAAATAACATCCACTACATCTGGTGGGAGAGAAAAAGAACTCAGGTTGCCCCGCTCAATCTCCAGGCATAAAGGTGCAGGCTCTGGAGGTGGAGGTGTAGAACCTGCCCCTGCGACTGCGAGAGGAGGTCTACCCTGAGAGAAAGACGGAGCAGAGGGCACAGCGAAAGTTGGAGAAGGTCCGAATACCACACCCTTCTTGGCCAATCCGGGGCTATCAAGATGACCTGAGCCCGATCTGGGCGAATCTTCCCCAGAACCTGAGGAATCAAGGGTATGGGGGGGAAATGCGTAAAGCAACTGGCGCACCAAGAGATCTGAAACGCATCACCCAAAGCTCCTTGCACCGGATACTGGAGGCTGCAGAACGACGGGCAGTGCGCATTCTCCCGAGAGGCAAATCGGTCTATCTGCGGAAAACCCCACATCTGAAAGATGTGAAGGACCAAGTCCGGATGGAGACGCCACTTGTGATCGGCCAAAAAATGTCGACTGTGAGTGTCCGCACGAACTTTGAGCACTCTGGCCAGATGATTCACTACCAAGCAAATCTGATGGTCCTGAAGCCAGGACCAGAGTCGCAGAGCTTCTCTGCAGAGAAGATACGACCCTACTCCTCCCTGCTTGTTTATATACCACATTGCGGTAGTGTTGTCTGTCAGGACTTGAACGGACTGACAGCGAAGGGATGGGAGGAAGGCCTTGAGAGCCAGACTTATCACCTGCAATTCTAACAGAATGATATGAAAAGTCTGTTCCACTGGAGACCAACGACCCTTGATCTCCAGGTCCCCCAGATGAGCTCCCCACCCTAGAGTGGAAGCACCCGCCATGACTGTGGAAACGGCCTTCCTTGAGAAAGGTTGCCGTCCACAGCCCACCATAGTAGATCCGCTGCAGCGTCTCTGGAGATCGTTATCAACTCCTCGAGATGCCCTTTGTGTTGAAACCACTGCTTGGGGAGGCACCATTGGAGAGCCCTCATGTGCCAACGTGCATGAGTGACCAACAGAATGCAAGAAGCGAACAGACCGAGCAGGCGCAAGACCTTGAGGCCTGGAACAACCGCTCCATTTTGAAACATTGGAATCAACGCCTGGATGTCCTTAATCCTCTGAGGCGGAGAATAGGCCTGATTCAATGTAGTATCCAGCACTGGCCCTATGAACAGGAGGCGTTGAGAGGGCTCCAGGTGATACTTGGGTACATTTATCCTAAAACCCAGAATGAACAACAACTGAGTTGTCTTCTGCAAGTGACGCAACACAAGTTCTGGAGACTTGGCTTTGAACAACCAATCGTCTAGGTAGGGAAATACAGATATCTCCTTCCTTCTGAGACTTGCTGCCACCACTGCCATCACCTTCGTGAAGACTCGAGGTGCTGAAGTAAGACCAAACAGAAGGACCGCAAACTGGTAGTGTTGCGACCCCACCACAAACCAGAGATACTTCCTGTGCGACTTGAGTATAGGGATATGAAAGTAAGCATCCTGCAAGTCGGCAGACACCATCCAATCTTCTTTTTTCAAGGCCAGAAGTACCTGTGCCAGAGTCAGCATTTTGACTTTTTCCTGTTTGAGAAACCAATTCAAAATCCTCAGGTCTAGGATAGGTCTCAAACGACCATCCTTCTTGGGGATCAGGAAGTACCTTGAATAACAACCCTGACCCCTTTCCTGCTCCAGAACCAACTCCACTGCACCTTTTGACAGTATGATTTGAACCTCCTGCTGCAACAACAGGAGATGGTCTTCTGAACAAAACGAGGGACAGGGCGGGGTGGGATGGGTTAAACTCCTGAAAAGGAAGAGTGTAGGAAGTTGGGTCTGTATGCACTATTTCAAAGTAAGGAATAGTATGCACAGAGTCCAAGGGTTCCCCTTAGAGGTAAGATAGTGGCAAAAAGAGATAATACTAATGCTCTATTTTGTGGTAGTGTGGTCGAGCAGTAGGCTTATCCAAGGAGTAGTGTTAAGCATTTGTTGTACATACACACAGGCACTAAATGAGGAACACGCACTCAGAGACAAATCCAGCCAATAGGTTTTGTTATAGAAAAAAATCTTTTCTTAGTTTATTTTAAGAACCACAGGTTCAAATTTTACATGTAATATCTCATTTGAAAGGTATTGCAGGTAAGTACTTTAGGAACTTTGAATCATTACATTAGCATGTATACTTTTGACATAAAACACAATAAGCTGTTTTAAAAGTGGACACAGTGCAATTTTCACAGTTCCTGGGGGAGGTAAAGTAATGTTCGTTTTCACAGGTAAGTAAGTCACTTACAGGTTTTAGTTTTTGGTCCAAGGTAGCCCACCGTTGGGGGTTCAGAGCAACCCCAAAGTCACCACACCAGCAGCTCAGGGCCGGTCAGGTGCAGAGGTCAAAGAGGTGCCCAAAACGCATAGGCTTCAATGGAGAGAAGGGGGTGCCCCGGTTCCAGTCTGCCAGCAGGTAAGTACCCGCGTCTTCGGAGGGCAGACCAGGGGGGTTTTGTAGGGCACCGGGGGGGACACAGGTCAGCACAAAAAGTACACCCTCAGCAGCGCGGGGGCGGCCGGGAGCAGTGTGCAAACACGCGTCGGGTTTGTAATGGTTTTCAATGAGAGATCAAGGGATCTCTTCAGCGTTGCAGGCAGGCAAGGGGGGGGGGCTCCTCGGGGTAGCCACCACCTGGGCAAGGGAGAGGGCCTCCTGGGGGTCACTCCTGCACAGAAGTTCCGTTCCTTCAGGTGCTGGGGGCTGCGGGTGCAGGTTCTTTTCCAGCCGTCGGGACTTTAGGTTCAGGCAGTCGCGGTCAGGGGGAGCCTCGGTATTCCCTCTGCAGGCGTCGCTGTGGGGGCTCAGGGGGGACAACTTTGGTTACTCACAGTCTCGGAGTCGCCGGAGGGTCCTCCCTGAGGTGTTGGTTCTCCACCAGTCGAGTCGGGGTCGCCGGGTGCAGTGTTGCAAGTCTCACGCTTCTTGCGGGGAGTTGCAGGGGTCTTTAAATCTGCTCCTTCGAAACAAAGTTGCAGTCTTTTTGGAGCAGGGCCGCTGTCCTCGGGAGTTTCTTGTCTTTCTTGAAGCAGGGCAGTCCTCTGAGGATTCAGAGGTCGCTGGTCCTTTGGAAAGCGTCGCTGGAGCAGGTTTCTTTGGAAGGCAGGAGACAGGCCGGTAGGACTGGGGCCAAAGCAGTTGGTGTCTTCTGTTCTTCCTCTGCAGGGGTTTTTCAGCTCAGCAGTCCTCTTCTTCTTGTAGTTTCAGGAATCTAAATTCTTAGGTTCAGGGAAGCCCTTAAATACTAAATTTAAGGGCGTGTTTAGGTCTGGGGGGTTAGTAGCCAATGGCTACTAGCCCTGAGGGTGGGTACACCCTCTTTGTGCCTCCTCCCAAGGGGAGGGGGTCACATCCCTAATCCTATTGGGGAATCCTCCATCTGCAAGATGGAGGATTTCTAAAAGTTAGAGTCACTTCAGCTCAGGACACCTTAGGGGCTGTCCTGACTGGCCAGTGACTCCTCCTTGTTATTCTCATTATTTCCTCCGGCCTTGCCGCCAAAAGTGGGGGCCGTGGCCGGAGGGGGCGGGCAACTCCACTAGCTGGAGTGTCCTGCGGTGCTGGAACAAAGGGGTGAGCCTTTGAGGCTCACCGCCAGGTGTTACAGCTCCTGCCTGGGGGAGGTGTTAGCATCTCCACCCAGTGCAGGCTTTGTTACTGGCCTCAGAGTGACAAAGGCACTCTCCCCATGGGGCCAGCAACATGTCTCGGTTGTGGCAGGCTGCTGGAACCAGTCAGCCTACACTGAACAATTGGGTAAAATACAGGGGGCATCTCTAAGATGCTCTCTGTGTGCATTTTTTAATAAATCCAACACTGGCATCAGTGTGGGTTTATTATTCTGAGAAGTTTGATACTAAACTTCCCAGTATTCAGTGTAGCCATTATGGAGCTGTGGAGTTCGTTTTCGACAGACTCCCAGACCATATACTCTAATGGCTACCCTGCACTTACAATGTCTAAGGTTTTGCTTAGACACTGTAGGGGCATAGTGCTCATGCACTTGTGCCATCACCTATGGTATAGTGCACCCTGCCTTAGGGCTGTAAGGCCTACTAGAGGGGTGACTTATCTATACTGCATAGGCAGTGTGAGGTTGGCATGGCACCCTGAGGGGAGTGCCATGTCGACTTACTCGTTTTGTTCTCATCAGCACACACAAGCTGGCAAGCAGTGTGTCTGTGCTGAGTGAGGGGTCCCCAGGTTGGCATAAGATATGCTGCAGCCCTTAGAGACCTTCCCTGGCATCAGGGCCCTTGGTACCAGGGGTACCAGTTACAAGGGACTTACCTGGATGCCAGGGTGTGCCAATTGTGGAATCAAAAGTACATTTTAGGTGGAAGAACACTGGTGCTGGGGCCTGGTTAGCAGGGTCCCAGCACACTTCTCAGTCAAGTCAGCATCAGTATCAGGCAAAAAGTGGGGGGGTAACTGCAACAGGGAGCCATTTCTTTACAAAGAGCATATCCTTTCCTCACAATGTTGAGAACCCAGGAGTCTGATGTAACTAGCTCCCACTCTTGGAGAAAAAGACACAATCTTCCCCCTACAGGAGAAGCGTGGTTGAAAATGGGGAGAAAACTAGGGCTACTTCCCTTATTGTTGCCCTCCAGAGGAAGAGGATGATGCAGGGTGCTGCAGTGTGGCCCCTCTTGTCCGAACCCTCTCCCGCCCTCTAAAGGATCGATATGGGAGGCTGGCAGGCTGTTGGACCATGGACGGTGGTCTCCCACAGTAAACGGCTCCATGCCCAAACCCCCTGAACCTCCGAAAGGACCTGAAAGGGGCAGCAGAGGAGGCTTGCAAACCCAAAGAGTTCGCCATGGCCAGACTGTCTTTAAGGCGCTCTAGGGCAGAGTCAGCTTTATCACCAAAATGTTTTTCCCCATCAAAGGGCAAGTCCAATAGAGCAATCTGCACATCAGAGGAAAAACCAGAGAACCTCAACTATGCGTGCCTCCTGGTAGCAATAGAGGTACCCATTGCCCTGGCCACCGAGTCTGTGGAATCCAGGCCAGACTGGATTATCTGTTTTGCTGCAGCATGAGTGTAAGGAAATGCCTCCTTGGCATGGTTGCCCCCTGACTTTTTGCCTTTGCTGATGCTATGTTTACAATTGAAAGTGTGCTGAGGCCTGCTAACCAGGCCCCAGCACCAGTGTTCTTTCCCTAACCTGTACTTTTGTATCCACAATTGGCAGACCCTGGCATCCAGATAAGTCCCTTGTAACTGGTACTTCTAGTACCAAGGGCCCTGATGCCAAGGAAGGTCTCTAAGGGCTGCAGCATGTCTTATGCCACCCTGGAGACCTCTCACTCAGCACAGACACACTGCTTGCCAGCTTGTGTGTGCTAGTGAGGACAAAACGAGTAAGTCGACATGGCACTCCCCTCAGGGTGCCATGCCAGCCTCTCACTGCCTATGCAGTATAGGTAAGACACCCCTCTAGCAGGCCTTACAGCCCTAAGGCAGGGTGCACTATACCATAGGTGAGGGTACCAGTGCATGAGCATGGTACCCCTACAGTGTCTAAACAAAACCTTAGACATTGTAAGTGCAGGGTAGCCATAAGAGTATATGGTCTGGGAGTTTGTCAAACACGAACTCCACAGCACCATAATGGCTACACTGAAAACTGGGAAGTTTGGTATCAAACTTCTCAGCACAATAAATGCACACTGATGCCAGTGTACATTTTATTGTAAAATACACCACAGAGGGCACCTTAGAGGTGCCCCCTGAAACTTACCCGACTATCTGTGTAGGCTGACTAGTTTTAGCAGCCTGCCACAAACCGAGACATGTTGCTGGCCCCATGGGGAGAGTGCCTTTGTCACTCTGAGGCCAGTAACAAAGTCTGCACTGGGTGGAGATGCTAACACCTCCCCCAGGCAGGAATTGTCACACCTGGCGGTGAGCCTCAAAGGCTCACCTCCTTTGTGCCAACCCAGCAGGACACTCCAGCTAGTGGAGTTGCCCGCCCCCTCCGGCCAGGCCCCACTTTTGGCGGCAAGGCCGGAGAAGATAATGAGAAAAACAAGGAGGAGTCACTGGCCAGTCAGGACAGCCCCTATGGTGTCCTGAGCTGAGGTGACTCTGACTTTTAGAAATCCTCCATCTTGCAGATGGAGGATTCCCCCAATAGGGTTAGGATTGTGACCCCCTCCCCTTGGGAGGAGGCACAAAGAGGGTGTACCCACCCTCAGGGCTAGTAGCCATTGGCTACTAACCCCCCAGACCTAAACACGCCCTTAAATTTAGTATTTAAGGGCTACCCTGAACCCTAGAAAATTAGATTCCTGCAACTACAAGAAGAAGGACTGCCTAGCTGAAAACCCCTGCAGCGGAAGACCAGAAGACGACAACTGCCTTGGCTCCAGAAACTCACCGGCCTGTCTCCTGCCTTCCAAAGATCCTGCTCCAGCGACGCCTTCCAAAGGGACCAGCGACCTCGACATCCTCTGAGGACTGCCCCTGCTTCGAAAAGACAAGAAACTCCCGAGGACAGCGGACCTGCTCCAAGAAAGGCTGCAACTTTGTTTCCAGCAGCCTTGAAAGAACCCTGCAAGCTCCCCGCAAGAAGCGTGAGACTTGCAACACTGCACCCGGCGACCCCGACTCGGCTGGTGGCGATCCAACACCTCAGGAGGGACCCCAGGACTACTCTAAGACTGTGAGTACAAAAACCTGTCCCCCCTGAGCCCCCACAGCGCCGCCTGCAGAGGGAATCCCGAGGCTTCCCCTGACCGCGACTCTTTGAATCCTAAGTCCCGACACCTGGGAGAGACCCTGCACCCGCAGCCCCCAGGACCTGAAGGACCGGACTTTCACTGGAGGAGTGACCCCCAGGAGTCCCTCTCCCTTGATCAAGTGGAGGTTTCCCCGAGGAATCCCCCCCTTGCCTGCCTGCAGCGCTGAAGAGATCCCGAGATCTCTCATAGACTAACATTGCGAACCCGACGCTTGTTTCTACACTGCACCCGGCCGCCCCCGCGCTGCTGAGGGTGAAATTTCTGTGTGGGCTTGTGTCCCCCCCCGGTGCCCTACAAAACCCCCCTGGTCTGCCCTCCGAAGACGCGGGTACTTACCTGCAAGCAGACCGGAACCGGGGCACCCCCTTCTCTCCATTCTAGCCTATGTGTTTTGGGCACCACTTTGAACTCTGCACCTGACCGGCCCTGAGCTACTGGTGTGGTGACTTTGGGGTTGCTCTGAACCCCCAACGGTGGGCTACCTTGGACCAAGAACTAAGCCCTGTAAGTGTCTTACTTACCTGGTTAACCTAACAAATACTTACCTCCCCTAGGAACTGTGAAAATTGCACTGTGTCCACTTTTAAAACAGCTATTTGTGAATAACTTGAAAAGTATACATGCAATTTTGATGATTTGAAGTTCCTAAAGTACTTACCTGCAATACCTTTCGAATGAGATATTACATGTAGAATTTGAACCTGTGGTTCTTAAAATAAACTAAGACAAGATATTTTTCTATATAAAAACCTATTGGCTGGATTTGTCTCTGAGTGTGTGTACCTCATTTATTGTCTATGTGTATGTACAACAAATGCTTAACACTACTCCTTGGATAAGCCTACTGCTCGACCACACTACCACAAAATAGAGCATTAGTATTATCTCTTTTTGCCACTATCTTACCTCTAAGGGGAACCCTTGGACTCTGTGCATGCTATTCCTTACTTTGAAATAGCACATACAGAGCCAACTTCCTACATTGGTGGATCAGCGGTGGGGTACAAGACTTTGCATTTGCTGGACTACTCAGCCAATACCTGATCACACGACAAATTCCAAAATTGTCATTAGAAATTCATTTTTGCAATTTGAAAGTTTTCTAAATTCTTAAAAGTCCTGCTAGGGCCTTGTGTGTTAAGTCCCTGTTTAGCATTGTCTTTTTAGAGTTTAAAAGTTTGTTAAAAGTTTGAATTAGATTCTAGAAACAGTTTTAGATTCTTAAAAAAGTATTCCAACTCTTAGCAGAATAATGTCTGATACAGAGATGCAGGTGGTGGAACTCGACACCACACCTTACCTCCATCTTAAGATGAGGGAGCTAAGGTCTCTCTGTAATATCAAAAAAATAACCATTGGCTCCAGACCTACCAAAATTCAGCTCCAGGAGCTGTTGGCAGAGTTTGAAAAAGCCAACCCCTTTGATGATGACATCACAGAGGAAGAAATTAGTGACTTGGAGGCCAATGTCCCTCCTCCAGTCCTAAATAGGGAGAACAGGACCCCTCAAGTCCTGTCTCCAACTGTGTTAGTCAGAAATAGTGAGTCCCTCACAGGAGGGTCCCACATTTCTGAAATCACTGAGGATGCTCTCAGTGAAGATGACCTCCTGTTAGCCAGGATGGCCAAAAGATTGGCTTTAGAGAGACAGCTCCTAGCCATAGAAAGGGAAAGACAAGAGATGGGCCTAGGACCCATCAATGGTGGCAGCAATATAAATAGGGTCAGAGATTCTCCTGACATGTTAAAAATCCCCAAAGGGATTGTGACAAAATTTGAAGATGGTGATGACATCACCAAGTGGTTCACAGCTTTTGAGAGGGCTTGTGTAACCAGAAAAGTGAACAGATCTCACTGGGGTGCTCTCCTTTGGGAAATGTTCACTGGAAAGTGTAGGGATAGACTCCTCACACTCTCTGGAAAAGATGCAGAATCTTATGACCTCATGAAGGGTACCCTGATTGAGGGCTTTGGATTCTCCACTGAGGAGTACAGGATTAGGTTCAGGGGGGCTCACAAATCCTCGAGCCAGACCTGGGTTGACTTTGTTGACTACTCAGTGAAAACACTAGATGGTTGGATTCAAGGCAGTGGTGTAAGTAATTATGATGGGCTGTACAATTTATTTGTGAAAGAACACCTGTTAAGTAATTGTTTCAATGATAAACTGCATCAGCATCTGGTAGACCTAGGACCAATTTCTCCCCAAGAATTGGGAAAGAAGGCGGACCATTGGGTCAAGACAAGGGTGTCCAAGACTTCAACAGGGGGTGACCAAAAGAAAGGGGTCACAAAGACTCCCCAGGGGAAGGGTGATGAGACAACCAAAACTAAAAATAGTAAAGAGTCGTCTACAGGCCCCCAAAAACCTGCACAGGAGGGTGGGCCCAGAGCCTCTTCACAAAACAATGGGTACAAGGGTAAAAACTTTGATCCCAAAAAGGCCTGGTGTCATAGCTGTAAACAGCATGGACACCAAACTGGAGACAAGGCCTGTCCCAAGAAAGGTTCCACTCCAAACTCCCATCCAGGTAACACTGGTATGGCTAGTCTCCAAGTGGGATCAACAGTGTGCCCAGAGCAAATCAGGGTCCACACTGAAGCTACTCTAGTTTCTGAGGGTGGGGTGGATTTAGCCACACTAGCTGTCTGGCCGCCTAACATGCAAAAATACAGACAGCAACTCTTAATTAATGGGACTAGAATAGAGGGCCTGAGGGATACAGGTGCCAGTGTCACCATGGTGACAGAGAAACTGGTTTCCCCTGGCCAATACCTGACTGGAAAAACTTACACAGTCACCAACGCTGACAATCAGAGAAAAGTACATCCCATGGCAATGGTTACTTTAGAATGGGGAGGGGTCAATGGCCTGAAACAGGTGGTGGTCTCCTCAAATATCCCAGTGGACTGTCTGCTTGGAAATGACCTGGAGTCCTCAGCATGGGCTGAGGTAGAACTAAAAACCCATGCAGCAATGCTGGGTATCCCTGAACTGGTGTGAGTGAAAACAAAAGCACAATGCAAGGCACAGGGTGAACAAGTAGAGCTGGAGTCTGGAAGAATGGCCCAGCCTACCAAGAGAACAGGAAAGTCAGTTGGGAAACCAACTGCAACACAGCAAAAGAAAGGGAACCTCTCTTCTCAGGAAGAAGTTCTGCCCTCTGAGGGAACTGAGCCTTTGGAGCTTGAACCTTATCAGGTTGAGCTCTTAGGCCCAGGGGGACCCTCAAGGGAGGAGCTGTGTAAGGGATAGGAAACCTGTCCCTCTCTTGAAGGCCTTAGGCAACAAGCTGCTGAAGAGTCCAAGGGCAAGAAAACTGGAACCCATAGGGTCTATTGGGAAGATGGACTCCTGTACACTGAGGCCAGAGACCCCAAACCTGGTGCCACTAGGAGAGTGGTAGTGCCTCAGCTGTTCAGAGAGTTCATCCTAACATTGGCCCATGACATTCCCCTTGCTGGACATTTGGGACAAACCAAGACGTGGGAGAGGTTAGTCAACCACTTCTACTGGCCCAATATGTCCAACATGGTTAAGGAGTTTTGCCTCTCCTGCCCCACCTGTCAAGCCAGTGGTAAGACAGGTGGACATCCAAAGGCCCCCCTCATTCCACTTCCAGTGGTGGGGGTTCCCTTTGAAAGAGTGGGTGTGGACATAGTTGGTCCACTGGAACCTCCCACAGCCTCAGGAAATATGTATATCCTGGTAGTAGTGGATCATGCTACCAGGTATCCTGAAGCTATACCCCTTAGGTCGACTACTGCCCCTGCAGTAGCCAAGGCCCTCATTGGTATCTTTACCAGAGTGGGTTTCCCTAAGGAGGTGGTGTCTGACAGAGGTACCAACTTCATGTCAGCATACCTAAAGCACATGTGGAATGAGTGTGGAGTGACTTATAAATTCACTACACCATACCATCCACAAACTAATGGCTTGGTTGAGAGATTCAACAAGACATTAAAAGGCATGATCATGGGGCTCCCAGAAAAACTCAAAAGGAGATGGGATGTCCTCTTGCCATGTCTGCTTTTCGCTTACAGAGAGGTGCCACAGAAGGGAGTAGGATTCTCACCCTTTGAACTTCTGTTTGGTCATCCTGTAAGGGGACCACTTGCCCTTGTTAAAGAAGGCTGGGAGAGACCTCTCCATGAGCCTAAACAGGACATAGTGGACTATGTACTTGGCCTTCGCTCTAGAATGGCAGAGTACATGGAAAAAGCAACCAAAAACCTTGAGGCCAGCCAACAGCTCCAGAAGTTTTGGTATGACCAAAAGGCTGCACTGGTTGAGTTCCAACCAGGGCAGAAAGTCTGGGTTCTGGAGCCTGTGGCTCCCAGGGCACTCCAGGACAAATGGAGTGGCCCTTACCCAGTACTAGAAAGGAAGAGTCAGGTCACCTACCTGGTGGACCTGGGCACAAGCAGGAGCCCCAAGAGGGTGATCCATGTGAACCGCCTTAAGCTCTTCCATGACAGGGCTGATGTGAATCTGTTGATGGTAACAGATGAGGATCAGGAGGCAGAGAGTGAACCTCTCCCTGATCTTCTGTCATCAGACCCAAAAGATGGCACAGTAGATGGAGTGATCTACTCAGACACCCTCTCTGGCCAACAGCAAGCTGATTGTAGGAGAGTCCTACAACAGTTTCCTGAACTCTTCTCCTTAACCCCTGGTCAGACACACCTGTGTACCCATGATGTGGACACAGGAGACAGCATGCCTGTCAAGAACAAAATCTTTAGACAATCTGACCATGTTAAGGAAAGCATCAAGGTGGAAGTCCACAAGATGCTGGAATTGGGAGTGATTGAGCGCTCTGACAGCCCCTGGGCTAGCCCAGTGGTCTTAGTCCCCAAACCTCACACCCAAGATGGAAAGAAAGAGATGAGGTTTTGTGTGGACTACAGAGGGCTCAATTCTGTCACCAAGACAGATGCTCATCCAATTCCAAGAGCTGATGAGCTCATAGATAAATTAGGTGCTGCCAAATTCTTAAGTACCTTTGACTTGACAGCAGGGTACTGGCAAATAAAAATGGCACCTGGAGCAAAAGAGAAAACAGCATTCTCCACACCTGATGGGCATTATCAGTTTACTGTTATGCCCTTTGGTTTAAAGAATGCCCCTGCCACCTTCCAAAGGTTGGTGAATCAAGTCCTTGCTGGCTTGGAGTCCTTTAGCACAGCTTATCTTGATGATATTGCTGTCTTTAGCTCCACCTGGCAGGATCACCTGGTCCACCTGAGGAAGGTTTTGAAGGCTCTGCAATCTGCAGGCCTCTCTATCAAGGCATCCAAATGCCAGATAGGGCAGGGAACTGTGGTTTACTTGGGACACCTTGTAGGTGGAGGCCAAGTTCAGCCACTCCAACCCAAGATCCAGACTATTCTGGACTGGGTAGCTCCAAAAACCCAGACTCAAGTCAGGGCATTCCTTGGCTTGACTGGGTATTACAGGAGGTTTGTGAAGGGATATGGATCCATTGTGACAGCCCTCACTGAACTCACCTCCAAGAAAATGCCCAAGAAAGTGAACTGGACTGTGGAATGCCAACAGGCCTTTGACACCCTGAAACAGGCAATGTGCTCAGCACCAGTTCTAAAAGCTCCAGATTATTCTAAGCAGTTCATTGTGCAGACTGATGCCTCTGAACATGGGATAGGGGCAGTTTTGTCCCAAACAAATGATGATGGCCTTGACCAGCCTGTTGCTTTCATTAGCAGGAGGTTACTCCCCAGGGAGCAGCGTTGGAGTGCCATTGAGAGGGAGGCCTTTGCTGTGGTTTGGTCCCTGAAGAAGCTGAGACCATACCTCTTTGGGACTCACTTCCTAGTTCAAACTGACCACAGACCTCTCAAATGGCTGATGCAAATGAAAGGTGAAAATCCTAAACTGTTGAGGTGGTCCATCTCCCTACAGGGAATGGACTTTATAGTGGAACACAGACCTGGGACTGCCCATGCCAATGCAGATGGCCTTTCCAGGTTCTTCCACTTAGAAAATGAAGACTCTCTTGGGAAAGGTTAGTCTCATCCTCTTTCGTTTGGGGGGGGGTTGTGTAAGGAAATGCCTCCTTGGCATGGTTGCCCCCTGACTTTTTGCCTTTGCTGATGCTATGTTTACAATTGAAAGTGTGCTGAGGCCTGCTAACCAGGCCCCAGCACCAGTGTTCTTTCCCTAACCTGTACTTTTGTATCCACAATTGGCAGACCCTGGCATCCAGATAAGTCCCTTGTAACTGGTACTTCTAGTACCAAGGGCCCTGATGCCAAGGAAGGTCTCTAAGGGCTGCAGCATGTCTTATGCCACCCTGGAGACCTCTCACTCAGCACAGACACACTGCTTGCCAGCTTGTGTGTGCTAGTGAGGACAAAACGAGTAAGTCGACATGGCACTCCCCTCAGGGTGCCATGCCAGCCTCTCACTGCCTATGCAGTATAGGTAAGACACCCCTCTAGCAGGCCTTACAGCCCTAAGGCAGGGTGCACTATACCATAGGTGAGGGTACCAGTGCATGAGCATGGTACCCCTACAGTGTCTAAACAAAACCTTAGACATTGTAAGTGCAGGGTAGCCATAAGAGTATATGGTCTGGGAGTTTGTCAAACACGAACTCCACAGCACCATAATGGCTACACTGAAAACTGGGAAGTTTGGTATCAAACTTCTCAGCACAATAAATGCACACTGATGCCAGTGTACATTTTATTGTAAAATACACCACAGAGGGCACCTTAGAGGTGCCCCCTGAAACTTACCCGACTATCTGTGTAGGCTGACTAGTTTTAGCAGCCTGCCACAAACCGAGACATGTTGCTGGCCCCATGGGGAGAGTGCCTTTGTCACTCTGAGGCCAGTAACAAAGTCTGCACTGGGTGGAGATGCTAACACCTCCCCCAGGCAGGAATTGTCACACCTGGCGGTGAGCCTCAAAGGCTCACCTCCTTTGTGCCAACCCAGCAGGACACTCCAGCTAGTGGAGTTGCCCGCCCCCTCCGGCCAGGCCCCACTTTGGCGGCAAGGCCGGAGAAGATAATGAGAAAAACAAGGAGGAGTCACTGGCCAGTCAGGACAGCCCCTAAGGTGTCCTGAGCTGAGGTGACTCTGACTTTTAGAAATCCTCCATCTTGCAGATGGAGGATTCCCCCAATAGGGTTAGGATTGTGACCCCCTCCCCTTGGGAGGAGGCACAAAGAGGGTGTACCCACCCTCAGGGCTAGTAGCCATTGGCTACTAACCCCCCAGACCTAAACACGCCCTTAAATTTAGTATTTAAGGGCTACCCTGAACCCTAGAAAATTAGATTCCTGCAACTACAAGAAGAAGGACTGCCTAGCTGAAAACCCCTGCAGCGGAAGACCAGAAGACGACAACTGCCTTGGCTCCAGAAACTCACCGGCCTGTCTCCTGCCTTCCAAAGATCCTGCTCCAGCGACGCCTTCCAAAGGGACCAGCGACCTCGACATCCTCTGAGGACTGCCCCTGCTTCGAAAAGACAAGAAACTCCCGAGGACAGCGGACCTGCTCCAAGAAAGGCTGCAACTTTGTTTCCAGCAGCCTTGAAAGAACCCTGCAAGCTCCCCGCAAGAAGCGTGAGACTTGCAACACTGCACCCGGCGACCCCGACTCGGCTGGTGGCGATCCAACACCTCAGGAGGGACCCCAGGACTACTCTAAGACTGTGAGTACAAAAACCTGTCCCCCCTGAGCCCCCACAGCGCCGCCTGCAGAGGGAATCCCGAGGCTTCCCCTGACCGCGACTCTTTGAATCCTAAGTCCCGACACCTGGGAGAGACCCTGCACCCGCAGCCCCCAGGACCTGAAGGACCGGACTTTCACTGGAGGAGTGACCCCCAGGAGTCCCTCTCCCTTGATCAAGTGGAGGTTTCCCCGAGGAATCCCCCCCCTTGCCTGCCTGCAGCGCTGAAGAGATCCCGAGATCTCTCATAGACTAACATTGCGAACCCGACGCTTGTTTCTACACTGCACCCGGCCGCCCCCGCGCTGCTGAGGGTGAAATTTCTGTGTGGGCTTGTGTCCCCCCCGGTGCCCTACAAAACCCCCCTGGTCTGCCCTCCGAAGACGCGGGTACTTACCTGCAAGCAGACCGGAACCGGGGCACCCCCTTCTCTCCATTCTAGCCTATGTGTTTTGGGCACCACTTTGAACTCTGCACCTGACCGGCCCTGAGCTACTGGTGTGGTGACTTTGGGGTTGCTCTGAACCCCCAACGGTGGGCTACCTTGGACCAAGAACTAAGCCCTGTAAGTGTCTTACTTACCTGGTTAACCTAACAAATACTTACCTCCCCTAGGAACTGTGAAAATTGCACTAAGTGTCCACTTTTAAAACAGCTATTTGTGAATAACTTGAAAAGTATACATGCAATTTTGATGATTTGAAGTTCCTAAAGTACTTACCTGCAATACCTTTCGAATGAGATATTACATGTAGAATTTGAACCTGTGGTTCTTAAAATAAACTAAGAAAAGATATTTTTCTATATAAAAACCTATTGGCTGGATTTGTCTCTGAGTGTGTGTACCTCATTTATTGTCTATGTGTATGTACAACAAATGCTTAACACTACTCCTTGGATAAGCCTACTGCTCGACCACACTACCACAAAATAGAGCATTAGTATTATCTCTTTTTGCCACTATCTTACCTCTAAGGGGAACCCTTGGACTCTGTGCATGCTATTCCTTACTTTGAAATAGCACATACAGAGCCAACTTCCTACAATGAGCATCTGACAGGAGTTCACCAAATTGTCCCTGCACCTCCTGCGGCATGTCAGGAACCATAGCCCTAGCCAAATCCATCAGTGCGTATCTACCAAGAACACAGGTAGCATTCGCTGACTTGAGAGCCATACTGGAAGAGGAGAAAGTTTTCTCTGCCGACTGCTCCATCCTTTTGGATTCCCTGTCTGACGGAATCACAGGGAAGGAGCCTGGTGCAGACCGTGTGGAACAAGAGGCCTGAACAACCAGACTCTCTGGGGTAAGATGTTTTGACAAGAACGCCAGATCTCCAGGCGCCACCCTGTACCTCCTTGCCACAGACCTATTGGCAGCAGGTGATGACACAGGCTTCCTCCATAGTTCTAAGATGTGCTCCGTAAGAGCATCATTAAACGGAAGCAATGGATCCGCAGAAGTTGAAGAAGGGTGTAGGACCTCCATCAGAATGTTTGTCTTGACATCTGCATAAGGCAACGGAAGATCCACAAAAATGTGCTGCCTTCCAAATCACAGTATGGAAGGAGGCCGCCGCCGCCTCCGTGAACTTTCCCGGCGAAGAAAGGTCCCATTCCGGGGAAGTGTCAAGCCCATTGGCTGAATCCAGCCCTTGATACTCTCCCAAAGGCTCCACAATCTCCCCTTCTTCCAACAACTGCCGCTGGTGGTACTCCTCTTCCAAAAGCCTTTCTACGCGACCTTAGCCTGGCCTCTAACCTCGGCGTCGACATAGAATTGGCCGACGTCGAAGACACTGGCTTTAAAACTGCAAGGCGCGGAACAGGAGAGGAAGGTTGGCTTCGGTCTAATCCACTATCCGGGCCCAGCGCGGATCCCAGCGGCACCATGGACACTTGGGGCTCCATCATTGGCGTCGACTGACGGGGCGATGAGAACGGCGCCATAGGTCTGGAAGGCGCAGTCATCGGAACCGCAGGAACTCGAGGCGACGTTATCTGCGCCGAACCGGCTCCCTCAGCCGATAGAAGGGCATAAACGGCGCCGCCTAGTAAGGAGTCGGGGAGCCCAATGAAAATGCAAACGGACCCGTGGGACCAGCCATGCACCAGCAGGGGCCATAGCATGAAACATCGAAAACATGGCATTTAAAAATGCCGCCGGATCCGCTCCCGGAGCTGGGAAGCAGGATACCGCTGGTTTCCATGTTGCACCTGAGCTTGCTGAACATCTGAATCATGTGCAGCAGGTGAAAATCGAGGACTCTCCGGAGGTGCAACTACATCGAAGACCGACGGCGCCGGAGAAGCCTGAGGGCTCTGAGGCTGCAGAGTCAGTCGGACTCACCTCCAACTTCGTACAGTGTCGCCAAGCTGGAGACCTTGATCTTGAACGGCTCCGAGCCGAACGACGACAAGAGTCATGACAACGTCGCTTCTTGTGTCTCTTCGATGAAGTATGGGAAGAGGACCTGTGATGACTCTTATGCCCCTTCTTCGCCTTGGCCAAAAAGAGTTTGGCTTCCCTCTCCTTCAGAGCCTTCGGATTCATGCTGTAGCAGGATACATACTCTTCAACATCATGCTCGGAGCTCAGACACCAAAGACAATCCTCATGAGGGTCAGTGACCGACAAGCGACCTCCGCACTCTCGACATGGCTTAAATCCCGATTTCCTAGGAGGAGACATTGTAACTAGAAACCGGATTGTAACTTGTAACAAGATGGAACACCTTCAGCAGTAGCGAGAGCTAGGAGAAAACAGTTCGCGTCGAAGGCACGGAAAAAAAGGGAACTGACGTCAGCACGCCGGCAAGGACCTCTTATTGGCATGGTGACGTCAGACGGAGTCGCGTGGAGCCGTGCAATTGAGACGTCCTCGACATGGAGAGCTGGGAAGAAGATTTTCCGTCGGATGCTGTCGCATGGGAGAATTCATAAGGTGAGGAATCCACAGGTAGTTGTATTCATCAGAAATTGTTAATATTTGAGAAGTTGAGAAAGGAATGAAGCCCAAATGAGATTCTGTAAGGTGGTACACGTATGCAGATATTTTAGTGCCACGGTTCAAGCCTCATATCTTTGATTTGATCTTGAGAGCTTTTAGTGAAAACAGGGTATCTGAAACTGGCCAGCCATGTCATTTTGGACCATATGAATTTGAGAATAAACTTTTGTGTATAGGATCTAGTCATGAACTAAAAAGAACATTATCCTGTTTGACATTCAATATGGATTACAGCAAGAGGGCTCAAACTCTTTGGAGCAATAAACGTAAACCTCTGCACAAAGGCATAATCCATTTATGGTCAAAGGGTGAAATAACATTATTCAACTGTGTCAGAAGCTATGGCTGAGTCTAGACAGAACGTTGTAAAGAAATGGCTCCCTGTTGCAGTTACCCCCCACTTTTTGCCTGATACTGATGCTGACTTGACTGAGAAGTGTGCTGGGACCCTGCTAACCAGGCCCAGCACCAGTGTTCTTTCACCTAAAATGTACCATTGTTTCCACAATTGGCACAACCCTGGCACCTAGGTAAGTCCCTTGTAACTGGTACCCCTGGTACCAAGGGCCCTGATGCCAGGGAAGGTCTCTAAGGGCTGCAGCATGTCTTATGCCACCCTAGGGACCCCTCACTCAGCACAGACACACTGCTTGCCAGCTTGTGTGTGCTGGTGGGGAGAAAATGACTAAGTCGACATGGCACTCCCCTCAGGGTGCCATGCCAACCTCCCACTGCCTGTGGCATAGGTAAGTCACCCCTCTAGTAGGCCTTACAGCCCTAAGGCAGGGTGCACTATACCACAGGTGAGGGCATATGTGCATGAGCACTATGCCCCTACAGTGTCTAAGCAAAACCTTAGACATTGTAAGTGCAGGGTAGCCATAAGAGTATATGGGCTGGGAGTCTGTCAAAAACGAACTCCACAGCTCCATAATGGCTACACTGAATACTGGGAAGTTTAGTATCAAACTTCTCAGAATAATAAACCCACACTGATGCCAGTGTTGGATTTATTAAAAAATGCACACAGAGAGCATCTTAGAGATGCCCCCTGTATTTTACCCAATTGTTCAGTGTAGGCTGACTGGTTCCAGCAGCCTGCCACAACCGAGACATGTTGCTGGCCCCATAGGGAGAGTGCCTTTGTCACTCTGAGGCCAGTAACAAAGCCTGCACTGGGTGGAGATGCTAACACCTCCCCCAGGCAGGAGCTGCCACACCTGGCGGTGAGCCTCAAAGGCTCACCCCTTTGTGCCAGCACCGCAGGACACTCCAGCTAGTGGAGTTGCCCGCCCCCTCCGGCCACGGCCCCCACTTTTGGCAGCAAGGCCGGAGAAAATAATGAGAAAAACAAGGAGGAGTCACTGGCCAGTCAGGACAGCCCCTAAGGTGTCCTGAGCTGAAGTGACTAACTTTTAGAAATCCTCCATCTTGCAGATGGAGGATTCCCCAATAGGATTAGGGATGTGACCCCCTCCCCTTGGGAGGAGGCACAAAGAGGGTGTACCCACCCTCAGGGCTAGTAGCCATTGGCTACTAACCCCCCAGACCTAAACACGCCCTTAAATTTAGTATTTAAGGGCTTCCCTGAACCTAAGAATTTAGATTCCTGCAACTACAAGAAGAAGGACGGCTGAGCTGAAAAACCCCTGCAGAGGAAGACCAGAAGACACCAACTGCCTTGGCCCCAGACTTAACGGCCTGTCTCCTGCCTTCCAAAGAAACCTGCTCCAGCGACGCTTTCCAAGGGACCAGCGACCTCTGAATCCTCTGAGGACTGCCCTGCTTCGAAAAAGACAAGAAACTCCCGAGGACAGCGGCACTGCTCCAAAAGAACTGCAACTTTGTTACAAGGAGCAGATTTAAAGACCCCTGCAACTCCCCGCAAGAAGCGTGAGACTTGCAACACTGCACCGGCGACCCCGACTCGACTGGTGGAGAAACAACGCTTCAGGGAGGACCCTCCGGCGACTCTACGACTGTGAGTAACCAAAGTTGTCCTCCCTGAGCCCCCACAGCGACGCCTGCAGAGGGAATCCCCAGGCTCCCCCTGACCGCGACTGTCTGAACTCCATTTCCCGACAGCTGAAAAAGACCCTGCACCCGCAGCCCCCAGCCCCTAAAGAAACGGAACTTCTGTGCAGGAGTGACCCCCAGGAGGCCCTCTCCCTTGCCCAGGTGGTGGCCACCCCGAGGAGCCCCCCCCCTTGCCTGCCTGCATCGCTGAAGAGACCCCTTGGTCTCCCATTGAAAACTAAAGGAAACCCGACGCTTGTTTGCACACTGCACCCGGCCGCCCCCGCGCTGCTGAGGGTGTACTTTCTGTGTGGACTTGTGTCCCCCCCGGTGCCCTACAAAACCACCCTGGTCTGCCCTCCGAAGACGTGGGTACTTACCTGCTGGCAGGCCAGAACCGGGGCACCCCCTTCTCTCCATTGCAGCCTATGCGTTTTGGGCACCTCTTTGACCTCTGCACCTGACCGGCCCTGAGCTGCTGGTGTGGTAACTTTGGGGTTGCTCGGAACCCCCAACGGTGGGCTACCTTGGACCAAAAACTGAAACCTGTAAGTGACTAACTTACCTGTGAAAACTAACAAAAACTTACCTCCCCCAGGAACTGTGAAAATTGCACTGTGTCCACTTTTAAAACAGCTTATTGTGTTTTATGTCAAAAGTATACATGCTAATGTAATGATTTAAAGTTCCTGAAGTACTTACCTGCAATACCTTTCAAATGAGATATTACATGTGAAATTTGAACCTGTGGTGCTTAAAATAAACTAAGAAAATATATTTTTCTATAACAAAACCTATTGGCTGGATTTGTCTCTGAGTGTGTGTTCCTCATTTATTGCCTGTGTGTATGTACAACAAATGCTTAACACTACTCCTTTGATAAGCCTACTGCTCGACCACACTACCACAAAATAGAGCATTAGTATTATCTCTTTTTGCCACTATCTTACCTCTAAGGGGAACCCTTGGACTCTGTACATACTATTCCTTACTTTGAAATAGTGCATACAGAGCCAACTTCCTACAAACGTCTTGAATGTAAAACAGAGAATACACTCCTGCTCACCAATTCAGACTCATCCCAAGGGCAAATCTAACTCAGAGGTCATGGTATGAGACCGAGAACCTCAAAATTAAGGTCAATAGGGTCAGATCATCTCCAATAATGGACAGGTGATCATTTAAACACCAGGGTGTAATTGACATTTCTATCAAATGGCTGCAAATACTAGAGACCTGAATGATTTATCTACCCTCAGTGAGCTGTGCTTAGGTTTGCAATCATGGTTGGTAATAAAACTGTGCCCCCTATGCTCAAAGGCCACCCAGTAAAATGAATCCTGTTGGTGACTGAGACTGGGGTGCGGTGTTACATCAATGCTCCTTAATTCCAACTGGAGGAAAATAAGTTTCAATGCAGCCTTTTTAGGATGGGATTATCCACCTCCTCATGCATTACACACTGGGAGGCACTGCTTTCACACTTGGAAGACTATGGTTATTACACCCCCTCTGGCCTCAGAGTTGAAAATAATAAGAGACAAACCGGTAGCTTATCACTCCTATCTACTGCTTAAACAGAACATACAGAGAAACCACTCATCTTTAACCCACTTCTGGCTTACATGCACTCTATTTGCTTCAGTTTAGGATGCCCTTGTACACAGCACAACATACAAATATGCCCTTTAATAAAAACATTAACAGTGATAACATTAGAAGCTCAAGTCGCTTGTTAAGCTGCTTCTATTTTGAAAGTAAACTACTGGCCACACAAACCTATGTACACTCTTATTATTACTGTCTAGCTTTATCAATTTTATGGCGAAGCAATTTTTAACTGTGTTTACAGTCCCTATGAATCTGAATAAACTAAGAATCTTTGTTTTATTGTAAGATAAGCAGGTTAGATCTTACAATTCTATTGAACTAAGCTTCTCTTTAACTGAAATGCTAATAATGCACACAAAAGCATGGTTCTTCATACCTGGTGCAATGTGAATATAATGTGTAGAGTACTGCATACTGCACTGCAGGATAGTGCACTGCTATGTCTCCGTGAACGACTAGCAAATTCTTACTCAGCAATGCAAACACTGTAGGAGAGAGAGCCCACATCTATACAAAGATAGGTAGAAAGAAAGAAAAAAATTAGACATTATTCAAAAAGCGACAAGCAGATCTTAAGCACCGTTAAAGTAGAGAAGTTGTTTTTAGTAAATTATCGAAGAACTGACATTTATTAGGGTCAACAGAACCTAAATTGTAATAGATCGCCTTGTGGTAACTCGAAAGTGCTGCTTGGTTTAGCAGACAACTTCAAAATACCACACAATAGCAAATATTCTATCCCTCACTCACTAAGCACACTTATGGCACATCATGAAAGCTTTTACCAGCTAGAAAATACACTATCTACTTAATGAGTATCACTAGTCCAAACGTCAAATAGTAATGGAATTATATTAAGATTTACAAACAGATTTCATTAACAGCTACGTTAAACACCTACTCCAATCAGTGAATTCTTCGCATTTCCAATTGTTGTCAAGACGCTAAGATCGAAAATAACTATGAATGTTGCATTGTCCACACTAATTGTATGGTCCTTGAACGCATCATGCTGGATTTCAGAGCAGGCCTCTGGAAGTTTGAGGTACTCCAGGAGATTGTTGAGGCCGCATGTCATTTCTCCCAAAATCAACTTGTAGGCAGTCTCTAACACAGGAATGTTCTTCAGGCTCAGAACAGCTTGATAAAGGGAATGGGCTGCTGCAACAACCTGGATCAAGAAAAGGTTACACAAAATACATATGCTGATTTAGCATACTTTGAAGCACAATGTTGGTTTTAATAATTTTTTACCCTCTTTTTCAGTTTCATTTTTATAACCAGAAAATGTATACAAAGATACACTGAAGCAAACATTACTGAATAATGCCTTCTGTAACATCCAATAAAAATTAAAATCCTCCATTACATCAAAACGACTATCACTCACAAGATACAAAAAACATCACTGAAATAGCATCAATGAAAATGTTTCAGTGCAATACAAGGTTTAACTCCAACTGTGGGAAACCATTTTGGCAAACTAAGTTGGTAAAGTCTAACGCACATATTTGCTGAGCATTTAACCAATATTGTATGCAGGTTAGGGAAACTGAAAATAAGCAGTTATAAAGATAATGACAACAAATCAAAGTAGCAAGGGATGCAGACAAGCAGGCACAATTATAACAATATGATATAACAGTCACAAGGCCACAGTCAGGAAAGTGTTCACCGTTCAGTTGCCATCAATGTTGCTGAGCGCTACTGTTGGTCGCATGGCAACTGAGTTATCCAGTAGGAGGAAACTTGGCAGGAAGGTACAAGTGGAGAGGTAAGACAAGAGCAAATGACTGTTTTTTGCCTCAGTGTGGTGGTAGTGAAACGTGCAACTCAGATTAGAGAGAAAGAGCTTCAAACTGTTGTGGCTGAGGCAGGATTAGGTTCAGGAATAAGCAGATTAACCTTTGTGTACAAAGAGTCAGACACCTAACTGAAGTGGAATAAGGGACAGAGGAACTTTATGGTGAGGGCAACAAGAGAGGCAGTACTGGCTTAGAAGTGGTCACTGAGATTTTTCATGGAGCAAAAGGTAGCAAAGGAATCAGAGCAATTCAGTTTGCAGCACCCTAAGGTATCCAACAGTTACAGATTTAGGCCTCAAGTTGGTATTCGAATGCCTTTCCCAATCAATACAATGGTTCAGTTACACACAGTTAAGCCTATAAAGACAACAAACATGACCAAGGTTCCCATATTTCCTGGATTCAGAACATTACAACATGGGGAAACCACCACCATGGAGAAGCTCACAAGGTCCCTATAGGAAAGCCACTCTTTTTGGCATGGTTAACCCCACTTTCTGCCTGTTGTCAGTGTGCTTAGACTGTTTTCACTGGAATTCTGCTAACCAGGACCCCAGTGATTGTGTGCTCTAAATTTGGTTGTCTTGGTACTCTTTACACCTCTCAATTGGCATACTGGTGTCCCTCTCTAAGTTCCTAGTATATGGTACTTAGGTACCCAGGGAATGGGTACACCAGCCAGCCCCCCACCACCAAAATCTCCCCCCCTTCCCTGTTGGCTGCAGCATGGGAGTCAATACAAACTGTGTCTGCGGGTCTGCCATTTGCAGCCTGCGTGAAAAGGTGCATGCACCATTTCACTGCTGGTCACTACACCAGGTTAGCAAGTTGCCCCTATGATAGGCCCTTCCAGTCCTAAGGGCAGGGTGCAGGTCCCTGTGTGTGTGGGCACCCCTGCATGAGCAGAGGCGCCCCTCTACGAACTCTAGTTCCAATTCCCAGGACTTCAAACGAGGGGAAGACATTTTAGGTATGCACTAGCCATAGGTCACTACCTATGGTCCAGCTACATAATGGTAACTCCAAACCTAGGCATGTTTGGTATCAAACATGTCGGAATCATACCCGAATACTGATGCCAGAATTGGTGGCATGATTCTATGCACTCTGGAGGCTCCTTAGAGGAGTCCTTCAGTATTGCTCCTGCCAGTCTTCGAGGGTCTGCGGGCAGGCTACGTTGCTGAAGCCCTTCAGCCAGGATTCTGCCCTCCTGCTGCTTGACCAGCTCAAGCAGAGGAAGGTAGAAGAACGATTTTCTGTGGGAGAGGGGTGCAACCTCCTCTCACTTGGAAATAGGGGTTACAAAGCTGAGGAGGGGTACCCTCCTCATGCCACTGGCTTGCTTTGAAGGGCACATTTGGTGCCCTCCTTGCATAATCTGGTTTGCACCAGTGCAGGGAACATGTCCGCCCCCCCCACCCTCCTCACCCCCTACCCCACCACCCCACCACCACAGTTGCAACAACCAAGGCATATTGACTCCTGATCCAATGGGTCTTCAAGCTCAAACTTGACTATTTGAGGGAAATAGATCGACAACTTATGGACATCACTGCTTATCAGAAACTCATGCATAACCCCCTCAAAGAAGTCAACAACTGTCTACATCAAAAATTGAAATGATGGCATGACAGATGTCTTATTACATACATGGAATGCTGGTACATTTACAACCCTGCGCCCATATCACTATGCAATTACATACTTCCGAAAATACATATATCAGGCACTTTCCCTCCTGGCAGACCAACCAACTCTGACTTTATTTAGGAGGCAATTTATTTCCTCCTTTGAATTATTTATTTTCTTTGGTCTTCTTATTGGTGGAGGTTTTAGTAGTTCTTCCACCCACTGGCGATCTCCGATGTATTTTTGTCTTAATGATGTTTGAGTTGGAGTTTGTTGTTTTCATGACTGGTATTGCAACAGTCATTTATTTGCTGGTGTTGAACTTCCTCTACCTGATTGACCTCTCGCTCTTGTTCTACCCCTAAATGCATTTCTTCCTTGATATTGGTATTGCCAACTTTGTTGCAAGGATGCAGACTTTGTGCTCCCCTGTAAGCTCTTATGAGTACTCCCCGTCTGAAAGGTACCTCTTGAGGCTGATCTTCCTGATGGAAAGAAGCCCCTCTGAAACACCTTTGAAACTGCAATGTTCCAATAGATTTTGCAGTCTTGTTGTCTTTTTAATTGGTTGAGCTAATCATCCACTTGATTTCCGAATAATTGCCGGCCATTAAAAGGGTTATTCATAATGTTCGCTTGCACTTCTGGTCTGAACCTCGAAATTCATAACCACTATTGTCTTCTTAATGTAAACCCCCGTTATGAGTTGGCGGCTAGTTGTATGTCGCATCTAATGTAGATATTAAGTAGGTGTTTGCAATGTTCTTGCCATTGTCGACCAGAAGCGCCGCTCTCTTTCTATATTGTTCTGGGTGGTGCTTCATGAACTCTCCTATCGCGTCCCAGTGCTGATGGGTGTGTCAATTTAAAAGAGAATTTGAATTAGCAAAGCGCCACTGGTTCGCTGCACCACGTTCTATTCCTCTCCCCATGGGCACCATCTTTTTGCTCTCTTTGTTTGGGGGTGGACCTGTGGTTTAAGGAACATTTGCTCTTTTCCTTGCTGTGATTAAAGAGTACGCTGGTATTGTTCCTTTTATATAAGGTGGATCCTTGAGGAGAACTTATATTTTTTTTTCTCAGCTCTGGATGTTACGGCTCTACATGTAGCTGGCTCTTTAAATACTTCTGTGCTTTGGTCCAATACACTAGGAAGCATAGACAGATTTTGATTTTTTGTTTGTGTAGGTAGTAGTGTTTCAAGGAGAAAGCACAACTGTGGTTTGATTTCCTCAAATTGGATGTTCAACTTCTCAGCAACATTTTTTATAACCAGATTGTACATTCCTATGTCATCTGGTGGGAATGGTTTTGATGGGTAAGACTCGACCTCCTCTTCTGGGGATTCTCCTTCCAGGTCTTCCCACTGACTTTCCCCATACTCTTTCTTCTGAAGGCTGAAAATAACCCTGGTCTTCCTTCTCCTCATAACATATCTCCTCTTCTTGAGGCTCCAGTGTGTGAGGTTCCACCTCGTGCTCATGGAGTTCTTTCAATGTCGTTTTCTGAGGTATTGTGAATGCTTTAAGGCTTTTGTCAAATTCCTTCTTCTAGATGGGTGTGGCAATTTCAGCCTTGAGCTCCATTTCAGATGCTCGGTCTTCAGGGCTTGTTGTGGAGTGTTTTCTTTTGACCTTAAAGTTTCTTTCACAGTCTTGTCTGGCTGTGTGCTTCAATGGGTCATGTGTGTCTCGAGGGACTTGAGGGGGAATGCGGCGTATTTCGCCTTCCCTTCTTTCGATGACTCATACTTTTTTGAGCCTTTATCTCCACCGGACGCCCCTTTGAGGGCTCAGTGGGATTCCCTTTTGTGGGTTTTGCCTGTGGACGGCGAGCATTTCAACACTGACGCCTCCTTTTGATTTTGTGAGTCTGATTTTTTCAACTCAAGTGATTTAATAGAGGCATGAGGTTCTCTTACCCCCTTGCAGCTCTTCTTCGGCGCTTCCTCTCCTATCTTCACGATGTCCCGATTGCATTCCGAAGTCTCACCTTCGGCGCCCTCTGAAATCTTTTCGTCGTGATCAATGGAAAGGCCCAGATTTATTGAAGATGGTGATGATTTTTCCCCTGCAGTGTTAAGTGTGCCATTCTTTGTTTATAACTCATCAGTCATCGTTTTGGGCGCAAATACTGCGCAGGCAAGACAGTCCTCACTCCGGTGATCGACTGGCAGGCAAAGATTGTACACCAGATGTTTGTGTTTCTGGGCACACATATAGTAACAATTTTTACAAAATTGAAACAGAGTCTGTAAGGAAATGCCTCCTTGGCATGGTTACCCCCTAACGTTTTGCCTTTGCTGATGCTAAGTTATGATTTGAAAGTGTGCTGGGACCCTGCTAACCAGGCCCCAGCACCAGTGTTCTTTCCCTAAACTGTACCTTTGTCTCCACAATTGGCACAACCCTGGTGTTGCGTGGGTTCTCATTATTCTAAATGAGACTACTGGATTTCTAGGTAGCAGGATCCATAACGGTGTGGGGGACTGAGTCTGACCCACGTGTAAAGAACTCTGTCACCCTAAATCCGGTTTTTGCTCCGGCTAACTAGCAGTGCCTCATTTCTCCCATGTGGAAGAAATGATTTGGCAGCCGAGCGCATGACATCTTTGGAACTTCTCAGGGAAGTCGTGGTTACTCAGATCCAAACCAACTCTCTTATTTCCAATGTGATCTCATATACAAATGACAAAGACAGTATAAGTTTTATATAATGTTTTTAATAAAACAACTGTATTTTAGATATTAAGGCGTGAGCCGCAATAACCAGAACGATACAACACAGTAGGATTGAAATGGTCACCAGGAGAGTAAAACATAAGAACAAAGCTATCATATTGTCTAACAGTTTCTACTCTCCCTCTGCTTGTTCTATTTAGAGCACAGCATGTTAAGCTTCTAGCTTGCCTATTAGAATCACTGTGGAGACATCAGCCCTCATACCTGAGCAAAGACCTGTGATCTTGGTTCAGCATCTGCAATGAGGCAGTCAGCGTCTAGTTGTGGTTCCCTGGTCGGAATCTCCCTCTTGCGTGTATTGGGACAAGGAAGTGATTTTATAACTAACATGTCATTGTGATCACAAAATGTCCCTACGCAGGAATGCCAAGTCTAAACTCCTACCACGTCTATCGGCAATGTACCAGACTGTATCCTTGACTGAAGCACAGAGTAAATATGTTATGGAGAACTCCAGTGCTGAAGTAGGCAAAACAGTGTGATATGAATAAAAAACAACACCGTAGAACTGGCTATTTGAAAAATAACAGTACGAAGCCTAATAAAAAGCATGTAGAGCAAAGTGCACAGAGGCTCTAAGCTGTCAGCAAATGAATAAAATATATTCAGGGCAAAATGCACAAAGGCCTGAAGCTAAAGCGCAATGAATACGTAAAACTAACCACACTACACCCTCCCCTTGTCGGTAGCAAGTGGTTCCAATAATATAAAAGGATGCCCCAAATATAAACAATACCTAAAACAATTATTTCAACAAGGTGAGAAGACAACAAAGTCATAAATTTAGGTAACATGTGATCATAAAGCCAAATTCAATATAGTGTCAATTTTGTAAAAATCCAATCGTCAGATAGAAGCAATAGAACGCAGGAGTTCCTCCACTTTGATATATGTCAATATCAGAAGCTCCACGCCACAAAGTACCATGGAGCAGGTGTGATCCAAAGCCCCAAAACCAATCAGGGCGGCACCCCGTGCAGGGCCCATGAAAGAGACAATACCATCTTCCTCCAGGAAGGGAATCTCATAAACTGCCTCACGAAGCAAGCGCATCCGTAGTGCACAAGTCTGGGAATGAGCCCTAATCGGGAACATCAACAGATCAGTATCGACCATTGGAGGGCGCTGCAATGAGAGACAGAGACAGTGCATGTTCAAACGAGCACCAAAGGCATCGAAACACGGGTTCCACACAATCCAAAACCGGTCTGAATGACAGAGACCAGTCACACTCCAAATGTCCCAGGAGTGTCGCTCCAAAATGCTGCATCATGCGTTCACGACACAGCTGCGCTGACGGGAGCAGCAATACAGGATCTCGTCGTGACGGGAAAGCCATTGCGAAAAAATAGCAACAACAGCAAGACTCCAGCCAATAAAGCCAAAGTAATCGGGAAACCCCCAAAAATGCTTCCGAAAATAGAATGTATAGCCGAAGGTATCAAACCGAATATGGAAGAGAAGGTATGAGCAAAACCAACACCAACGACTTTGAAAAAATGTGCAATACCAGCAGTGCTGGATGCATTAAATATACGTCCCACAAGTTCACCGAAGTGATTTGGAAAGTTAGTATTCAAAAGGGACTGTATCTCCGCCAATGACCTTGCCACCTGAAGTGCGTAGGTCTCGCTAGCAGATGTAAGGGCCACATGCTTTTGAAACAATAAAGCTTTTAGCCGACTCAACTTGTTGAAATCAACCTTGGATGTAGTAATATGAGGCCAGATGTCCGCTACCTCCCTAAATTGAGTGGGGGGAAACAACACATTCCCGCAGCACGTAACTGCCTTGTTGACAACGACGATGTAAACTATTCCGGCACGCATGCCACAGCAGCGTTCGCTGTTAAGAACAATGTAACTGCCGTTAGAAAGCACCTGGAAAGTGTTTTTAATAACCGGGACTGGAACTCCCTTCAGATAACAAGCTAAGTTAGCAATCTAAGCGTTACACGCCCCGTGCAATGACACCTGTTTACAAACCATTGAATGGCTGACAGAAGCTTCGCATTCGCTGCCGCTACGAAAAACCTCCTTCAAACCATTAACACATCTGTACTGAAAGGGAAGGTCCCACACCTCGTGTATGTAACTGTCTCCCAATAGTTCATATCTACCCACCGGAATGTGCTTCAAACAAGAAGTAAATTGCAAAATAGAGATAGGCAAATTAATAACCCCATGAATCAACCATTCAGCTGACGGAATCTCAGCTACCGTGAAAGGCAGTTTCTCTAATTTCTCAATATTTAACATAACATATGTTGCTTCCTTTTTAGCCATCAGTTGTTGTTGACGAGTCAAATTTAAAGAGATAAAGATCTCTCTAGCACGAATGTGCTGCCATGGAACACGACCCCGCTTTCAAGGTCTGAAGAGTCCAACCCAGCTGCATGATGGACCGCGTCTGACTCTGCCCATGATATAAAGAAGACATGTCCGATTTAATAATGTCAATGGCAGAGGAAACAATGCTGTCAATCGTGTAAACACGGTCAGAAAGGGTATGCATGCCATTATCAACAACAGACAAAGTCTGCATCAGATTTTCCTGATCAATCTGCCTCAACCGGGCTGCAGCCTCTTGTTGTGAAAGCTTCCAAATCTCATTATAAACCTCGTATAAGAACCTTTTCTTCCGGGTACTTTGGGACCTGACAAAAAATCTTGTAAATCAGTATCATTAGACAGTAACGTGAGATGTGACTTAACTGCATCCAGCGTGGATGACTTCAACCATTGCTGACAAAGCTTCCCCACACTGTAAGTAGTTATAATATCAGCATGTTCTGGTGATACGTAAAGAGGGTCTGCCCTACTAGTCCTGAACCCCCCTGAAGAGGTGACAAAACGTTGATGACACACATTAGTGTCTACAGGCCATAATAACCACCCGCCTGGATGTAACGATTAAGTGTTAAGCGTACCATTCTGGACCCAATGTGTAAAGTCACTAAAAGTAGCATTCACATAGTGCTGCAAATTTTTTAATTTAGAAGGGACAGGTATACTAGGCAAAGTCAACTCCCTAATTGTCGCTAAGCCCAAACAGCTAGTCTGTTGTACTGTGTCATTGAGGAAAATCATCTGCACAGGGATAATACATGCTCTAAATAACGTGTCCCTGCCTTGCATTTGCCAATTTTTCGAACCCCAAACACTTTTCAAGTCAACAGTTTTAAACCAGTATTCATATCCCTCGACCGAAAGTTTAGATACAAACAAATTGGAATACAGTAATTTAGTATCGGTCAATAACATTTGCTTATTAGAATACGGTGCAACTTTAAAATAGTAGGACTTAGCATTACGTTGATCATGCCCAGAAAAATATGCAAATTTATCATAATACGTTTTCGAACTCCCTTGTGGAGGAGTCGAGCAATGTTCCCATTGCACATAATTAAACATGGGCTTAGGGCTACTAGCTTTATGAATAAAGTGGTGTCCATAATAGTTGTAACAAAACATGTCACCATGATTATCTCTAAACTGGTAAGCATCATCATCGTCATAGACAGTATAATATTGCAAATCCGTTAGCATAGAATCTACTGTCTTCACATCCCAATCATCAGAAACAATGCCAGGTATAACAATATCATTCATTGATAATTTGAGGACATACGGTATTTGAATCAATTCAGTGGGACCATATATATCAAACATTACTTAATCCCACACAATTCCATCCGGAACTGGTATTGCAGAAATGTTTACAGTGGACAAGTCTCTTCGAACCATATGAGACGAAAAATGCGGTTTTAACACAGTCTCCACGTGCTCAATGTCAGATGGATCAGGAAGAAAATGACCATGTATTATCAGAAAAAAAGTAACCACAAATCCCAACCATAATAAAATAGTCCTCACGGCCAAAAACAGCCAAAAATAGTTCCAAGGAAAAACAAAATCTGTGCGTTTAAGCCAACCCAGCAGCCGTCGTGGACCGTGGACAGAAGACATCGAGGACGAGGAGCCGGACACATCATTATCAGTGTCGTTGAAGCAGCCAGAAGCAGTTCTAGCAAAAGGTGCAACTCTGAACAAAGAAGCAGATGGAGGCTCTTGCCGTGGCACACTATAAACCACATGTTCAGAAACATCAGTAGAACGTACAGCAATTTGATCAAAAGATTCCATATTAATCGCCGTCGGTGGAACAATCGCAAGATCATCATCCACCCTCCCCAAGCTCGGAGAGGAAACAGTGTCGGTGAAAATCACCTGCAGCGGGACTTCTTCCCTAGTAGTGAGAGGGATTCCGGAACTACTGGGTGTCCCTCTTGGTCTGCTGTGCAGAATCGGCCACATGTTGTAACTTGACATTATCAATGGAACAAAGCGATTGCCTTTGGCCCCTCGCAGCGGCGGTAAAATCACAGTTCTCGTGCCGCTCACCCCCAACACAGGGACAGCTTCTCGATAAGAAGGCCTAAATTCTTTTTTAACTGCGACCTTTTCACGCACTAGATCCCCAATCCTGGTTATCCAACCAGTAGGTGTTACTGGCTCATCCTTAATTCCTGAGGAGGCAGCACTGGCAGAAGAGTTATCTTCACGGAATTGTTGTAAATCCTGCAAAACAGTGACACGATCATTTATGTCAAAGGGCGTATCTGCCGCCTCCACACCAGGACCATCTAGATCAGGAACATACATTCGCGTTCCAAACAGGCACTCATATGAAGTACGACCCCCCAGTATCCTTCTAGGCAAGTTATTAAGTGCTCTCTGTACTCCATCTAGGTGGGCTAGCCAACTACGACCCGTACCTATAACTCTGGCCGTAAAGGACTGCTTTAAATCACAATCTAAACGCTCCACGACAGAATTTCCCTCGGGATGAAATGGAGACGAGAATTGGAGTTGGACCCCCAACGAAGCCATGGTGTCCCTGAATGCCTTAGTGGCAAAAGCAGGGCCCTGGTCCGAATGAAAAGCCTCAACTGCAAATATATCGACAAAGATGCGCAAATCTTTAATAACAGTTCGAGCGTCAGCCGAGAGTTGTGGCCAGACCCACACAAATCTAGAGCACGAATCCACAGCAACCAATATATATTTGTATGCACTATCTGGTGTCAGCGGACCACAATGATCCAAGTACACACACTGTAATGGTTTATTTGAAATCAGAAGGGGCGTCTGCTGCGGGCGTCTAGCCGACGATGCTTTAATTTGTTGACAAACGTCACAACAAAGGACATATTGCTTCGTCTCTTTATAGAGACCAGGCCACCAGTAACAAGCCTGTAAAAGTGAAATCGTGGCAGCCACCCCAGCATGTGCAGAAGCCACCCCCTCATGTGCTGCAGAAATCAATCGAGGTCTCTCAATTTTATTGGGAATTTCACGTACACCAATGCCTGGAATTGTAACAGTAGCATTCAGCGCACCATTCAAGCAGTAACTATATTTTGAAGGAAATCCTTTAGGAAAGGGCGTGCCAGCAGCCGTAGCCTTTATGGCAGCTGAAATTTCTGTGTCTGGTTTGGAACTCGAACGAGTCACTGCGGCCACAGTGGCGACAACCACTGCCGATTTCGCGGCTTCATCAGCCAAAGTATTCCCAGCAACGTGTATTCAAACGCGCTGGTGTCCAAGTGTATGCACAACATGGACTTTAGGAAGCGTTTCCTTCAGATCCGCAACCTTACCCCACAACATTTTATGTTTAATGGTGTTGCCTTTAGAATCTCTGAACCCATTCATCTTCCAATAGTGTAGATATTCGTTGAAACACTGCACACAGTAGTAGGAGTCACAGACCAGCAAGGTTAAAAGCGCCGGATCTGCGTGCTCCAACGCTAACAATAGAGCTTTGAGCTCAGCCAGCTGTGCCGTGCAATCTCCCAAGGTTTTAGTATAAGTATGTCGGGAGCAGAACACGTCCCCCTCCATTGTGCCGCTCACCACCGCACATGCAGCAGAATACTGTTGTTTAGTCCCAACCGCTGGTTGCGCAGAGCCATCGGTATACATGACCACCTGATATTGGTCAATAGGCAACGTACCAGCAGGAACAGGGTATTCCATTTCATATTGAAGAAATTCTTGAGTCTGCAGTTTAGGGTCAAATACGTAATCTACATCAGTGGCTGTCAAAGACGTAGCCCATGGTATCCATCGCGGGTGCAAAGCTTTCGAATTTGGAACACTCGCTTTTGTAACTGCCTCTAAGGCCGGAATTGGGGAAACGACAACAATGCGTTGACCCTGGGCCAGCGGTCTTTCTTTAATAACAGCCATCTGTACTGCAGTGAGAATTTTCTCAGTCTGTGCAAAACGTTGTTCTGCAGCAGAATACAAGTGAGACTTGTATGCAATCGGGACGGTCTCCCCCTCATTAAAGGTGACACAAGTAAACCCAACAGCCCCAGGTATTACCCTGATGACTAAATGTGTCTTATTGTCCCGTGTGTGTAAGTGATTAACTGCTAAGAGATCACTTTGTAATTCTCGTAGTATGTGTGTATGTTCAATCGTCCAAAATCTACTCGAAAAATTCGGGCGAATCAACTCGTATAAGGGTTTTATACGCGTCGCATAATCAGGAATGTAAGTTCTGCCAAAATTCAGAAACCCCAACAATGACTGGAGCTTCCGAACCGTATTAGGAGGCTGCAATAAAGCACATTTCTCCAAAAAATGTGGCGCTAAGCTCTTGCCCTCACTCGACAACTCATATCCCAGGAAAATGACGCTGAGGAAGGCAATCTTTGATTTCTTAAAATTAAACTTATAGCCAATATCAGCAAACCCCACAACAATGCGCGATACACGCCTTAGATGTTGCAGAATCTCATCATCTGTCAGATATATGTCATCAACATATGATAACGCTTCAGGGTCGAACTCATGCAGCATTTCAGTTACACGAGCCGAAAACAGTCCTGGGCTATTCTTATACCCCTGAGGCAAACGACAAAAAAAATTCTGAGAGCCAAACGCACTGAAACAGGTATAGTCCCGACTCTCGGGCACTATATTCTGGCAGAAAAATCCATTCGAGATATCCAATGTTGTCATGTATTTTTTACGCACTATATTATTCATAAGCGCTGCGCTGTGTGAATTCTGTATTGCATATGTGCGTGTATGACTATTCAAATGTCGGTAATCCACCACTATCCTATATGAATGGTCCGGTTTAGCAACCGGAAACAAGGGATTATTCATCGGCGAGACACAGGGCTCAATTACACCCTGATACTCCAATTGTGTAAGAATTTTCCTAACCGATGCCCTTGCTTCAAATTTGATAGGATACTGCGGTTGTGCCTGAGGTTCGCCCTTTATCGGAATTACATGATAAGGTGATTGTCTGTCCCACCCACGTTATTTCTATACAAGGCGGGAGCCTGTGCTAGAGCCCATGATTTACTATAGGACTCCGCTAGTTCTATGGGAACAAGTGGTGAGAAGGAAGGTGTAATAACCTCCTCCCCAACCGGACAGTCGCGAACAAAGTCAGGTGGCCAATCCTGTTCGGCCAGCAGAACATCATATGATTACCACATGGTCCCAAAAAATGGCGTTTATAATACGGTCAATGTCCCCTTCCAATCGCAGAGTCACTTCATATACTCTATCAGGATCAGAGACTCGCATATCCGCTGTCTCGACTTGTATGAAGTCATCAGTTGCTTTCACCTCCAGATGCTCTAGAAGACTCCGGCGAACTATTGTGACCTCTGCCGCGCTGTCTAACAGTGCTAACGCCCATGTCTTGTTCGTCAAGAGAACTCTCTTCTTGAGCGGCATGTCTAACTGAGACTGCTGCCACTTTCTTCTTTTTAAATTGCTGTTTTTGTTGCAGCGGTTTCTCTTCTTGTTTAATAGAAACCTCTGCTGAGTGTTGTGAATCCTGTCTCGATTTCACGTACTCCGTCCTCCGCTCTGACCGCCCACCTCTCTCACTTCTCTTTTCCGAGGAGTCCTGAAAGGAACGAGATTGGCGTGTATCAGTATATTGATATCTATCAGGCGTCTTCAAAGTATCCCTATTCCTGAGATTATACTTATTCTGTGGGGTCTCCGGTTGCGGAGACTGTCCACCAACTGTCTTTGGTGTTTGCGGTTTCTTTTCCCAGCGCTTTTTCGAACCCTCAGGTTGTTGCTGTTTAGCATTATCTTTATTATTTTTACCCTGTAACTGGGGTTTTTGTGGTCTAGCCCCTAGGCTATCACGACCAATACTAGAATATGTTTCCGCTATTATTCTCGGAAGCTCCCGCTCCTGATTAAGCAGCGGAACATCCCGAAGACGCATTCGCACTGCTAGTGCTACTGCCTCTCCCTTGAGATTACTCAAAATAATAGAAGAAACTGAGGCAAAATTGCCCAGTAACTGCATGCCCAAATCTAAGGCAGGGGCAGCCCCATATTCATCTTGAATCTGTTTAAGCACGTCCAGTAAATTAGCTAATGTCGGTGTACCGTGTGCCGTAGTGTAGAGCGCGGCAAATACCGTGCCCCAGGTATTACAAAGGTCCACCGGAGGAACCATCCCATACGGCAAACACATCGTCAAAATTCTATGTTTATCCTGAGGTCCCGTATGGGGAAATACTGCTTCCAGCGTATTAATTATTTGCGCCAGCCAAAATGGAGTCTCCTCTCGTTTAGCCGGTACTTTACCCATAACAGAGTGTACAGTGGCCGGATTAATACCCGGAACCACTGCCTGTGGGTGCGCTGGAGCAGCATGCGCTGCATTCGTATTTAGTGTCTGCATTACAAACTGAACTAATCGTCTATATGTAGCCGTTAATTCTGAATATAAACGACGAACTTCAACCACTGCCAATTGAGCAACCGCAGGATGAGGTGTATATGTAGCCAATAAAGGCCAGGTAGGACCATCATTACTCAGCGGACCTAACCTAACTTGTGCTACTGTGTGTGGGAGGGCGCCATCAAGCCAATTATGGTGTTCTTGATAAGATAGAGGTATTTCTAAATAAGCGTAAGCCCTGTATTGTCCAGGGAGATTTGCAACAGTGTATTCGTGAAAAGTATTTGTTCCCCCATCCACTGCTGGAAATCCGACCCAAGAATAAAAAAGTTCCGTTCTATAGGCTGCATGGGTGTCCACCACAAAAGTGACTGGACCCCCCTGGACTGTCAGTCCATGTGTCAACAGATGTCCCGTGAGCGGGTGACGCATATTAATTGCTATATTCACTACATTAGGATTCGCCATTTTATAAAAAATAGCTTCAGGTCAGAGAAGGTACACCAATATCGGGGTTTTTCCTTTCAAAGTTCAAGCTTGAACAACCAACCACTAAGCAATAGGAATCACCTATGCCGTGGCGGCGGAAAGCCTCAGCCCCGCGGACGTCTCCGTATACGGAACAGAGTCGTCAAAATATATATGAGACCAAGAGAGTCAGTCGGACCTAATCATTAGAGCCAGACCAAACGTTGGCGGCGCCATGTCGCGTGGGCTCTCATTATTCTAAATGAGACTACTGGATTTCTAGGTAGCAGGATCCATAACGGTGTGGGGGACTGAGTCTGACCCACGTGTAAAGAACTCGGTCACCCTAAATCCGGTTTTTGCTCCGGCTAACTAGCAGTGCCTCATTTCTCCCATGTGGAAGAAATGATTTGGCAGCCGAGCGCATGACATCTTTGGAACTTCTCAGGGAAGTCGTGGTTACTCAGATCCAAACCAACTCTCTTATTTCCAATATGATCTCATATACAAATGACAAAGACAGTATAAGTTTTATATAATGTTTTTAATAAAACAACTGTATTTTAGATATTAAGGCGTGAGCCGCAATAACCAGAACGATACAACACAGTAGGATTGAAATAGTCACCAGGAGAGTAAAACATAAGAACAAAGCTATCATATTGTCTAACAGTTTCTACTCTCCCTCTACTTGTTCTATTTAGAGCACAGCATGTTAAGCTTCTAGCTTGCCTATTAGAATCACTGTGGAGACATCAGCCCTCATACCTGAGCAAAGACCTGTGATCTTGGTTCAGCATCTGCAAGGAGGCAGTCAGCGTCTAGTTGTGGTTCCCTGGTCGGAATCTCCCTCTTGCGTGTATTGGGACAAGGAAGTGATTTTATAACTAACATGTCATCGTGATCACAAAATGTCCCTACGCAGGAATGCCAAGTCTAAACTCCTACCACGTCTATCGGCAATGTACCAGACTGTATCCTTGACTGAAGCACAGAGTAAATATGTTATGGAGAACTCCAGTGCTGAAGTAGGCAAAACAGTGTGATATGAATAAAAAACAACACCGTAGAAGGCCAGGTGGCTATTTGAAAAACTGGCTATTTGAAAAATAACAGTACGAAGCCTAATAAAAAGCATGTAGAGCAAAGTGCACAGAGGCTCTAAGCTGTCAGCAAATGAATAAAATATATTCAGGGCAAAATGCACAAAGGCCTAAAGCCTGAAGCTAAAGCGCAATGAATACGTAAAACTAACCACACTACACTGGCACTCAGATAAGTCCCTTGTAACTACCCCTGGTACCAAGGGCCCTGATGCCAGGGAAGGTCTCTAAGGGCTGGAGCATATTGTATGCCACCCTGGGGACCCCTCACTCAGCACATGCACACTGCCTCACAGCTTGTGTGTGTGCTGGTGGGGAGAAAATGACTAAGTCGACTTGGCACTCCCCTCAGAGTGCCATGCCAACCTCACATTGCCTGTGGCATAGTTAAGTCACCCCTCTAGCAGGCCTTACAGCCCTAAGGCAGGGTGCACTATACCACAGGTGAGGGCATATGTGCATGAGCAAAACCTTAGATATTGTAAGTGCAGGGTAGCCATAGGAGTATATGGTCTGGGAGTTTGTCAAACACGAACTCCACAGTTCCATAATGGCTACACTGAAAACTGGTAAGTTTGATATCAAACAACTCAGCACAATAAGTGCACACTGATGCCCGGTGCAATTTATTGTAACATACACCCAGAGGGCATCTTAGAAATGCCCCCTGAATACCAATCCGACTTCTAGTGTAGGCTGACCAGTTTCTGCCAGCCTGCCACACACCAGACATGTTGCTGGCCACATGGGGAGAGTGCCTTTATCACTCTGTGGCCAGGAGCAAAGCCTGTACTGGGTGGAGGTGCTTCTCACCTCCCCCTGCAGGAACTGTAACACCTGGCGGTGAGTCTCAAAGGCTCACCCCCTTTTGTTACAGCGCCCCAGGGCATCCCAGCTAGTGGAGATGCCCGCCCCTCCGGCCACTGCCACCACTTTTGGTGGCAAGGCTGGAGGAGATAATGAGAAAAACAAGGAGTCACCACCCACCATTCAGGACAGCCCCTAAGGTGTCCTGAGCTGAGGTGACCCCTGCCTTGAGAAATCCTCCAAATTGAGTTTGCAGGATTCCCCCAATAGGATTAGGGATGTGCCATCCTCCCCACAGGGAGGAGGCACAAAGAGGGTGTAGCCACCCTCAAGGACGGTAGCCATTGGCTACTGCCCTCCCAGATCTAACCACCCCTAAATTCAGTATTTAGGGGCACCCCAGAACCTAGGAAACTAGATTCCTACAACCTGAAGAAACAATAAGGACTGCTGACCTACAAGCCTGCAGATAAGGAAGAACACGACAACTGCTTTGGCCCAAGCCCTACCGGCCCGTCTCCAGCTTCGAAAACCTGCAACCAGCGCCGCATCCGACAGGGACCAGCGACCTCTGAAGCCTCAGAGGACTGCCCTGGACTAAAGGACTAAAACTCTCGTGAACAGCGGCCCTGTTCAAAACCAGCTACTTCTTTGCAACAAAGAAGCAACTTCTAAAGACTGCACGTTTCCAGCCAGAAGCGTGAGACTTCTCACTCTGCACCCGACGCCCCCAGCTCGAGATCCAGAGAACAAACACCTAAGGTAGGACTCCCCGGAGACTGCGAGCCCGTGAGTAACCAGAGACGACCCCCCTGAGCCCCCACAGCGACGCCTGCAGAGAGAATCGAGAGGCTCCCCCTGACCGCGACTGCCTGTAACAAGGGACCCGATGCCTGGAACCAACACTGCACCCGCAGCCCCTAGGACCTGAAAGAACCAAACCTCAGCGCAGGAGTGACCCCCAGACGACCCTCAGCCTTGCCCAGGTGGTGGCTGTCCCGAGAAGCCCCCCCCCCGTGCCTGCCCCGCTAGAGTGACCCCCGGGTCCCTCCATTGTTTTCTACCTGAAACCCAACGCCTGCTTTGCACACTGCACCCAGCCGCCCCTGTGCCACTGAGGGTGTGTTTTGTGTGTCTACTTGTGTCCCCCCCCAGTGCTCTACAAAACCCCACTGGTCTGCCCCCTGAGAACGCAGGTACTTACCTGCTGGCAGACTGGAACCGGAGCACCCCTATTCTCCATAGGTGCCTATGTGTATTGGGCACCTCTTTGACCTCTGCACCTGACCGGCCCTGAGCTGCTGGTGTGGTAACTTTGGGGTTGACTTGAACCCCCAAAGGTGGGCTGCCTATGCCCCAGGACTGAGACTTGTAAGTGTTTTACTTACCTCCTAATCTAACCTTTACTTACCTCCCCCAGGAACTGTTGATTTTTACACTGTGTCCACTTTGAAAATAGCTTATTGCCATTTTTACAAAGACTGTATATGATATTGCTTTTATTCAAAGTTCCTAAAGTATCTAAGTGAAGTACCTTGCATTTAAAGTGTTTAATGTAAATCTTAAACCTGTGGTTCTTAAAATAAACTAAGAAAATATATTTTTCAATATAAAAACCTATTGGCCTGGAGTAAGTCTTTGAGTGTGTGTTCCTCATTTATTGCCTGTGTGTGTACAACAAATGCTTAACACTACCCTCTGATAAGCCTACTGCTCACTACCACAAAATAGAGCATTATAATTATCTAATTTTGCAACTATCTTACTTCTAAGGGGAACCCCTGGACTCTGTGTACACCATTCCTTACTTTGAAATAGTATATACAGAGCCAACTTCCTATAGAGTCTTTTCTATCATGAAGCGTGGGAGCGCCCGTTTGGGCATTCGCAACGATACGTTGGTAGAAAAAAAAAATAATAACTCCTCGTACTCACTTCATGTGCTCCGTGGTGTTTTTTCCTTCAAATATCTCCTATTCTTTCAACTTTTATCCAGATTTTATCGTAAATTCTTCCTTCCTTGTTAAGCTGGAAGAAAAACTTCCTGACCTAACGGCGGAAAAAAATTATCTGATGATGGTGAACTGGGGACGAGACATCCGGAGGAAGTGCGACAACATCACAACAGAACACCAAATGGTACTTTGTCAATGCCAAGCAACAACAAAACAAAGGTGGCAATAGATGAGACAAAAAAACGTTTAGGAGGTGAAATTGTAGATAATCTGGACCCCAACCACTAGATGGTGGAATAATGCACAGCAGTGAATCCAGAAAATAAAATTCCCTTTGGATTTAACTTTTCAGTAGTGATGTAAAATTGGAATGTACAATCAGGTTACACACACCGCTCATCTAATAGCAAAACTGAAAACTGACATTCTGGTATCAGAATAAACCTTAGTTGTGAGGGAAGACATTCTTGAATGAGAAACTTTAATGAAGTAGATGTTTGTATACAAAGATAATGAGCCAGAATGTTCAAACTGTATAACTGCTAAGGCAACAATGCCTTTGCAGGACTATATTTTGTCCCTCAATTGGGAAATTATTTTGTTCTGTGGACAACATCCCCACCATCAAACAACCCTAGGTGGAAGATGTGCTCATCCATAATATCATATGACTATTGTATTTGCATGCTACTTTGCAGCTTTGTACTTGGTTCGAAAAGTATGGCTTTCTAAAATAATCTATGATACTAGTGATCTGTTGTCACCGACGATTACTAGAAGAGTGCTATTCTCTTGAGACATGAAGCTTTGTTCCAGCATAAAGCAAAGAGTACTGCATCACGTTTTTGTGTGTTTAAAAGTGTGGCCCGTGTGGGACTGTATTTGGTATCATGCACAAAGACTTCATAAAGGTGTTCTTAATGAGTTGCTGCAATCTTGTGGCAACACACTGGTTTATTGTTATACGTGAGTACATCACTTTAAAAGTGTCAATTCACCTATCGTAAATCATGTACCTGAATTTGTATTTGAAAATTGATCTGTTGTTGAACTTATATATACAAAAGGTATTATGAACTGGTGAATATGTATGAACGTCACAGGGAGAAAAAATAGGACAACATATAAGGAAAATGTTACTTCCCCAGTAAGCATCTGTTCACGGCATGTAGTGCTGTAGATGCACTTGTTTAGCATAATCCCGCCATCTAGTGTTGGGGCTTGGATGTGTGTAAGTTATTTTCTTCAAAGAAAGTCTTTTGACTCCTCTTCTTGCTGGTAATGCACAGGGTCATTGGCTTCATTATTAGACTGTTTTCCCGCAAGGCACATGAGAATGGAATGTGGAGCTGAGTGTAGTGTAGTGAGACATCCATGCTGGAAAAGTTGTGATGACATAAGATTATCTGTAACCAGAATGTGCTGCAACTACCACAAGATGTAGCCTTACAGATGTAAAAGATAAACAAGAGTTGTGTTATGAAATAACTAACAGACAATATCTTGAACCTTGGCTCCTAAAGGACGAATGTGTTTGGAATGACAATAGTAATAGTAACGGCTGGGTGTGGGGAGATCTTCCCTGTTCTGCAGTACCTCTTGGGGAAGAGTGGTGAAGAATGGTTGTCGTGCCCATGTGGGAGCCACCGGGATGAGTGAGATGTCTGCTGAAGTTTGCGAACCACAAACAGAATCAGTCGGAGAGGTGGAAAGGCGTAAGCAATTATCCTGGACCGACTCATCCATAGTGTGTTGCCTTAGGACTGTGGTTGTGGAAACCTGGGGACTAAGTTTGGGCATTGGTGTTTTCTTGCTGTGGAGAAAATGTCTGTGTGGTTAACACCAATGCTAGAAGGATGGGCAGAGGACTTGTAGGTTGAGTTCCCATTCGTGGACTTGTTGGCACCTCCTGCTGAGGAGATCTGCAAAGAAAGTCAATGTCTGCTCCCTGGAGTTACTCCGTTAACAGGTGAATGTTGTATCGGAGGGCCCACCTCCAAATGGTCTGAGCTAGATAAGGAAGTCAAGGTTTTGTGGCCGTGGCGATTGGTTTAGTGAAACGCCCTTACCTTGGACTCCGGAATTGTTGCCCCCTGTAGAAGTCTTAGCAGTATCCCCTTGCGCGAGAGGGGGGGGGGGGGGGGGGGGGGCGGGGGGTGGGATGTGCCTGGGGATGCTGATAGTAGGTGTCTGTAGAGGTGGGTTTTATTTCTACACAATAAGATGAATGGCTTTGGCAGTTTTTGTCTTATGTGATTTTCTTAAGGACAGGGATTCTACCTGAGGACCAAAGAGGTGTTAACCATCAAAAGTAAGTGTAAAGATGTTGTGCTGCACTTGCCGTTTGAAAACCGGAGACTCTAAAAGCCAGGGATGTCATCTGGAGAGGATGCTTGAGTCAATGTCTCGAGCTTTGGTTTCAGCCATGTCAAGGGTGCAGCAAATATAAGTATTCACAATTAGTTTGCCTTCAGAAGCAATCTCATATGCTGTTTCTTGTATTTCTCTGAGAGACATTGGAGGAGTCCCTCCATCTCTTCCCAGTGGGCTCTATCATAGTGGGAGAGGAGGCCAAATGAGTTGCCGGTCCTCCAGTGGATGGCAGACTGGGCAGCCACCCTCGTTCCTGCGGCATCTATCTGCTTGCTTTATGTGGTGGGAGACCCCTCAACAGAGGTTTGTGAATTTGCCCTTTTCCTTGCTGTGGCGACCACTTAAGTATCAGGTGGTAGCTGACCCTTTATGTACGCACAGTCAGAAGGGAACAGGTTGTATTTCTTATCATCCCTTGGTGTGAGGACACATGCCTTGACAGGGTCCATGAAAATATCAGGTGTGTGTCTGAGCATGTCTGAGCACTGGCAGGTAGTGCACCGAGCTTTCGCTAGGAGAAAGGGTCCCAAATAAAAAATGATCCTCAGGTGGTTCAGTGAGGAGCTGAAGCTTGTGTTAACCGGCAGCCTTACCTATGATGTTGTGACAGGTTGTGGTGTCGTATGGAGGAGAGGGTTTGGCCGGATACAGATCTGGCTCCATGTCTGCAAGTGGGTTTGTGTCAAATGGTGTAACATAGGTCACTGTGTGGTAGAAAAGAGAATTGATCTTAGTCATATCAGTCTCCCCGAAACTGTGGATGGAACACTCTGGAGAATATTGTACTTAAGAAGGAGGTCAAGGCAGTGGGGAGTGTGCAGATGGTGCAAGAGGCGGTGTTGGTGGGTTGAGGCGCGGTGGGCTTGTAGCCTTATCCAACTTTTTCCTGTGCTCTGTTTGGATCAGTGTCTTCAAAGCGTCTTCAAATGATAATTGCCTTTTGCCTGGTTGTGCTTTGGTATAAGAAGGTCTTGCAAGAATACAACCAGTGTCCGGATGTATGACTAGGTGTTTCTTGCTTGAGTATATTTCCTCACGCAACCGTTAGAGCATGGGTTCCACAGGTTCGGATGAGAATGTCCGCTTGGAGAAGGAATAGGATTTCAGAACAGACACAGGCTTCGGAACCAATGGTTTTGGCGCACAGGGTCTTGATCTGAAGATGCCACTTTCGGCGCCAAGAAGCAGTGGTGTTTTGTCGCCGACCCTCTCAACTCCATGGGTTGGCTCAACTCTGGCCATGGCGGACTCAGTTGTAGAGCACAGGTCTTTCGTTGCCGGGCTCGGCGTGACTGATGCTGGTCTGTGTCCACCATGAACCAAGGGCAGAGGTAGCCCATGTGACGACTGGTCATTGGAACTGGATACGTGACCTTTTGGGAGAGTTTGCAGGTGTTGGGGCCAGGATGGAGGCGGCACAGTACTAACTGCTTAGTCTGTTGGGACGTCCTGCATCCCCAACTTGGAGCCCGAGCAGTCTTCATACCAAAAGTTGCCCTCATCTGCTGCTGACACCTGCTCCTATTGAAGGCCTTGGATCCGAAGAGGTCCAGTTTGTCTTTGGCACTGTGGCAGGACATCTTGAGTTGTCGGTGTAGGAAGCTGGCTCTTTTCGTGGTATGTGAATACCATGTAAAGGGTCCAGGAGTTCCCCAGTGAGTGAACAGGGCTTGCTATGCAATCCCAAAGTGCTCTATTTAGGGGCAGTGTGGTCAAGCAGCCTTAAGCTTAACACACAGGAGTGCAAGACATCTACAAATACACACAATAGTCAATAAATGAGACAACTTTCTTTCCGGAGGGTATTCCTGGAGCATCGGGAGAAGATATGGAGGAAATATCTGCAATATCTTCTCCCAGTGTTCCAGGAGTATCCTCCAGAAAGAAATCTTAGATCTACAGATGTGGCCTTGATGGTAGTGCCCAGAATCAAGAGACCAAGGTTAGGTGGTCGATCTTTCAAATTTCTGGCCCCCAAGTTATGGAACGCAATGCCTTGGGCCTTGAGTCATCTGGAACAGGAAACCAGTTTTCAGAAGATGCTAAAAACTTAGCCCTTCCGCATAAAAGAGACATAATACTTAATGTTGTCCATTTCAATTCAGGTCAGAGATGGCGGGTGCGGTGGTGACGTAAGGTGTCGGATTTTGGCAGCTCCAGTGACTTCAGAGTCCCTTCTATTGGAGTTTGCTGGGGAACAGGTCTGCTGCTCAGAGGAGGTCGAGTCTTTTTCGAAGGCAGGCTGTCCTCCCGAGTTTCTGGTGTCATGGATGCAGGACAAATCAACTAAGGTGCAGATCTTACGAGGGGTGCAGACAGGCTGGCAGGATTCAAATCAAATCAGGGTTTATAAAGCACAACTAGTCACCAGTAAGGGTCTTATGGCACTAGGGGGGAGAGTTCTCTGAGCTTCAGTTGAAGAGCCAGGTTTTAAGGTCCTTCCTGAATTGAGTCGGCGATGGGGACTGTCTGAGGTGTAAGGGCAAGGTGTTCCAGCTCTTTGCCGTAAGGTAGGCAAAGGATCTTCCACCCGCAGAAGCCTTTCGTATGCGGAGTACGGTGGCTAGTACTTATTGAGCAGAGAGGTCTGATGGCGGAGTAGGGGGGTGATGCGGTGGTTGAGGTAGGCGGGTCCTAGGTCATGGAGGGCCTTGTAAGTGTAGACGAGGAGCTTGAAGTTAATTATTTTCTCGATAGGAAGCCAGTGGAGGTCTCTTAGGTGGTTGGGATTATGTTCACAGTGGGAAATGACCAGGGTGACTCTGACGGAGGCATTTTGGATGTGCTGTAAAATTTCTTCTGGTTCTTCTAGGTGGTACCGGAGTCGAGGGCCTTGCCATAATTGATTCTGCAGGTAACCAGAGCATGGGTTACAGTTTTGAGACAGTCCTTTGGGATCCCTTGTAGGTCTTCTGGAGAAGTTGGAGTGTGTGAAAGCAAGAGGATGTGACTGAGTTGACTTGGCGGGTCATGGTGAGCGATGAGTCCAAGATGAAGCCAAGGTTGCGTGTGTGGTTTGTTGGGTGGGGATAGGAGGTGCAGAGGGTTGATGGCCACCAGGAATCATCCCAGGCTGATGTGGGCGTTACCAGGATGAGGATCTCTTCTTGTTGAGTTGAGCTTCAGGCAGGTGTCCTTCATCCAGGCGGTGATGGCTTCTATCCCATTGTGGAAGTTCTTCTTGGCAGTAGTGGGGTTTTCAGTCAGTGAGATGAACAGCTGGGTATCGTCCGCTTAGGAGACGATGTTCAGCCCGTGGTCTCTGACGATGGATGCGAGCAGGGCCATGAAGATGTTGAAGAGTGTGGGGCTCAGGGAGCAGTCCTGTAGAACTCTGCAACTAATCTCCGTAGGTTCTGACAGGTAAGGCGGAAGTCTGACTCTGATCTGCCAGACAGGAAAGAGCGTATCCACGGTGGGGCCTTTCCGCGGATGCCAGTTGCGTGCAGCCTGGAGCAGAGATTGCGGTGTGAGACCGTGCCAAAGGTGGTCGATAGGTCCAGTAAGATGAGGGCTGCTGCATGGCTGAGGTTGAGGAGCTAGCGGATGTCATCTGTGGCAGCGTGGAGGGTGGTCACCGTGCTGTGATTGCTCCTGAAGCCTGACTGGGGGGTGTCCAGGATATTGTTGTCTTCTATGTGCTTACAGAGCTGAGCTTTGATGGCCTTTTCGATTAATTTGGCTGTACAAGCCTGCCTGCTTCTTCTCTCTTCTTCTGCGGCTCTTCGGATGTCCCTGGTCTTTTTTAGGTCATCAGGATCTGCTTCTCTGGTGCCAGGGGCTCCACTAAATACTGAATTTAGGGGTGTTACAGGTGTGTAGGGTAGTAGCTAATGGGCTGCTGACCCTTGGTGTCACTATGCTACTTATATGACCACTTCTTGTGGGAAGTGGGCATTACCCTGTCCCAGACTTCCCAGGTATGCCATCACAAAGATGAAATTTCTTGCCACCTTGCAGTCAACCACCTTAGGGGTGGTACTAGCTGTGAGGCAGCACGCCTACCTGACAAGCTAATGTTCCCACCTCCCCATGTGCCAAGAGGGTTTTGGCTGGGGAGGGTGGCTTACTCTCCTTTGAGGAGAACCAGATTCATATTAGAAAGATGGCAGCCCTTTGAGGCTAATCAGCAGGTCATCCTGTTGTATTGGTAAAGCCAACACTGGCATCAGTGTGGGTTCATCAATACAAGATGTTTGATACCAAACACCCCTATCTTCATTGAAGTCATCATGTAGCTGGAAAACTGGTAGTGACCAAACTCTCTCTTTTGTGGTAGTGTTGGCGAGTAGTTTAGGCCTATCAGAGAGCAGTGTTAAGCATTTGTTGAACAAACAGAGAGTCAATAAATGGGACACACAGGAGAAAATCGAGACCAATTTAGAAAAATAACCCTTATTTTGATATTTTTTTCACACTATGAAGTTCGATTCTAGGTAAGTACTTTTTTAGCCAATGATTTTACAAGAAATAGAAAATGCACTGTATTTTTTTTTTTCTTTTAGAGTAACACGCTAATGTAATCCTATGGAGAAAAACAATGCATATGGCCACCTGTCAACGACTTCCAGTACTGTCCTTCTGGACTTGAGGTAAGTGAGGTGGCAAGGTCCAAGGCAGCAACAGATTCTCTGATCTATGTTGGCACCATTGGACTTGGGCTATGGTGCAGAGGTGCTTTTCGGAATCTGTCGCGGGCGTCAGTGGCTCACTCTCTCCATCGGTGACTTGGTGGGGAGGGGAAAACAGGTCAGCAGGGCCACTCTCAATGCTGGCCTTGTGGATCCTGACAGAACACTCGCTGGTTTTGTTCCTAGTTTCATACTACCTCTTCTGTTTAGAAATTGCCCTTTGTGAATGACTTGCTGGCTGTGACTGACCTTCTTGTGGTCTGGCCTTTTCCCCTAGATCTGCCTAGAAAGAAGTCCCTCGGCTACAAAAGGGTGTGTCAAGGAATGCTTGGTCCATGCACAGTCACTTCATCAGTGCTCCGTGTTTGTTGTTGAATGGGCTGGAGACTCCACCCTTCCCACTGCTCGGTGGGATGAGTGCTACTCCTAAACTTTCCTCAGAATGATAAGTCCCACATTGCCTTTTCGATATCTATGTTGTTCTTCATCTATTGGATAACCCTCCTCTGCAGCTCAGAATAGGTTTTCCCTTATGAAAGAGATATTATTACCACAGGCTTGGACTTTTTAGTTGATACCTGGTACTCATTGCATAGCGTGCCCCCTCTTACTTTAGTACCCATGCACATGTCTGCAGGCTGTGACCACATCTAGGGGTGAACAGAGGCAGGTTTTTGAGATAGTCTTTCTGCCTTGCATTATCGTCCTTGCTCTCTTTTTGTATTCTTCTGGAAGAAGTTGCATAATTTCTTCCATAATCCCCCACCCTACTGTCTGTGGCCACATCTGTTTAAGTGGGCTCTAGAATTTGTTATGCACCACTGTGTGACTGTGAACCTCCGTTTCCTATCACCTCAATTCTCTTACTGTCTGTGTCTGGGGATGGTCCTGTGGGTAGAGCATTGATCCTTTTTATTACTATAGAGATTATAACAATCTGCAGGTGCATTTTTCTTAATGTATATTGGGTCTTGGGGTCGAGGCTTACGTTTCTTCTCTATCCTTGGAGTTAGTGCTTGAAAAGAAGCTGGTTCTTTATATGCCTCTTTCCCCTAGTCAACAATGGTAAGTAGCATGAACAGGAACTGATTTTTATTCTGCAACAATCAAAGACGTTTTTTCAGGAGGAAATATGCCTCAGCCTACACTACATCCATCTGGACTCAGTGTGTCTGCTGCACTTTTATTGGCCGTATTGAATAAAGTGAGGTCACCTGGAAGTGAAGACCTAGAAGGGTAGAAGACAAGCACATCCCCAGGAGAGTAAGTGTCTAAGCCCTGCCATGTAACCTCATCCCCCTGTGAGGCCTCTAAAATGGGTTATTCGTATCCCTCATCTTCACCATAAAACTCTTCCTGTTCTTCACTGAGGGGCACCGAAGTCGGTTGGAGGCTTAGGTTGATTCTCCTCAATTCTATTCTCTCTTTATTAGTAATGCCACCATTTTGGCTTCATGTTGATGCTTTTTTCCTTTCCATGTTAATCCCCTGTTGAAGAAGACTCTCTTCCGGATCGAAATGTCTTTCCCATTCAACTCTTCCTTTCTTCGATCCCAATGCTCTTTCAGAGTTAAGTCAGAAGATTTGTCCCCTTCAGTCTCTTGGCTTCTACCAGTTGAGTTCTTTTGTTTCCTTTCAACTAGATAGTGGTTGGGTGTCAAGGATTATTTCAAGGTTTTAGATTCTAAAACCTTTGACTGTGGGAGTATGATGTCCAGTCTCATCTTTAACCCTTTCATGTCTTTTTTGGCACTACTTCCCTGTATGCCACTTCTTCAACATTGGACCGCTCTTCTCCCTGGGTCTCCTCATTGGCTTGTCCTTAGAGGAACCTTGTTTAGACCATCATGGTGTGTGGTGCTCACCTTTCTTCATCACTGTAGGAAGTTGGCTCTGTATGTACTATTTCAAAGTAAGAAATAGCATGAACAGAGTCCAAGGGTTCCCCTTAGAGGTAAGATAGTGGCAAAAAGAGATAATTCTAATGCTCTATTTTGTGGTAGTGTGGTCGAGCAGTAGGCCTATCAGAGGGTAGTGTTAAGCATTTGTTGTACACACACAGGCAATAAATGAGGAACACACACTCAAAGACAATTCCAGGCCAATAGGTTTTTATAAAGAAAAATATATTTTCTTAATTTATTTTAGGAACCACAGGTTCAAGATTTACAATCAATACTTCAAATGAAAGTTATTTCACTCAGGTATCATAGGAACTTTGAATCAGAAAAATAGCATGTACAGTTTTGGCAATAATGGCAATAAGCTATTTTAAAACTAGACAGTGCAATTTTCAACAGTTCCTGGGGGAGGTAAGTGTTTGTTAGCTTTGCAGGTAAGTAAACCACCTACAGGGTTCAAAGTTGGGTCCAAGGTAGCCCACCGTTGGGGGTTCAGAGCAACCCCAAAGTTACCACACCAGCAGCTCAGGGCCGGTCAGGTGCAGAGGTCAAAGTGGTGCCCAAAACGCATAGGCTTCAATGGAGAAGGGGGTGCCCCGGTTCCAGTCTGCCAGCAGGTAAGTACCCGCGACTTCGGAGGGCAGACCAGGGGGGGTTTTGTAGGGCACCAGGGGGGGGGGGGAGAGACACACAGGTGCAGAGTGCAAACAGGCGTCGGGCTTGCAATGGAGTTCAATGGGAGACCCAGGGGTCTCTTCAGTGAAGCAGGCAGGCAAAGGGGGGGGGGGCTCCTCGGGGTAGCCACCACCTGGGCAAGGGAGAGGGCCACCTGGGGGTCGCTTCTGCACGGGAGGTCGGATCCTTCAGGTGCTGGGGGCTGCGGGTGCAGAGTCTTTACCAGGTGTCGGGTTCTTAGAAGCAGGCAGTCGCGGTCAGGGGGAGCCTCTGGATTCCCTCTGTAGGCGTCGCTGGGGGGGTTCAGGGGGGTCAACTCTGGCTACTCACAGGGTCGCAGTCGCCGGGGAGTCCTCCCTGTAGTGTTGTTTCTCCGCAGGTCGAGCCGGGGGTATCGGGTGCAGAGTGCAAAGTATCACACTTCCAGCAGGAAACGTGGAGTCCTTTTAAAGTTGTTTCTTTGTTGCAAAGTTGTTTCTTCTTTGGAGCAGAGTCGCTGTCCTCGGGAGTTCTTGGTCCTTTTAGATGCAGGGTAGTCCTCTGAGGCTTCAGAGGTCGCTGGACCCTGGGGAACGCGTCGCTGTTGCAGTTTTTCTTGAAGTGGGGAGACAGGCCGGTAGAGCTGGGGCCAAAGCAGTTGGTGTCTCCATCTTCTCTGCAGGGCTTTCAGGTCAGCAGTCCTTCTTCGTCTTAGGTTGCAGGAATCTATCTTGCTAGGTTCTGGGAGCCCCTAAATACTCAATTTAGGGGTGTGTTTAGGTCTGGGGGGTTAGTAGCCAATGGCTACTAGCCCTGAGGGTGGCTACACCCTCTTTGTGCCTCCTCCCTGAGGGGAGGGGGGCACATCCCTAATCCTATTGGGGGAATCCTCCATCTGCAAGATGGAGGATTTCTAAAAGTCAGAGTCACCTCAGCTCAGGACACCTTAGGGGCTGTCCTGACGGGCCAGTGACTCCTTGTTTTTCTCATTATCTCCTCCGGCCTTGCTGCCAAAAGTGGGACCGTGGCCGGAGGGGGGGGGAGGGGGGGGGGGGCATCTCCACTAGCTGGAGTGCCCTGGGGTGCTGTAACAAAGGGGGTGAGCCTTTGAGGCTCACCGCCAGGTGTTACAGTTCCTGCAGGGGGAGGTGAGAAGCACCTCCACCCAGTACAGGCTTTGTTACTAGCCACAGAGTGACAAAGGCACTCTCCCCATGTGGCCAGCAACATGTCTGGTGTGTGGCAGGCTGGTAAAACTAGTCAGCCCACACTGGAAGTCGGGTATGTTTTCAGGGGGCATCTCTAAGATGCCCTCTGGGGTGTATTTCACAATAAAATGTACACTGGCATCAGTGTGCATTTATTGTGCTGAGAAGTTTGATACCAAACTTCCCAGTTTTCAGTGTAGCCATTATGGTGCTGTGGAGTTCGTGTATGACAGACTCACAGACCATATACTCTTATGGCTACCCTGCACTTACAATGTCTAAGGTTTTGCTTAGACACTTGTAGGGGCATAGTGCTCATGCACCTATGCCCTCACCTATGGTATAGTGCACCCTGCCTTAGGGCTGTAAGGCCTGCTAGAGGGGTGACTTACCTAAGCCATAGGCAGTGTGAGGTTGGCATGGCACCCTGAGGGGAGTGCCATGTCGACTTAGTCATTTTCTCCCCACCAGCACACACAAGCTGACAAGCAGGGTGTCTGTGCTGGGTGAGGGGTACCCTTGGTGGCATAAGACTTGCTGCAGCCCTTAGAGACCTTCCCTGGCATCAGGGCCCTTGGTACCAGGGGTACCAGTTACAAAAGACTTACCTGGATGCCAGGGTGTGCCAATTGTGGAAACAAAAGTACAGTTTTAGGGAAAGAACACTGGTGCTGGGGCCTGGTTAGCAGGCCTCAGCACACTTTCAAATCATAACTTGGCATCAGCAAAGGCAAAAAGTCAGGGGGTAACCATGCCAAGGAGGCATTTCCTTACAATCACCAAGAAGAAAACTGTCACATGCTTTGCACTACCCGACTTATGGTTCTTTAGGTAGACACAAATTTCGAACTCTGTATGTGTTTTAGGCCAATTTGTGGCGTCATTTGGGACAGAACCTAAGAAGGCAATTTTTTGAGCTTGAAGTACCAATGTTAAACTACCAGCATCCAGGCGGAACATTCTCCTACTCACTTGGTTTAAGTCCAAATAATATATTCTGTTTCCTAGGTTTTCCTTGGCGTCTGTCCTCTTCTTCAAAGTGTGCTGTCAAAACTGACTGTCTTCTAGTAGTTATTTTCCAGCCCTTTCCGGTTCAGTCAATCATCTCCTTGACTACCTTTGACCCAGATGGTGCCTCCATAACCAACATCCCAAGATAGAATTTGAAGATGGAAGGACACATTTTTTATTTTTTTAAATCACCTTCCAAGCCATAAAGAATACCAGAATGAAATGATTGGAAAACGCATTTTTAAACTTTCCAATGAGAAAAATGTCAAAAGGGCATAGTGCAGCGATACAGGATCCTGCAACAAGGAGTCAAAAAGAAACTCTAATGCTCCATTGTCTAGGATAGCCTATCTGCTAATATTGCTCTTCATGCCTTGACTAAGCAACGCTAAGCAAGGTGGCCGGTGGGACATGCTTCTAAGAGGATCCCGCCACCCCGGCCAGATCCTACAATATCCTGCTGTGCTTGGTAATCCTGCAGATCCTCCGTAGCAGGACTGCAGGTTCCAACTCCAGTAGCACCCTAGCTTCCTCAATCGGGGAGCTGGGGGCTGTGCGGAGCCAGTGGTGAGGGGAGCCATTCCAGGACCGCGTGGCATTTGGTGTAGGCCTGGCTTGCAGGAGATCAAAGCGGCAGAGGTGGCAGGAGGATTTGGTGCCCCTCGTGTGGAGGGGGTGCGGTCATGATCTCACCGGTCCAAGGTAGAACCTGGTCACCCCCCCCTCCAAACCCCCACACTGACCCAGGCGAAGGCCTTTGAGGACTGGCCCAGGGGAATTCTTTCTCGCGCCCTCCGTCCCTGGTGGGCCTGCACTGAGTGGAGGCAGGAAGCTCAGGCACTGGGTCCAGCAGCGGTGGTTGGTGCTGCGGCTCACCGAGAAATACAGGCAGTGGGTGGAGGAGGCGCCTGAGCCGGAGGACCGGCCGGTTGAAGGACCATGGGCCAGGGCCTTCGGCAGTGAGGTTCAGTGAGGCGGACTGCGGCCTCGCATGATGGAGGAGTGAGTGCTGTGGCCCGCCGTGATTGTCTAGTTTTGCTGGCCCTTAAAACGCACTATGTGGAAGGCTGTTGAGTGGCAAATTGGAGGTGGAGAGCATTTTTACAGATTTTGGGCTGACATCTGTCGCCACAAAATGGATGGATCCTGTTGTTAAAGAGTGCAGTGGCGCTGGTAAATTCCGGTTTGGCCTGTTTGGGAACCTCACTTATGGAGCAATGGACATCTCTAGAAGGGTTGAGAGCCAACAAGATGAGGGTGAGTAATGTTTGCTGCAGTGTCCTCATCACAATCACAAAAGAGGAGACAAAGGGTATTCAAAAACCCCTTCACCATGTCCTCCACAGAGGACTGCCCACTGACTGGGGGAGTGTAAACCTGGAGGCAAAGTTCAGTCATTTTGTGTTTCAGGAAGTGGCAAAGAGGTCTATGCCCCAACACACTGCCCTCACTGGACAAAAGTAATAGAGTAGGACATGTGGGTGGAGTTCCCACTCAAGGATTTGTTGCTGAATCCTGCTGAGCAAGTCTGCTAAATCGTTGTCCAACCAAGGAGGGACTCCGCTAGGAGAGGCAGTAGGAGATTGCAAGAAAGAAACTTTTTTGTATGATCACCCCACCACATGTTTTTGAAATGATCATGCTTTTTTTTTTTTTTTTTACTTTGTAGTGCACTGGACCCCTGCTGTCCGGGCACCAGTGTACACACCCTGACCCCAATAGTATGTGCATGATTGGTTAATTCCCGATTGGCTCCTTTAACTTACTTGTAAGTCCCCAGTATACTGCACAAGACGCATCCAAGGCTAGTAAGTTAAATGTCACTAGTGGACTGTAGCACTTAATTGTGCCCCACTGCTGTGACAGGATGAAAATGTGAATGACTCTAGGCCTGGCACTGTAGCCTAGTCGAGCAGCTTTTAACCTGCTATAGCAAAACAAAACGTTTTCCCAGTTCAAAACCTTTCTTTTTAATAGTAAGCCAACCCTAGGGAAGGCCTTTGTAGCCCACCAGGCAGGGTGCTTACTATTAATGAGAAGGTAGTTTATTTTGTGTTTAAAAGTGTAACACAATTGCCATTTTCACTGTGGCAAGGCCAGTGGTCCCATTGTCTAACAGAGTTTCACTAGCGATGAAGCATATGGAAATCACACTGTCACCTGCCCACTACTCTGTGTAGGCAGACAGGCTGGCATTTCTTTCAAAGGGTTGGGAACCCGTTGCAGAACCATTTTTCCAGTAGAAGCGTCTCATTATGCTGTGTTCACCCCAGGGGTGTTGTATGAAGCTGGCTCTGTATATACTATATCAAAATGAGATATGGGGGTCAATACGACCCCGGCGGTTAGCGTTAATGTGGCAGTAAGTACCGAAAACAGGCTGGCAGTACTTACCGCCATATTATGACATTGGCGGGTTGGCTGAAGCCAACCTGCAAATGTACCACTCTGACCGCCACAGCTGTAACAGCCGCCGGGCTGGAGATATCCATCTCCAGCCTGGCAGCCGCCATTGTACCGCCTGCGGGTTTATGACGCTGCCTACCGCCATGGTTTCCGTGGCGTTTGTAACGCCACGAAAACCGTGGCAGAAGGCCATATCAGTGACAGGGAATTCCTTCCCTGTCACTGATAGGGGGCTACCCTCCCTTCCTCTCCAGTTATCCCCCTACCTCTCCAGACCCCCCCCTTCACACACGCATACACACCCATCCCCACATGCTTACACACATGCATACATCCATTCACACACATTCGCACACTTTCAAACATGCACACTGACACGCATTCACATAACACAACATACATGCACTCACACCTCCATACACGCACACACGCAACAAACACCCGCATCCACAAACATTCACACACAACAGCCCCCTCCCCTGTCACAGACCCGACTTACCTGGATCCGGGGGGGTCCTCCGGCAGGAGACAGGACGGGACGCTGCTACCGCCAGCAGTGCCCGCCAGGCCGTATTATTGGACATAATACGGCTGGCGGCGGTCTACTGGTGTGGTGCTGCTGGTGGCGGCAGCGCCACCTTACCGCCATCATGGCCACAGCCGGATTCCCGCCATTCTTGTGGCGGAAATCCGGCTGTGGTCATAATATGGCGGACGGCTGGTAGCCGCGGCGACGGTCTTTTGGTGGCCTCGTCCGTGGCAGTAGGCGTTTAACGCCGATGTTAAAATGAGGGCCATAGAGTGCACAGAGTCCAGGGGTTCCCCAAGAGGCTTGACAGAGGTAATAATAGATAATACTAATGCTCTATTTGTGGTAGCGTGGTCGAGCAGTTAGGCTTATCAGGGTAGTGTTAAGCATTTGTTGTACACACACACAAGCAATAAGTGAAAACACACACTCAATGACTTAACTCAAGACCAATAGGGTTTTATATGGAAAAATATTCTTTTGTTCATTTATTTCTAGAACCACAAGATTAATTTAGCAGGTAAGTACATTAAATGAAAGGTACTTTACACAGAAATACTTAGAACTTTGAATGGAATCAACAATGTACACAGTTTTCTTTAAAATGGCAAAAAGCTATTTTAAAAGTGGACAATGCAATTTTCAACAGTTCCTGGGGGAGGTAAGTAAAGTAGAGTTTTTGAGGTAAGTAACAAACTTTCCGGTTCAGTATCCGGGGCATAGGTAGTCCACCGTTGGCAGTTCAAGTTAGCCCCCAAACACCCAGCACCAGCAACACCGGGCCAGTCAGATGCAGAGGTCAAAAAGGAGACAAAATAACATGGGCGCCTATGGGGACAGAGGGTACTCTAGTTCCAGTCTGTTTGCAGGTAAGTACCTGCGTTGTTGGAGGGCAAACCGGGGGGGTTTGATGGAGTACTGGAGGGGCCCCAAGTAGGCACAGAAACCACACCCTCAGCAGCGCAGGGGCGGCCGGGTGCAGTGTGCAAACAGGGCGTCAGGTTCTCAATAGAACTCTATAGAGGGACCCGGGGGTCACTCAGACGCTGCAGGCAGGGCACAGGGGGGGGGCTTCTCAGGCAAGCCACCCACTGGGCAAAGGTGAGGGCCGCGGGGCTGCAGGTGCAGTGCTTCTCAAGGAAACAGAAATCTTTGTCCCGGGCAGTCGCGGTCACGGGGGTCCTCGGGATTCCCTCTGCAGGCGTCGTTGTGGGGGTTTTAGAGAGGTGATCCCAGGGAGGACACGTCGTCTGAATTGCCTGGGGATCCCCTCTGGCTAGTTGGTTTCTCTGGACACGGGCCGGGGGCGTCTGGTGCAGAGTAGTGGGGACTCACGCTTCTGGAGTGAGGTGGGAGTCCCTTTAAAAATGGTTTCTTGATCTTCTTTTTGGACAGGTCAGCCGTCCACAGGAGTTTCTTGGTCCTTGGTGATGTGGGCAGTCCTCGGGAGGCTTTTCAGGGGTCGCTGGTCCGGCAGAACGCGCTGCTTCTTTTCTTGCAGCTTTTTGAAGCAGGAGACAGGCCGGTAGGGCTGGGGCCGAGTCAGTTGTCTCCTCTTCTCTGCAGGGTTTTTCAGCTCAGCAGACCTTCTTTCTTGAGGTCGTCAGGAATCTGAAGAGCTGGGTTCAGGGTCGCCCCCCTAAATACTAAATTTAGGGGTGTGTTAGGCTCAGAGGGCAGTAGCCAATGGCTACTGTCCCGGAGGGTGACTACACCCTTCTTGTGCCCACTCCCTCTGGGGAGGGGGGCACATTCCTATCCCTATTGGTCCTAATCCTCCAAAGCAAGATGAAGGATTTCCCAGGGAGGGGGTCACTTCAGCTCTGGACATCTTAGGGGTGGGTCCTGGCTGAGGGGGTGACTCCTTGTTTTTCTCATTATCCCTCTGGACTTGCCGCCAAAAGTGGGGGCTCGTCCGGGGGAGCAGGCATCTCCACTGGCTGGAGTGCCCTGGGGCACTCTAACACCAGGCTTGAGCCTTTGAGGCTCACCACCATGTGTTAGAGTTCCTGCAGGGGTAAGGTGTGAAGCACCTCCACCCCGGACAGGCTGTGTTTCTGTCCACAGAGTGCACAAAGGCACTCACCCCATGTAGTCAGAAACTTGTCTGGAAGTGGCAGGCTGGCACAGACCGATCAGTCCTACACTACCAGGCTGACTGACACACACGGGGCATCTCTTCAGATGCCCTCTTTGTGCATTTTTTCAATAAATCTCACACTGGTATCAGTGTGGGTTTATTGTGCTGAGAAGTTTGATACCAAACTTTGCAGTTTTCAGGGTACCCATTATGGTGCTGTGGAGTTTGTAATGACAAACTCCCAGACCATATACTCAGTATGGGTACCCTGCAACTACAATGTCTAAGAATGGACTTAGACACTGTAGGGGCATAGTGCTCATGCAGCTATGCCCTCACCTTTGGTATAGTGCACCATGCCTTAGGGCTGTAAGGCCTGCTAGAGGGGTGACTTACCTATGCCGCAGGCAGTGGTTTGTGGGCATGGCACTCTGAGGGGACTGCCATGTCGACTTTGTCTTTTCTCCCCACTAGCACACACAAGCTGCAGGGCAGTGTGCATGTACTAAGTGAGGGGTCCCTTGGAGTGGCATAATGTGAGAAGGTAGCCTCTTTCTAGCCTTGTTACCCCCACTTTTGGCCTGTTTGTGAGTGTATGTCAGGGTGTTTGTCACTGTTTTCACTGTCTCACTGGGATCCTGATAGCCAGGCCTCAGTGCTCATAGTGAAAACACTATGGTTTCAGTATGTTTGTTATGTGTCACTGGGATCCTGCTGGTCAGGACCCCAGTGCTCATAGGTTTGTGGCCTATATGTATGTGTCACTGGGACCCTGTCACACAGGGCCCCAGTGCTCATAGGTGTGCATGTATATGTTCCCTGTGTGGTGCCTAACTGTCTCACTGAGGCTCTGCTAACCAGAACCTCAGTGGTTATGCTCTCTCATTACTTTCAAATTGTCACTAACAGGCTAGTGACCATTTTTACCAATTTACATTGGCTTACTGGAACACCCTTATAATTCCCTAGTATATGGTACTGAGGTACCAAGGGTATTGGGGTTCCAGGAGATCCCTATGGGCTGCAGCATTTCTTTTGCCACCCATAGGGAGCTCTGACAATTCTTACACAGGCCTGCCACTGCAGCCTGAGTGAAATAACGTCCACGTTATTTCACAGCCATTTTACACTGCACTTAAGTAACTTATAAGTCACCTATATGTCTAACCTTTACCTGGTAAAGGTTAGGTGCAAAGTTACTTAGTGTGAGGGCACCCTGGCACTAGCCAAGGTGCCCCCACATTGTTCAGAGCCAATTCACTGAACTTTGTGAGTGCGGGGACACCATTACACGCGTGCACTACATATAGGTCACTACCTATATGTAGCTTCACCATGGTAACTCCGAATATGGCCATGTAACATGTCTATGATCATGGAATTGCCCCCTCTATGCCATCCTGGCATTGTTGGTACAATTCCATGATCCCAGTGGTCTGTAGCCCAGACCCTGGTACTGCCAGACTGCCCTTCCTGGGGTTTCACTGCAGCTGCTGCTGCTGCCAACCCCTCAGACAGGCAGCTGCCCTCCTGGGGTCCAGCCAGGCCTGGCCCAGGATGGCAGAACAAAGAACTTCCTCTGAGAGAGGGTGTGACACCCTCTCCCTTTGGAAAATGGTGTGAAGGCAGGGGAGGAGTAGCCTCCCCCAGCCTCTGGAAATGCTTTGTTGGGCACAGAGGTGCCCAATTCTGCATAAGCCAGTCTACACCGGTTCAGGGACCCCTTAGCCCCTGCTCTGGCGCGAAACTGGACAAAGGAAAGGGGAGTGACCACTCCCCTGACCTGCACCTCCCCTGGGAGGTGTCCAGAGCTCCTCCAGTGTGCTCCAGACCTCTGCCATCTTGGAAACAGAGGTGCTGCTGGCACACTGGACTGCTCTGAGTGGCCAGTGCCACCAGGTGACGTCAGAGACTCCTTGTGATAGGCTCCTTCAGGTGTTAGTAGCCTTTCCTCTCTCCTAGGTAGCCAAACCCTCTTTTCTGGCTATTTAGGGTCTCTGTCTCTGGGGAAATTTTAGATAACGAATGCATGAGCTCAGCCGAGTTCCTCTGCATCTCCCTCTTCACCTTCTGATAAGGAATCGACCGCTGACCGCGCTGGAAGCCTGCAAACCTGCAACATAGTAGCAAAGACGACTACTGCAACTCTGTAACGCTGATCCTGCCGCCTTCTCGACTGTTTTCCTGCTTGTGCATGCTGTGGGGGTAGTCTGCCTCCTCTCTGCACCAGAAGCTCCGAAGAAATCTCCCGTGGGTCGACGGAATCTTCCCCCTGCAACCGCAGGCACCAAAAAGCTGCATCTCCGGTCCCTTGGGTCTCCTCTCAGCACGACGAGCGAGGTCCCTCGAATCCAGCGACACCGTCCAAGTGACCCCCACAGTCCAGTGACTCTTCAGCCCAAGTTTGGTGGAGGTAAGTCCTTGCCTCACCTCGCTGGGCTGCATTGCTGGGAACCGCGACTTTGCAAGCTTCTCCGGCCCCTGTGCACTTCCGGCGGAAATCCTTCGTGCACAGCCAAGCCGGGGTCCACGGCACTCTAACCTGCATTGCACGACTTTCTAAGTTGGTCTCCGGCGACGTGGGACTCCTTTGTGCAACTTCGGCGAGCACCGTTTCACGCATCCTCGTAGTGCCTGTTTCTGGCACTTCTCCGGGTGCTACCTGCTTCAGTGAGGGCTCCTTGTCTTGCTCGACGTCCCCTCTCTCTGCAGGTCCAATTTGCGACCTCCTGGTCCCTCCTGGGCCCCAGCAGCGTCCAAAAACGCCAAACGCACGATTTGCGTGTAGCAAGGCTTGTTGGCGTCCATCCGGCGGGAAAACACTTCTGCACGACTCTCCAAGGCGTGGGGGATCCATCCTCCAAAGGGGAAGTCTCTAGCCCTTGTCGTTCCTGCAGTATTCACAGTTCTTCAGCCTAGTAAGAGCTTCTTTGCACCAACCGCTGGCATTTCTTGGGCATCTGCCCATCTCCGAGCTGCTTGTGACTTTTGGACTTGGTCCCCTTGTTCCACAGGTACCTTCAGACAGGAATCCATCGTTGTTGCATTGCTGATTTGTGTTTTCCTTGCATTCTCCCTCTAACACGACTATTTTGTCCTTAGGGGAACTTTGGTGCACTTTGCACTCACTTTTCAGGGTCTTGGGGAGGGTTATTTTTCTAACTCTCACTATTTTCTAATAGTCCCAGCGACCCTCTACAAGGTCACATAGGTTTGGGGTCCATTCGTGGTTCGCATTCCACTTCTGGAGTATATGGTTTGTGTTGCCCCTATCCCTATGTTTCCCCATTGCATCCTATTGTAACTATACATTGTTTGCACTGTTTTCTAAGACTATACTGCATATTTTTGCTATTGTGTATATATATCTTGTGTATATTTCCTATCCTCTCACTGAGGGTACACTCTAAGATACTTTGGCATATTGTCATAAAAATAAAGTACCTTTATTTTTAGTATAACTGTGTATTGTGTTTTCTTATGATATTGTGCATATGACACTAAGTGGTACTGTAGTAGCTTCACACGTCTCCTAGTTCAGCCTGAGCTGCTTTGCTAAGCTACCATTATCTATCAGCCTAAGCTGCTAGACACCCTATACACTAATAAGGGATAACTGGGCCTGGTGCAAGGTGCAAGTACCCCTTGGTACTCACTACAAGCCAGTCCAGCCTCCTACACATAATACATGCTGAAGCCCTTAGGGACCTTCCATGGCCACAGGGCCCTTGGTTCCTTGGGTACCTTTTACAAGGGACTTAACTGTGTGCCAGGGCAGTGCCAATTGTGGAAAGGTACAGTTTTAGGTAAAGAACACTGGAGCAGGGGGCCTGGTTAGCAGGATCCCAGCACACTTCCAATCAAAGCAGGCATCAACATTAGGCACAAAGTGGGGGGTGACCATGCCAACAGTGGCATTTTCTTACAGGTGTTCTCTGGGCTCCTTACAGGGAATGAAGGTTTGCGTCACCTTGGACTTGGATAGAGGGGTACCCTAGGATTTTCTAGTGACCAAACCCCCAGGAAGTGATGTAAATGAGGAAAAGTTGCCTCATAGGGACAACTGCCCCACTGGCTAGTAAGTCTTTCCCTCCCACAAACAAGAAGCTGTCATAAATGTGGCACCACAGGTGCACAATCCTCAGATCACTACAGGGCTGGAAGGAAGACAGAAGAATGACTGCCCTGCTGTTCCAACCAACAAACAAACAAACAAACAGAGGCTGCACCAAGGACGGGACTGCACCCAGAGGGGCCCACAAAACGGTCTGTCTGCTGTGCAAACTTATTCCAAGACAGAAGAAGTGACTCTACTGGCTAGGTGTCTAGCCTCCTCTCACATTTTAGGTCCACCAAACGTTAAAGAAACCTGTACTACTCGAGAGCCCAGCCATCCAGGAATGCCAGCCAGTCGCTGAACGACAAAGTGCCTGCTTGGATACGGAGACCTGAAATTCACAAGGTAGCCCCAAGTTCGCTGGTCCATTGGCCCCATGACCAAAGTGAATCCTGGTCCCTCAAAGATGATTTAAAAAAAAAAAAAAAAACAGGCTGCTGTAACCAGGAGACGAGTGACAACTGGACCTGCACTCCACTCCACTCCCTTGATACATCGTAGGAGACAGACTTCTAAGGCTTGAGGCAACCCCTGGTGTTCGTGGACCCCAGAAAAATTACAGCATTTTCAAAGCATCCCCAGCATCATGATCACTTATTTACTGGAGTGTTTTAAAGGAGAAAAGTGCCCTGAGGACCCAAGACTGCTGAAATAGATAGGTAACTATTGATGAGATGACTACCGACCCTGGTCTGTAATGATGAGATGCCCCCACACAAACAACAAATGATGAGTTGGTGTGATGGTCATTTGCAGGATGCAATCTGCGAAAGGCCTGCCCCGCACCAGGTTGTTGCTGCTCCACCAATGCAGAAAGTGATGAAGTGCTGGCCGTTATCAATGCTAGATCTTCCCAGTGACCCTCCGCTTATGACCAATTGTGCCAGAGGCAGTACTGGAGCAAACCAATATGAAGCCTTCCATGAGGGACTATGGCTATACACAAGACTATCCTATCCAGAAGGCGTAACACTGTTCTAACTGAGCCGACAGAGTGGCTGAAAAAGCGGCAGCAATTGCTGAAATGCTGCCACCCATTGATCGTTGGGTAGGTCCTTGGCCGCGACCTCATTTAAGAAAGACTCCCTGGAAGGGCTGGATTTGGGACCTCGTGGCATTGACTATACACCCCAAGTTGTGGAACAGAGATGACAACTCTGGTGTGGGCTAGACACTCATTTCTGCTTGCAATCTTGATCGGCCACTCACCTCACCATCATGATCACTGACATATTGGGTGCATCCTGCTCTGCACAGGGTCAAAGTCAGACCCAAAAAGATTATGGAACCTCTGCGAGGATTGCTATGGCAGTATTACAATCAGCCTGCTGTTGCACTTTTGCAATTTCATAGCACATTGGTCGAGCTCAGATCAGTATCAGTTCGGGGTCAGACATGGTCACGGGCACAGAATCATGCTCAGTCATCAGGTTGCCAGGAACCGGTCTGGATCCTGGGGCCGGAGTGGAATTTGGAACAGGCATGGTAACTGGACGTAGGGGGGACAGGCAGTTATCTGCCTGGTGGAGTCTGCAGTTCTGTAAAGCTCAAAAGCACATCAGAGGGAGCCAGGAACACATTCATCATTTTGGACATGGCCTCCCTTAATGCCACAAACTGTTGCTGGGTCGATGACAACATGGAAAACTCAGGTGCTTCAAGATCACATGTATCAACAGCACTACACACTACGAATAGTTGCTTAAACTTTGAGTGGAAGTTTCCATAAACAGCATGTGTGGATTAGATACACATGCTTAGCATAGACTCTATAGCAATACCATCTAGCCGGTGGTAGTTAGCACGTGGCTGATGAAGATGTCTCAAATTATGTTCCTAGCCTGGTTTGGCTAACTAGAGCCTGTTGACAGCCTAAGATGCCCACACAACAATGCTTGCTAAAGGTGTGTGGAGTTGACCAGGCCTGCTGCTTTACAGTTATTGGCAGGGGGATGCTCCCAAGGAAGGCAATAGTAGCCCTTTTTTTTTTTAGGTGACGTGCACCCTAGTTGGATTATGTAGAACCTTTGTTGCCTTATCATAAACAGTCTCAATACATTTGACAATCCATCTGACTATGCCAGCCTTAGAGATAGAAAGGCTCTTATGAGGTTTCGCAAAGAAGACAAAGTCCTGATCCAAATTTTGCAATTATTTGGTCCTGTTGATGTGGTACATGAGGAGACTTTTGACATCTGAGTGGAGTGCTCTTTCTGCAACAGAATCTGACTTCTGGAAGAAGACAGGGAGCTCTTGGTTTGGGTAAGGTGGAAGGGTGATATGACCTTAGAGGGACATTTTGGGTTAGATCTAAGAATGACCCTATCCTTGTGAACCTGAATGAAAGGCTCCTCTAGCATGAGGGTTTGCAGCTCACTAATGCACCGAAGTTAAAGCTACAAGGAAGACCACCTTCCAAGACCGTCCTCTGCCGAGGACATGAATCCACAGGTTCAAAGTGTGAGCCCACGCATCTAGTGAGAATTATGTTGAAGTTCCACACAGGACTACATGGTGTATGACCCTTTTGAGGCCATCCATAGATGACTAGATCAAGGGTTTACTGAACAGACACGCTATCTGTTCTGCATGTAGGCCACAACTACATCTAAGTTTAGTCAAATAGAGGTGTATGCAAGGTCAGTAAGTGCAAAAGGTAGATAATCTCACAGACCACGGAGTTTAAAGGATCCAAGTTTTTTTTAAATGCAGTGTTGTACAAAGCTCTTCCATTTTGATGCATAAGAGGGCCATGTTGAGGGCCGTCGGGCTTCAAGAGGACCTACACTCTTGTGGAAGGTTATGGTACTTTACCTCTGGGACCTCATGTGCCAAATATCAAGACAGAGTTGCCTGGGATCTGAAAGCCAAATCTTGCCTCAGTATGAAAATGTTCAGCTTGAGGGGCAACCTCATGTGGGGGCAACTTCAGAAGAGTAATGCATCAAGGCTATCTGGCCCAGGTTGGCACTACAAGGATGAAAGCTCGTGACGTCTGCCTATGCTTCCTCACCACAAAAGGAAGCAGCAGGAGAGGCAGAAAACTATGTGCAAATATCCCTGACCACTTCATCCAGAGTGCATTGCCTTTGGATTATGGATAACCGTTGGAGATGCTTGGGCATTTTGCGTTTCATGGGTGGTGAACAAGTCTATCCGCAAGGTACTCCAACGTGGAAATGTGTGAAGGACTTGTGGAGTTCTCTACTTGTAGACTTGTTGGTGAATTCTGCTGATCAGGTCTGCAAAGTCGTTGTCACCACTGCAAAATGCTCTGCCATGAGGTGAATATTGTAGCAAAGTGCTCATTCCCAGACTCTCTGTGCTACGTGGGAAAGCTGAGGGGAGTGTATACTGCCCCACTTTTGAAAGTAATACGACAGTCATGCCTGTCCTGATGAGGACTACCTTGCCCAAAATGAGCTGTAGGAAGGCTTTGCAGCCTAACTGAATGGCAAGCAGATCAAAGTAATTGATGAGGCAATTCTGGTGCTGAGAAGGAAGCTTTCCTTAGACAGTACTAATTGCATACCTGACACTAAGAGGCATTGTTATCTATGTAGTGTACCACATGTAAGGGAACACTATGCTGATAGTTCAGACAACCCTTGTTGGTTTAGAGGGGCTAAAATAACAATCCAAAATGCTCTCTTTTGTGGTAGTGTGGGCGAGCAGTTTAAGCTTATCAGAGGGCATGGCTAAGCACTGGTTGAACACAGAGTCAATAAATGAGGCACACATTGGAGAAGAAAGTCAATTTAGAAAAAAAATACAATACTGTTATGTAGTGTTTCAACACCAGAAAATCTTCAAAGTGGGGTAAATATTCACACCGATGCACTTTTACACTGTAATTACTTTCAATGGGTAAAGTACATGTACTGTTATAGTGGGTCTTTGCAGTCAGATCTCCGGGGTATTAGGGCGTCCGGGTGCAAAGGTAGTGGATGGTTTGGGTGCCTTGCGCTCTGCACGGTGGGCAAAGAGGGGGTCACCTAGAAACAGGCTGCAGAGAGGGACTTGGGGACAGGTCCGGGAGCTCACAACAGGGGTCTCGGTCTGTGGAGGTCCGTCCTGGGAGCAGGTGAGCACCGTTGGTTGTCATGGACCCATGTCATGGAGCTCAGATGCAGAGGGTTTGGGTCGACAGGTGCTTGTGGTCAAAGGCACCCACGCTCTCGGTTAGACCTGCAGGAGGAGGACAAAACATGGCAGCTGGGCCGCTCTTTGTGCTGGCCCCCTGTCGGCTGGTCTATCTTCGCAGCGTTGGAGTCCGGCATAGACTCAAACAAGCTTTGGTTGTTGCAAGGGGTCCAGTACCCTGGATATTAGTGCAGGGTGGCTCTGATGTGACTTGGAATCTTCTCACTTGGGGAGGAAACGGATCTGACCTCTTGGAGCATGGTGACGACCTCCAGGGCGGCTGCATTGCTGGACCCAGTGATCAGCAGAACAGTGAGCCACACGTTGCAGCTGATGCCAGCAGGCAAGTGGCTCCGGGAGCTGCGTACGGCTTAGCGAAGTGCCGGAGGCCCTCCAAGGCTTTCGTAGGCTGCAGGACAGGTTAGGTTTTGCTACTGACGGGACAGGAGCAGGTAGGGAGAAAGGGTTTGGTGCCAAAGTCCACCAGCAGTCCGCAGTTCTTGCTTCTTCAGCTCTTCTTTATCCTCTTGTTCAGTCAGTCAAATATAAGTTCAGGGTGTCAGCGAACCACCTGATTTCTCAATTCAGGGACGTTTAGGGGAGTCTAGGGCCGTGGCCAATGGGCTACTTACCCCTGGGGTGACTACACTCCCTAAATGACCACTTCATGTGGAGAGTGGGCATAACCCTGCCCAATAATTACTAATTTCACCAAAAATAAGATGGTGGACTCCTTCTTTCATAAGCACATCAGGTTGCCAACCTTAAGGGAGTGACCACCCTGACAGTGTACCATGACTCCTTGCATAGCTAATTTCCAACCTGTCCTGGTGCCAAATGGGCCTTAGGGCAGGGGGTGGCAACTCCCAGGTCTGGGGGAAGCCGGGGTTGCATATCAAAGGAGGCAGAGACTTTGAGATCCCTGGCCTTGGTATGCAGATTCACTAACCATCCTGTTGGAGGAGGTGCTAACTCCCTCCTCTAGAGTAAGCATTGTTTCTGGCCTCTGAGCGTCAGCTCTCACCTCCAGGGGGTCAGAAACTCGACTAGGTGGCAGACTGGTCGATGCCAGTCGGCCAGCACACTAGAGGATTAGTAGGTTTCAGGGGGGCACCTCTACGGAGCCCTCTAGGTGCATGCCATAATAAACCCAACACAGGCATCAGTATGGCTTTATTAACACAAGGTGTTTGATACCAAATATTATAGGTTTCAGTGAAGCCATTATGTAGCTGAGTAACTTGTGATAACGAGTGTCCAATACTTACCTTAAATTGGCTCCCCTGTTTACTTGCAATATCTAGGAACCAAACTAGACATGACATGCAGATAGGTCCTCATCAATTATAATGCATGCTGCCTAAGGACTGAAGGGCCTGCTGTAAGGGTGACTTACATACATTAGATGCAGTGATATGGGGCATGGCACACGATGAGTGTACCATGTCAGGTTTTCACTCATGGCTTGCACCATATCACATAGTCTGCAATGGCAGACTGTGCAATTTGTAGGGCGTCCCTTAGGTAATCTCTAGTGCCCAGGCCCTTGGTACCAGAGGTACCATTTACTAGGGAATTACAGCGGTACTAAAGTATGTGCCAAATGTACACAATTAGACCTTTTATCTTGTTTTAGGGAAAGAGCACTGGTGACCTGGATAGCAGAAACCCAGTGCACATTCAGTTGAGAAATCTCAGTGGCAAAAAGTGTGGGGTGACCAGGTCAAAAAGGGGCCCTTTCCTACAAGGCATAAGTGGAAATGGTCATCTATGGGCCGCAAAAAGTCTTGCCTTGTGCCAACTTGGTGCTTTTTCACCACTGCATAGAGCGGCACGCTTTGATCTGTACCCACACTAGATGTTCCCAGTGACCCTCTGTTTAAGATCAGTGGAAAGCTAGACACTGTTAAAGGGGTTATGTGCAGACCTGTATGGTACGGACAGCAATGCAGATGGCCATCATTCTTAGAAGACGCATGTCAGTGCAAACTGTGAGTTAATGACTGAGTTGAAGTAGCAGAAGGTGCTGAAAAGCTGAGACGTCATCTTCATTGAAATAAGCTTTGCTTGTAGTCACATTTCGAATGGACCCCAGAAAAGGCTAAAGTTTAAGTGGCTACAGATGGGTTTAAGGGCATTTTTTGTGAAGCCCAAGCTGTGCAGCAAAGACACCATTGCTTGAGTGTGTGCAAGACACGGATGCTTGCTGCTGCTCTTGATCAGCCAATTGTCAAAGTAGTGGAGGACATAAATGCTGTTCCTGAGCAAATGTGCGGTCATCATTGCTAAACAATGCTAGGGGCTATGGTGACGCAGAAGTAAAGTACTTTGAGACTTGTTTGGAGGTCCTAGCAGGGGAGTGCAGACCCTGGACTACCCAGGAGACATACCAGAGACCGGATCTTCTAGCAGGGAGGAGTTATCCTTTGCAACCAAGCACAGAGGACTGGAGGGGACACACATGAAGCTATGAGTGACGAAGGGGACACACGCCTAGCCATCCAAATCAACTCTAGCAATCAATGGGGGACAGATTTTGTAGCCCTCACATCTTCCAAAGGGAAGTACTTTTAACTGGTAGCGCTGTCCTCTTACTGCAAAGCTAACTCCGGTAGGCATAGTGAACAGGAATGGGGAAATATGTGGCTGAGATTGATGTTATAATTATGTGATGTGATGTCGTTATCATATCCCCTCCTTAAAGAAGAGAAATTAAGTCTTGCAGGGCTGTGACCCGGAAATGTATGGATATGATGTACCGGTTGAGGGGGCCTGTGAAAGAGGATGGGTCTCAGAGAGCTGTCCTTCTTGAGGATTAAAAATAAGCACTAGTATACACAGTGCTGCAGGAACACCCTTTTCCATGGAGCAGTTTTCCGGAAGGCTTTTACTTCTTCCCAGTGGAGAGAATGGTGTTCGTTGCTGAGGATGTGTGAGTGGGGTGGGATGTTGGGGGACTAAAGGTCGAGGCAGTAGCTGTGTTGGACAATAGCTAGTACCCATTGGCCTGGTGAGCTTTCCTCATAGTAGTGGAGGAACCTCTGTAATCTCCCCCTGAAATGCAATATGTGATCAGGGTGGGGTGAAAAGTCACTACTTGGAGGAGGTAATTGTCTTGCTGGAGGCCTCCTTACCCCTCCCACTGCAGTTTCCGCTATATGAGCCATTACTCTAACCCCCCCCCCGCCACCTGGCGCTGAGCACAGAGAGCACTTTCAGCCTCACCTGACAGTTCAACTTTCTCCTGCTGCGGACACAGAATGTTACTGTGTACCCAGCAGTGTTCTCATCTACACCAATGTGTTTTCCCCAACTGGAAGGTGAGGCACGACAAGCAAGTGATGTCGTTGTGAGGGGAAGAAGCAGAGATTGCACACATCGTGGTGGTCCACCAACGGATATTTTGTATGGCAGTGAAGGCAATTCTGGAATGCTGTGTGTTCCATCATGTGTTGAGTATTCTCAGTGACTAAGGGTCAGGAATAGGGCTGGGGACCTGAGGGGGGCTTGGCCCTTCATAAACAAGTTACTTACTTTCAACTAATGCTTTTTCTGGTAGAGACTATTTAGCCGCACATTCCTCACCTTCAAATACTCCCCAGGCATCAGACTGAATCTGGAAAATCCTGAGTCGTACCTTTGTGCAAAGGGCTGGAACAACCTGCCCCTATATCTCAGACAAAGCTCATTGCTCACCATATACAGGAAGAACCTCAAGACATGGCTTTTCGGATGAGGCTCCATTCCACCCCCCCTCCCAAGCGCCTCGAGACCCTCAAGGGTGAGTAGCCGCGCTTTACAAAAACTGATTGATTGTGCGCCGGTGGTGGCATCGTTAGCTTCAATTTAGCTGTGTCAGAGGATGTCACGGTGCCCATATAGGCACCACCCAGAGCCCTGACATCAGTTTTGTGACAATTTCTACACCAAAAACGCAGAGCCATGTAACAATGTACATTGTTGACCAGCGTGCAGTGTCTAACAGGATCTTTTGGGCAAGAGCCCAGTTTGCAGAGCTGGGAGCATGAGTGAGTTGGTTAGGAATTTACAGCTAAACAGAATTACTGCTGCCCTTCACATCACGGTGGTAAAGGATGCACCTTCCTCCGCAGCCTGTTTAGGAGGGGAAAGGATGCCAGAGCCAGGGGAGGTGTCCAGCCACTGGCATTACCTAGTTCCTCGTATCAATTCTACTTGTAAGAAGCCACCTCATCACCCTCTTCAGAGTGGTAGGTTCTCTCAATGGGAGTAAAGTCCAAGAGATGGCAGGGCCTGGACGGCACCAAACAGCGCCAGGGGAGCACCAGAGCTCCATCTGGGATAATGACAGACTCGTCACCAAGCAGTGTCGGACTGAACAGAGCTGGGTGGACGGAGGCATGCGTGGTGGAATCGTTCTGGATTCAGAAAAGATCCTGAAGGATTGGCTGGCGTGGAGTACAAACCTGCCAACTGAACCATGCAGGGGCACATCTTGATTCTTTGTGGCTCAAAGGCATGCCAACAGGAGTTGGTGGCCCAATGATATTGTGGATAGCATTTGTAGGAAGTTGGCTCTGTATATACTATTTCAAAGTAAGAAATAGTGTGCACAGAGTCCAAGGGTTCCCCTTAGAGGTAAGATAGTGGCAAAAGTAGATAATTCTAATGCTCTAATTTGTGGTAGTGTGGTCGAGCAGTAGGCTTATCAGAGGGCAGTGTTCCAGATTTACAATTAATACTTTAAATGTAAAGTACTTCACTTAGATACTTTAGGAACTTTGAATGAAAACAATATCATGTACAGTCTTTGTAAAAATGTCAGTAAGCTATTTTCAAAGTGGACACAGTGCAAAAATCAACAGTTCCTGGGGGAGGTAAGTGAAGGTTAGATTAGGAGGTAAGTAAAACACTTACAAGTCTCAGTACTGGGGCATAGGCAGCCCACCGTTGGTGGTTCAAGGTAACCCCAAAGTTACCACACCAGCAGATCAGGGCCAGTCAGGTGCAGAGGTCAAAGAGGTACCCAAAACACATAGGCGCCTATGGAGAACAGGGGTGCTCCAGTCCCAGTCTGCCAGCAGGTAAGTACCTGCGTTCTCGGGGGGCAGACCAGGGGGGTTTTGAGGAGCACTGGGGGGGGGGGGAGAAAGGGCCCCCAAGTAGGCACACAAAACACACCCTCAGTGGCACGGGGGGGGCGGGTGCAGTGTGCAAAGCAGCCACCACCTGGGCTAGGCAGAGGGTCGCCTGGAGGTCACTCCTGCATTGAAGTTCGGTTCCTTCAGGTCCTGGGGGTGCAGAGTTGGTTCCAGGCGTCGGGTCCCTTGTTACAGGCAGTTGCGGTCAGGGGGAGCCTCTGGATTCTCTCTGCAGGCGTCGCTGTGGGGGCTCAGGGGGGTCGTCTCTGGTTTCTCACGGGCTCGCAGTCACCGGGAGTCCTCCCTGAGGTGCTGGTTTTCCGCAGGTCGAGCCGGGGGCGTCGGGTGCAGAGTGTGAAGTCTCACGCTTCCGGCGGGAAACGTGCAGTCTTTGAAAATTGCTTCTTTGTTGCAAAGAAGTTGCAGGTTTTGAACGGGGCCGCTATTCATGGGAGTTTCTTGGTCCTATAGTCCAGGGCAGTCCTCTGAGGCTTCAGAGGTCGCTGGTCCCTGTCTGATGAGTCACTGGAGCAGGTGTCTCGAAGTTGGAGACAGGCCAGTAGGGCTGGGGCCAAATCAGTTGTCGTCTTCCTCCTTCTTTGCAGGCTTGTAGGTCAGCAGTCCTTCTTTCTTCAGGTTGCTGGAATCCAGTTTCCTAGGTTCTGGGGTGACCCTAAATACTGAATTTAGGGGTGTGTTTAGGTCTGGGAGGGCAGTAGCCAATGGCTACTGTCCTGGGGGTGGCTACACCCTCTTTGTGCCTCCTCCCTGAGGGGAGGGGGCACATTCCTAATCCTATTGGGTGAATCCTCCAAAATCAAGATGGAGGATTTCTAAAGGCAGGGGTCACCTCAGCTCAGGACACCTTAGGGGCTGTCCTGACTGGTGGGTGACTCCTCCTTGTTTTTCTCATTATCTCCCCTGGACTTGCCGCCAAAAGTGGGGGCTGTGTCCAGGGGAGGCGGACATCTCCACTAGCTGGAGTGCCCTGGGGCATTGTAACACGAAGAATGAGCCTTTGAGGCTCACTGCAAGGTGTTAAAGTTCCTGCAGGGGGGAGGTGTGAAGCACCTCCACCAAGAGCAGGCTTTGTTTCTGGCCTCAGAGGGCACAAAGGCCCTCACCCCAGGGGGTCAGCAACTCGTCTCACAGCAGCAGGCTGGCACAGACCAGTCAGTCCTGCACTGAAGGACTGGGTAAAATACAGGGGGATTATGGAGCTGTGGAGTTAGTTTTTGACAAACTCCCAGACCATATACTTAATATGGCCACACTGTACTTACAATGTCTAAGAATGGACTTAGACACTGTAGGGCATATTGCTCATGCAGCTATGCCCTCACCAGTGGTATAGTGCACCCTGCCTTAGGGCTGTAACGCCTGCTAGAGGGGTGACTTACCTATGCCACAGGCAGTATTTTGTGTGCATGGCATCCTGAGGGGGATGCCATGTCGACTTTGCCTTTTTCTCCCCACCAATACACACAATCTGCAACGGCAGTGTGCATGTGTTAGGTGAGGGGTCCCTAAGGGTGGCACAACACGTTGCAGCCCTTGGTACCACTGGTACCTTTTACAAGGGACTTATTTGTGTGCCAGGGTTGTGCCAATTGTGGAAACAATGGTACATTTTAGGTGAAAGAACACTGGTGCTGGGGCCTGGTTAGCAGGGTCCCACCACACTTCTCAGTCAAGTCAGCATCAGTATCAGGCAAAAAGTGGAGGGTAAATGCAACAGGGAGCCATTTTCCTACAGCATCATAGAACTCCTTGAGTTGTGAGAGTATTGCTCCAAGGCCTGGAAACTTGTGGAGAGGGAGCCCTAACGCTTGCTCTGCAGTGGAGTGTGGAGCTGGACCTAGAAGCACACAGTGGAGTGGATGAAGCCAAAGAGCACTTCCACTACATCTTGTGCATCTTTGACTTCCCGGCTTGGACGAGGTGGTTTTGGAGTGGGAAGACTATTTTTTGTGGAAACGGCTTCTGGAATGGCCCAGAGCTCTTCCATGGGAGCAAGAGCAGGACTGTAAATGGTGCAAGGCCTCCTCTGCCATGCCGTCAGGAGCTTCTCCACCTGCTCACAAATCGCCGTCGCCTAAATGAAAAGGAACTCAATGTTTCTACAACATCATTTCTGCCCATCCCACCAATCGTACTATGCTTGGTTTTAAGAGTCTCTCACTTTATAACACTTGTGGTTAAAAATGATGTCTTTGTCTCTCTATTCCTGGTCTATTGCTAAACATCAATCTTCTAGAGAGTGGCCTCATGACGGAATATGATTATGCCTGTTGAGGCTTCACCAGTTAGAAGTGTAGTTGGCAAGCGAACTGTTTATTACATTCACCAACCTTCAAACTACCCCAAATAACAAGTACTACCCTTTTATTTTATATGTGAATTCACCTACACACTTTTCAGGAGTTGAAACATGTTTAGACTATGACATTTAGCTAAAAGTATAGCATTTGCCAAACAGCAGTCAAGGTAAATGTAGATTATAGAACCTGTGTTAAGGTACTGTAAACTGTTACACATGTATTTCTGTCAGTGATAATTTCATAGGTTGGAAATGCACCCAGCTGTTACACTAGCATATAGGGTATGAATCGGGGCAAAACTTGTTCACAAATACAATGGTCTTCCATCATGAATTAACCAATCTTGAATTCAAAGAACCTAGATCTATGCCCATTAAAATCCAGTTACAGCTCTACTTTATTACCACAGAAGTACAGTAACAGCATAATCTGATAAAAGTTTTCATGACAACTTTACTAGTCTACACCTGCAGTTCATTTCCAACCACATCTGATCAAGCGTTTTCCAACAAAACCCAGCCCAGTGGTAACTTAGAGAGCATGTGACCTTCCTCACAGCGAAGACTGGGTATCCAAAACAAAGAGCAAAACAGAGGTTGTGAAGTCTACAAAATGGATCCTAAAGAAAAACAACAGCCTGCTATTTAGATTGAAATGCTCTAAAGAAACTGGATATAAAGAGATTTTGCAGATTTCATAAAGCTCACATATTACAAGGCACATGAATGATATTAACAAAACAGACACATAACAAATCTTCAGGCAAATGGTGGGCAGCCAAATTCACCTTGGTTAACATGACCACAGAATGAATAGGAAAGTAAATGAATGTCATCAAAGGTTTCATTTGTCTAATTCTATTTATATACTTCACATAATTTTACATCAAGACAAAGTCCTGTCAAATACTTAGACTTTATATTACCTCTTTTTCTTTATGATATCGTAATTCAAGCAGTTTGGAATCCGGTATAAAGAGCTTCTCTACAAATGTTGATGGCAGTTTTGTATTGATTTGTTCCACAATCTGAGGACAAAAATACCAAAATGAGTTTCTTCTCAAAAGCAATGGAAGTCATGATCAGTGGAAGTGTGACAACCAATCTGAAAGCAGGATACAGAGGTAGGTTCTGCAAATCACACAAAAATAAGTTTTGCAATCAAGTACAGTCAAGTGCAACTTAAGTGCAGACTACAGACATACCAAGGTAAGTAAATGCAAGACTGAGATGATATAATCTGTTCCACACGTTTGGCAACTCTCCAATTGATCCAATCCATAGGTGATGACCATTTCACAGCGTATGGACATACTGGGGTCTAAACTTCCAAGCAAAACGCCAACACACTCATTAGCCGCTGTAAGTACAATCTCAGAAAAAAATACTTGGTTTGCTGTTGTTACACATCGCATCACTCTGTAAAGAACCTGTTGAGAGAAAATAAATTTCATGTTTCATAGCCAGGAATGACTGCACAAAGTATTTTAATAAAATACAGTAACTATTTAGATTAAAATATTCAAGTTCACCTAAAACAATCTACAGCACTCTGTCACGCATAGTCTCAGTTTGAACGACCACAAAGTAACAGCATCCAAACATACATGCTAAAACACACGCGGAAATAATGTCGACTTTAGACAAATTGTGCATAACAACCAAGATAGCTCCAGCATTTGAAGACACAAATACAGCCTTACATCAGTTACATAGGCTTCAGTAATGGGAGGTCCTCTTATGGGACTGAAACGCTCTCCAATGCTCCTTACAACTGTACTGAACACTCGAAGAAGAGCTGCGAGCTTTGGCAATGACACTGACGGAGGAGGAATATCTTCATCAACTGATTCTCCAGAGGCAACATGACTGAGGTCCTGAAGAAAATAAAAAGTGGCGAGGTTACAATGACGCAATAAAAAAATTACAGCTATTGCAAAGGCATATTATTGGTCAAATCAAGCAAGAAACAAGACCTGCTTTAATTGACATTTCATAAATGGATTTAAATGAGATTAACATACATGAAAATAGTTTTGTAATTGTTTTACCTCTGCATAGGCCTCCATGTCTTCAAGGAACTGTCCCAGAAGGGTAGTGGAGAAAGTAAGATCAGCTACCCAAAATGGCTCCAAACTTTGCAACCATCCTACATGCAAAACAAAGACAGCGAAAATTAAAAAAATTTAAATCAAAGTTTCCACTCAATTTGTTGCAGCAGTTTTGAAGTGTGGCCAAACACCAAAAGATTTTTCAGACACTTTGACAAGAATTCAGAGACAAGTTTCTTTTTGTTTTGTTAGTTTTTTTAGAACCAGTTGTAGGCAATTCTTGCTCTCCTAGTAAAGTTAGCTATCTAGCTTCTTAGAGAGGCTCAAATACCAAACTTCACAGTCAAATTATACAATATAATAATTTCTGAAAAAAATGGTTCTCATTCCCACTCACTCCTCATCAAACTGTCTCCACTGCATCAAACTTAGTAGCTAGCAGTTTGGTTTAGTGCAAAAAACTATACTAAGTTGCTCTCACTCCATTTTTGCACAGCGACTAAAAGCATACCTTCTGCTTCCTAGGCTTAAACCGCCTATCTGCTTGCAGCATAGGCCTCTCTGCTGTTAGTCAAGCCATTACTTAAGCAGTTGGACACATTTCTAATCAGTGTTTTGTGCAACAGAGAGCTCAGCTTCTTATCAGTTCCAGAGCAGCAGCAACAGTAAGCAAATAAAAGAAAGCTTACATAATTTACAAGTTTCTTATATATAAGGACTAAACATGTAGCTATGGTATAGGCCTTCAATATGTACGGTTTTCCATGATGCTACAAGTCTTACCAGACACTTGTTGTGTAAGAGATGCCTTCTGAGTGTGGTCAATGTGCCATCCAACCAGAATATCGACTGTGTCCTTGAAAATCAGAATGAAAGAGAAATGAAAACAATCGGTGTATAGTAAATTCCTCAATACAATGTCACCTAAATATATTTGACACACTTACCCTGAAATTTGTGCTGAAAATATGTGGGTAGCAGCGGGACACTAACAAGATGCACTTTACACATTTACAAAGTAATTCAGGTGTATCAACGTTTTCCAGAATAGACTGCAGGCTGGTCATTACAAGCTTAAAAACAAGAATAGTTGAAACATAATTAGGCATTTTCTTTATATTAAAGCTTTGCATCTACTAGTGAAGAAAAGAACTGTTCTATTTTGGTAAAGCAACAGTAATTTGTAAAAAGTGTTTAGACACAAGTTCACACATTTGTATTTAGGTTGAGATTCATTTTAAAACAATAGAATTAGGCAGAACAAACTACTTCCCTTCTGTAACACACTTTCAGGTGGATACTCTGACCGCAGATTCCAAAATGCTCTCCCACCTCCCCATTCTGTGGAGTGGCCTCCTTTTATCATCTGCAAAGGTCCCAAATTAGAGATCTGCACACTGGTGCCTCCAATTGTTTGTGCTCTGTCGCAGAGGGTAGTGAAGGGGTCAAACAAGAAAGGGACATCAATGTGCAGGGTTGGCGCTTATATGCAGCTCCACTCTCAACTTCTGGGGAGGAACGTAGCCAGAGGAGAGCTGCGCAGTACCATCTAGCAGTGGTGAGGAGTAGCTCAGTGAAAACGTCTGGATCTAGTCTGGCCCTGGGGAATATTCACAAGTTGCGGAACATGTCTTTAGAGTATCTACCAGAACAAAACATTACTTAATTGTTCATCTGATAGAGGCTTCTAACCAAATTCCTCATCTGTGGATTAGATACCAAAGCAGGATCTCCAAGGTGGAGAGTCTGTGGAGTGGACTCAGATCAAAAGGTCCTGCAGGACCAAACACACAAAATGCTCCTGTCATTTCTGGCAATCGAGGCAGTAGTGAACGTGTGCACTGATGCCCATATCAATGCTTTAGAAATACAAGTTACTTACCTTCGGTAACGCCTTATCTGGTAGACACAACACCTAGTTGCAGATTTCTTACCTTAGAACTCTCTCAAGGCATCAGTCTGGATCCAGTAAGTTTTCTCAAGCAACACCCCAACATGCTGCTGGTGGCGTCAATCGGCTCTGCATCCATAGTCGGCATTGTCCACGCCTGTGTATGATGTCACAGGTCCTGTATAAGAGCCACCCTGACGCACTGACGTCAGTTCTTTTCACATGGTGCTTCAAAACTAAGGCCCTGGAAAGGGGAGTCCCTGTCCCTAAAAATCAGACTGTAGAGCCAGGAGGATGGGTGGGTCAGTAAGGAATCTGCTACTAGATATTGTCTCTACCAGATAAGGCATTATCAAAGGTAAGTAGCTTGTCTGGCAGAGACATCTAGTTGCAGATTTCTTACCTTAGAATAGATACACAATCCCCCTGAGGAGGGTCTGCTAACAAAAGATCAAACTAGAAAGTCCTGTATGACTAAACGGGCAAAGGACCCGACCTTACTAACCTGACTGTCCAGGCAGTAGTATTTGGCAAGCGTGTGCAGAGATGCCCACTTTGCCGCCTGACAATGAATGGAACTTCACTGGCTAACTGAGTGGTCCCAGATGTAGCTCTGGTGAAATGAACATGTAAACCTTCAAGTTGTTTGCTTCTTGGCCAGTGCCTGGCAGATTTAAACAGATTTGTCTATGCACCATGCCACACATTTATTCCAATGACAGGCGTATACAGTTTTGGTGGAGAAACACCTGGCTGCCAATATAACAGACTTCGGGCAGAGGGTCAAAAGCTGTCAACTATTGCTGCTAAATCTCCATGCAAGAAGGCGGAGGATGAATAAATTCAGGTGGAGAACCCTCCACTGCTGCTGCGAAAGAAAATCCTCCCAAAGGGGCAGTCTGATCAGAGGATCGATGACAATTCTCAGTAGCTCGGGATACCAGACTCTTGGTGCCCAGTCCAGAGCCACAAGAAATACTTGAGCCCGGTCTTGGTTGATCATCTTGCGAAGTCTGGCAGAAGTGAAATGGGCAGAAAGGCATGCAGGCGGCACAGCTCCGGTTGCCGCAGGAGTTGGTGTCATACGACACATATCCGGCTCAACGTCTCAGTTGGTAATGAGGATGGGGACAGGCAGAGGCTGGAGCATTGGCTTTGGGAAAGGTCGAGATGGTACAACCGACACTGTCCCAGATTCGAGCATAGGTCCATGGGTGACCCTTGGTGCTGAGGACGAAGTCGTTGGCACGGAACCAGAGGTATCCCTTCCAACTCTATGGGCCCAAGGACACTCCAACAGTGTTGGACTGTCCACAAATGAGGTTCATGGCCTCATAAAAATCTTAATTGGGCAGGCGTTGCTCTGGCTTCCATAAACTCTGCCCAGACACAGGCTCCAAGTTGGAGCCGTAGAATGACGACACTCCTGCTCCCTTGTTGTCCAACGGACAGGGTGAAGTAGAAGAAGGTTTCACTTTTTTCAACTTCTTGTGCCTCCACTTACCTGATGGTCCTGAGGACTTGGAGTGGGATGATGGCAATGGGGTATCTCGCAACCGCTCCCAGGACCTCAACTAAAGTGGAGTCGAGTCGCCATCAGCTTCAGAGACCGCTCCCTCAAAGCCATCGGATACATGGCCCGACACAGAGCGACTTCGGGTTGTGGTCACGCTCAAAAAACCCAAGGCACACGAGTCACCGACATTGCTGTCTGACAGGATCCGCAGGGATTGAACCCGGCCTTCCTAGATGACATCCTCGACACATCAGGGGTTGTACAACTTGATACATAGGACTATTCACTGTGACAGTCATTTTCAGCACTGCTTTGCTTTTCTATGCTCTGGAGATTCCCACAAAGAGCGGATCGTCCACCTTATGGTCTTCAGTTTGAATAATATAAAAGCTTAAAACCTGCTAGCAATCCAGTCGATGGAGGCTCTTCTCTTATGATGAGCAAGGTGGGACAAAGGACATTGGGAGGGTGATTTGTCCGAAATAAAACTCAATCATGTGTTCCAGATGACACCCTGGTCCTAAACACTAGCTTGTTAAGGAAAAAGGTGGTGTAGGGTGGCTGCAAGGATAGAGCCTGGTGTTCACTTACAGAGAGGTAAAGTAATCACAATTAAAAAGAATGTTTTGAGAGTGAGAAGAAGCACTTTTGAGAGAAGATAAGTGACAACCAAATTAAGATCCCACTGAGGCATCACAAATGGAATGGGAAGGAACATGTCTCAATCTTTATTAAAATTAATTACAGTTGATTTAAACAAGGGTGGGTGGTCTGACATATGAAAATGAAAAAAAAAAAAAGTCAAAAGACTGACAAATAACCTCCATGAGTGCCCACTGTAAGACCTTGTTGAGCCAAAGACATAAACTGTGATAAATTCAACAGTTTGACATGTAAGGGACTGTTTTGCGGACTCCACTCAAGGCCAAAAATGTGTCCCGTCACATAGCACAGATGGGCTTTGCAGTAGGATGACTTCAACAATTTCATGTGGCAGACCAAGTGCAGTTAATTGCCACTGCTCAATGTCAAGGCATGGAAGTGTAGACTGTGCTGGTTTGGGTCCAGAACCCAGTCATGTTAATGTGAGAAGATACTCCTGCAGGTGTACACCGATTGGAGGACAAATATTCAAGCCCGCAAGTTCCAGCTACCACACTTTTCTGACCAAATTCAGATCCACTAATATAACTAGCACCCAGCTGTTCCTGCTCATCAGAACTCAGAGTGGAAGAGGCCAAACTTCGTGCAGGAATCTCGTACTTCATCCTAGCATGAATTAGTCTCCTAGATTGAGCATTCTTGAGAACTCCAATGCACAGAAAGTGACAAAAGAGATTCAGCAAGGGTTCTCCTGACTGTCAGAAGATGTTTTGCACTACCTTGTAATGCAACTGCCATTCATGATCTGCCAGGCATCAGCAACTGAGTTTGTCCACTTTTTGTTTAAAGATTCTGCAAGTTGGCTGACCATGAGGGAAATGCCATGACCCTTCAGCCAACGACTGAAAGATGGTGCCTCTTGGCAGAGGACCCAGGATCCCACTCTGTCCTGTTTTTTGCAGTACCACACAGGGATGGTGGTGTCCATGAGAATCTATTGGCCTTTCCTTTATGGTCGACACCCGATAGTCCACAGCTTCAAAAAATGTATGTGGATCAGGTTACTGCCAGAGACCAGAGCACTCAAATGTCCACCTCTCCCAGCTGATCTGCACAGCTCGGCAGGGATGCATCCGTCATCACAGTCAGCTCTGGGTGAGGAAGAGAAAGGGTTCTGTCACTGGTCAGGCTGCAGTCTAGCAGCTACCACTATAGATTCTGTGCAGTCTCCTTTGAATCCTGGATAACAGCTTTTCTTAGTTCTGGGCCTACCAAGACTTCAGATCCAACCACCGATGATGCCTATGCCACCTAGTACAGTAGACCAGGAGGACGCATGACACTGCCAGGCCAAAAACCCTTAGACTGCTCTCACCGAGGTCCAGGACCAATGCTGGACCATTGCGATCATAGCCTGATGGGCAGACTTGTTGCAACGGAGCAAAGGCCCTGAAATACAGTGTCCAAAAGAGCTCCTATATAAGGGAGTTACTGTGAAGAAGTCAAGCGACTTTGCCCCAACCCCAAGGATGTCAGAAGGTTTGCGCCAAAGGTGGCCTACATTTGAGTGGGGCAAGCCCACCATCAATAGCCATTGATAAAGTTAGGGGAAAACTGGTATCCCCAACCTCGGAATATGTTCAGCAACCATCACCATCACTTTCATGACCACTCAAATGGCGCTGGAAAGGCCAAAGGGGAGCACAAGAAACTGAAATGGCTCTTGGACAACCTTGAACAGCAGGTAACATCTGTGTGGAAGCAGGACAGGTACATGAAAGTTCACATCCTGCAGTTCCACGGCCAGCAGAACTTGGGCGAGAGTAAGCATTTTGAGTTAGTCTCTCCATACAAAAGCATTCACCGGAAAGAATGTCTAAAACACGGCAGAGGCCTCCATCCTTCTTTGGTACAAGGAAATAGCATCCTGCTCATCTTGTAACAAGATGGAGAACTGCTCCGCCCTGTTGTTGGAAGAATGTGTGATGGGGCAGAAAGGAATGGTAGGAAATAGCCCTGCTGGACAACCTGGGGAATCCATCTCTCTATACATTTGACTGTTGCTCTGGCAACCTGGGGAATCCATCTCTCTATACATTTGACTGTTGCTCTGGCAGAAGATATCTGGCTACCTCCTACAGGGTGGCTGTCCACCACTTAACTAAAGCAGCTTGGAGGCTATGTTGAAGAAGTGAGGGCTGAGTGAAACGGTGTCCCTTGAGATCTGCACAAAGTGTGCTTGACCCCCAAGCCCCAGTAGGACTGGGGTGACCGTTGGAGTGGTGGTGAGGATTGGTAGTGTTTATACACCAGTCCTCTGGATAGCTTTGAAAACATTAGAACTGCTTAGAAAACTGTCAGACAGGCGTGAAAAGTCACAAGGAACGCGCTGTGACTCTGCTTCCTTTAAAGCGTCAAGGGCAGAATAAGCCTTTATGCCAAAGAGGGACACATCAAAAGGCATATTCATCAGAGGTGCCAGCATTTCCCCAAAAAAGGCAGTGGATCACTTAAACACATGGTAACTAGCACCACTCCAGTGCCCCCTGCACGCCCTAATCAGTCAGTAGTATTTGGGCCAAACCTAAGGACATATTGCTTCACCCGGATCACCCTGAATGGTTTGATCGATAGAGGCCAGGAACGCCCTTAGAATCAGCAAGATGTTGATTGCCATGCAAACTTTTAATGGCCTAAGAGGCAGACCAAGCTGGCTGAGGGGAACATATGCTTCCCCAAAAAGCCTCAATCCTTTCTGACCCTGGCTGGATGGGTTGGTGAGAACGCATTAGGGTTGACTTTGTCTTACACAGCCTCAATTTCAGAAATGTTTGGTGGTCAGAGCTTCCATCGGCAGTCTGGGTCACCTGGTGCCAGTCTATGGCACCTAGTTATCTGCCTGTTCATCGATGGGCAAGAACAAGGCTTCGCCCAAGCGTCCATAAGGTTGTCAATTAGGGCTTCATTATATTGAAATAAGGGCTCATATTAGGCTGGCCGAGGGTGCAAAACCTCAATAAGAAACTTTGTCTTGGCTTCACCTAATGACAGCTGTTCGTCCAGGACCTCACTTGCACATCTAATCACAACAGCAAATTATGTGCTTTCCTTTCATGCATTCTAAGGGGTTAAACCAACCCTGTGTCATCATAGTGTGAGGGTAAATTATTCCCCTAATTATCAGGTTATCAGAATTTATGCCACAAAGGTAATGGAGCCCAGGAGGAAGGCCTTGTAGAAGAAAAAGTGTTTTTATCAGAGCAGGTGCTAATGAGTGGAGTCAAAGTGCAACCTCGTGGGGCCCAATACTGACTCAGCTTAAGGTTGGACACAAGAGTCTGCAGGGGTTCAATCTCTGGCAGAGGCAACATTGGGACTAGGATCAGTGGAGAAGGGGTCACCGCTGATCATGGAGCCGGAGTGGAAGTCAGGACAAGACACTGGTTCTAGGGGCTCAGACAGTGCAGAGGACAAATCCGCCAGGGATCAAGAGCCAGATCGATTGGCTTTAATACCCTACCACTTCTTTCTGGACAGAGAGTGGCAGGAATTGTTTGAGTCCCACTTAAACTTCTTACGATGCTTCACAGATGTGGGCTTACCAGACAACTAACTGCAAAAACGATCTGTCATGGGAGCAGTGTCAAGAGCAGGAATAATTGTGATCAATCAACTTGGAGCAGGAGTGGGACTTAAGTGAAATTCAGGTCTTCTTTTGCTGTTCAGCAAAATCCAGATTCATTCACAGTCGGTCGGCCTTCGGGGTCACAAAGGCACATTTTTGCATGAGTTCGAGTCATTCCCTGAGTCCAAATACCGGGATGCAGTCCGTCACTCACATTTTCCAACAGTAAGGGCATGGTTTCAACCCCGTAGTCTTCAGTACAGATATCGCTCCCTTATACACTGGAAAAGTATTCTGAAGGAATTAGCCAAACCAAAGAAAATGGGTGGGAGAGCTCAAGATTCACATACAAAGGTGCAGAAAGGAAATGACAAAGCACAGCAGATGCGCTTTTATGTGGCACATAGGAGCACTTCTGGGAAAACTCTTAGACCCAATCTGGTACCTGGGGAATATTCTGAAGGCGAGGAATCTGCTGTTCTAAACATTTTTGTGTCCATCAACAGCATCTGTATCCTTTGGCCTCAAATTAAGCACCTTAGTTTAATTACGTACATAATGAAGGCTTACTGTATGAATACACTGAATCCAGGATGTTAAGCTATGGAAACAAACAAAATTTACACTTAGAGGAATTACATAACACACTGAATATGCACTGATCCGGTTTTTCACCCATACCCTTTATCACAGATTTCTCAAGTAACTTATACCCAAAACGTTTTAAGATGGAAAAATGTGAAATGCCAAGAAAAACAGACCTTAAGTAAGAAGGATCAACAGCTTATGATGAAAATTGGCCAGGTGGCCTTGCGTGAAAAACTAATCATTACTGAATACAAACGAAGAACAAATCATTTGATTTCCATACAAAATGCATCTCAGCCAATAGGTACTGCAGTTTACCCAGCCTCTCTGGGACACAGAAGCACAAAGGACAATAAAGCTATATGCTGGGAACAGTCCATTTTCTACAGAGGCAATGAGTCACATTTGTTTGATTAGTGGGGGAACAATCGAAACTCAGTTAACTGAAGTTGGAGAAGAGGACATTCCAGTCCATTGAGGCAAAACTGTACAGATGAGAAATTAACATGCAGTGGGAAGTACTGGGATATTAAGGAAATAATATTCAAACTTACCTGCATAACTGATGAAAAGGCTTTCTTTTCTCCCACAGTCTCCAGTGCCTTGTAGGTTGCACATAAAAGAAGAAGTTTAGTTTCATCTTTAGTGGATGAGCTAAGCTTACTAAAAATCCATTTAAAGATCTTCTCCGCTTCATAGCTTAGCGAAGCACAAAGCAGGCCAAGACAGCATGCTCCTTCCTGTCGCAATTCCTGAAGCAATTTGCTACTATATTAATAAAGAAAACAAAACATATGAAGCATTACAATAAAACATTAAAATCTTTTAAAATATAAATACACCAAACTAAATCGTTTTTGCCCAAGCCTTTTATTTTCCACATAAGGAATGCACAAACATTTAAATATATAGACCATAAAGCAGTACGGAAAACGTTAACCACTATCCCGATTATAAAGTGGTGTTCAAATAAATGGTAGTATACACGCAACATACAAAAATAGAGGCATAAAAAACAGACCACAAAACAGATAATAATTAAAGCAAGGATTACTTTAAAAACAAAAGCATCCTAAGACTAGTGCTGAATGGAGTGAAATGGCTCCCATACTCTAGATTAACAAGGATTTTTTTGTTTTTTTGCCTCACAGGATAAAGTGGAAATAGATTATAGCATGAACAGAAGAGGGTTCTAGAACACACCAGAGAGAAAGAATCTGGCTTGATATAAGGTAACAGCAGACAGGGGCCCATACACGAACCCAGACTGATCAATTACCAGTCTACATTTAATCGACTCTACAGGGACTTCAACTCTGTATAGATACTTTCAGTGCAGTTCCCCTCCCCCAGTTTGAGGTGTGAAGGCCACTGGATTTAGACAATGTTCTTCCAATTTATTTACTTTTCTTTTTATTAAACTCCAGTTGTATACTCGTGTTATACTGTAACCTTAGAATCTACTAAAAAGACGCATTACACTGATGAAACTGAACCCATCCACATCCCCATTCCTCCAGGGTGTTTATATGTAGAATACTTTTTAAAAAGCAGAAAGAACTGTTCACTCCATTTTCTGAAGACTGCTCAGGTTTAATGTGCTACAATGAAATTTTGCAGTGCAGGTGCTGGATAGAAAATGTTCCTTCTCAATGGGCAATTTCTTACCCTCAAGTCAGATAACAATTCCCCAGTGAATGCCTGTTAGACCTGGCATCCTCAGGGTGGTCTTACCCCAGACTCTTTGCCTTTACATCCTATTTTGTAGCTGTAACTTTTTGTTGGCCTTAAGACTCCGAACACTTTACCACTGCTAACCAGTTCTAAGGTGCGAGTGCTTCTCCCCTAAACATGGTAACATTGGTGTCACAATTGGCATATTTAATTTACATGCAAGTCCCTTGTAAAGTGATAAACCATGTACCCAGAGCCTGCCAATTAAATGCTACTAGTGAGCCTCCAGCACTAATGATGCCACCCACCTAAGTAGCCCTGTAAACATGCCTCAGGCCTGCCACTGCAGAGCCTGTGTGTGCAGTCTCACTGCCACCTCGACATGGCATTCAAGATCTCTTGCCTTAAACTCCCATTTTCTTGCATGTAAATCACCCACCCCAAGGTAGGCCCTTGGTAGCCTATAGGGTAGGGTGCCATGTAAGTAAAAGGTAGAACATGTACTTTTTTGTTTTACATATCCTGGTAATGAATAGCTCCCAAAGTCGTTTTTCATTACTGTTGTTTTAACGACTCTCGTATCTCCTCAAGACTGCTGGATTAGGGGCAGCAGCATGTCTGATTGTAGGCAACTATCACTCCTACACCAGTTGGCAGCTGCCGGCCCAATCCTTCCAGCTCTAGGAGTACCTCACGAAAACCCAAACAGTAAAGGTGATTTCTGGCAGTCTAGCGCATTGACTCTGAAATCCTCTCAGGGAAATTGCGTGCAACAAGTCTTATCCTTTTCTCCGGTTTGAAATGGGTCTCTTACACACACACACAAAGGCATGAGAGAAGATGCAGGATAGTTGTCAATACATTTATTGGAAAGACTGCAATCTATGATAAAACACTTGAGCTGCAAGAATTAGGATAATGTCAAGAGACAAAATCAGGATTGTGAGAATGAGCTATGTGAATATGAACAATCCCAACATTTTGCAATAAACATGAATACACAAATTCCTCCCTAGAGTGTATTTCCTAATCTATAGAGAGCAAGGCATTATAAAACTAATCTGCCCAAGACACGTCCATGAGAAGCGCCCCAACGCCAGTTACCTTTGAACAAGGTCAACCTCCAGTCTCCACAACAGGCTTCCTTGAGACACAAAGTCTGAGGTCTTCCACAAAGTGACGTGCAGAATGGATGGAATATCCTGGGTGGAACCCCCTCTAATAGCCTTGGTCTCAAAGTGTTTTTATAAGGCTAATGTTATTGTCTGTGTAGACATCCTGATGTGGGTATGTGTCTAAGCGTTAGATTGTGTGCCCAACCTTGTATCAGCAATATAATAATGAAATGTCTGACGTGTTCACATTCTGTTCTTGTCTAACGTGAAACAAAAGGTAATGATGACAAATCCAATCCGTACATTACTGATGAAGACGCTTTCACGGAATGGGAACGGATTATAAAATAAAAGCATTTCTTTTAAAATGCAAGAACTGCAAGCAATGCTAAAAATGAATTAAAAAAACAGAATGTTTATCTAGGAAAAAGGACACAGGCCTGCAAGTCGAAGATAAGCTAAACTCCTTTACCCGAGCAAAATAAAACAGATCCACAACACTGAGGCATGCTCCAATCCAAGCCGGATTTATTATTACCATTTTAGAAATGCCACTTTTAGAAAATGGGCATTTCTTTGCCCTCACTGTCCTGTAAGCCTACAGTCGATCTCCAATACATTTGGCCTGGGCTAGATGACAGCTACACTTGTGCATTCCCTTCAGACACCCACCTCCCAGGATACTCAACTGCATCTACATACTGATGGATCTTCCTGGAGAGGAGGTTGGTAAGGGTCCCCCACTTACATTTCAAAGGGCAGTGGCGATAGCACACACAAAGGGGCTGCTTCTCCCCCCACACTCCCCTCACTCTGCACAATCTCTCACCGATAGTCTGGAGCTGGGGCTGAGCTAAAACAGGGAGCTGTGCACTTCATAGAAACCTTCTGAAGTTATCCACCACATCAAAGGCACTTTTCAGTATAAGTACTGGGCCTCTGGCCCCTTAATATCAGTACACTTCTGGACTTAAACGGAACTCTGCTGGAGTAGAGAATGCTGTTCTGTCAGAATCGCCTCTCTGCCAAGATGGACTGTTCCCAAGGACTGTGGCTCTCCCTTCTTGAGCTGCCCTGCTGCCTGCTTATCTCTGCTCTGCCAATGACTAAAACCCAGAATGATTCAAAGGGCTTAAAGGCTTGCCTCCTGTTCTGTGGGAAATCTCAGGGACATCAAAGATTTCCTCCCTGTGTGACTGTTGCTGCACTCAGATAAGCCGTGAGCCTCGCTTATAGAGCATCCTGTTCCCAAGTGTAGAGGGGCGTGCTCTCATTAATCAACCTAGGAGCAGTGCTTCTTCTCTCTACTCGTCGCAAGCCTCCCCGTCATCTAGGTGCTGGTGAGCTTACCTGACTAACTGCAGTGCAGCCCACCTTGTCTCCCAGCACTGCAGACTCCATGTGAGAAGCTGCCGGCACCAGGAAAACAGAAGTGCCTCACCCCGTTTCTGAATCGCAGCCCAAATCACCGATCAGCACAGCGGGCCCGTTGATATTCAGACAGCTGCTTTGCAGCACAACATCCTCCCTGCACTGCGGGCCCTTGGACAAGACCCGCTGACAGCCACCACAGCGGCAGGTACTCGAGCAAAAGGAAGTGTTGAGCCCCAAGCCTAATTCCTAATATTGCACCACTGACCTTAATTACTGTGAAGGCTCTAAAAAGACCACAAGCACATCTAGCAATGCATTCACGTCAATTTCTGCAACAATCATATTTCCTAAACTAGTAATGGGATTTTGTTGTTTTGATCTTGTATTACACAGATAAATAAGCTTAATTTTTCTACACCTGTGTGGAGTCTTTTTGTGGTGGTCCCATTGTTATTACTGTGTGTCTGTGTTTTGCTAATACTTTACACATTGCCTTTTGAGTTAAGATTGTCTTCTCTGCGCTAAGATACCTGAGGCTGAGTGACCTATCCTGACTAGAATTGTGGCCCCTACTTGGACAGGGTGTATCCTTCTGCCATCTTAGAGACCCAATTTCCAACAATGCCTGATGAGACTATATGGAGGCGATGTCCTCAGTCAAGGGAATGATCATCATGAGTAAGAAGCGGGAACAAGACCACTCTAAAGAAGATTCAAAACTTTTTAGATGACCAGTACGGAGACACTGGTCTGAGGGACAAATAATTACTCTAATTATGGCTTTAACACTACATAAAGGTGATAGCAAGGAAAATAGCTCTTTTTATCATTAGGGCCTAGGTTACCATTTATGCATAGGGAATGGGTCCCAAGCAGCATGGGGATGAGATGTGAGGTATATTTCCTTTTTTTAAATCTTACACAAAGGGGCACTGTAAGGAAATGCCTCCTTGGCATGGTTACCCCCTGACTTTTTGCCTTTGCTGATGCTATGTTTTGAATTGAAAGTGTGCGGAGGCCTGCTAACCAGGCCCCAGCACCAGTGTTCTTTCCCTAACCTGTACTTTTGATTCCACAATTGGCACACCCTGGCATCCAGGTAAGTCCCTTGTAACTGGTACCCCTGGTACCAAGGGCCCTGATGCCAGGGAAGGTCTCTAAGGGCTGCAGCATATCTTATGCCACCCTGGGGACCCCTCACTCAGCACAGACACACTGCTTACCAGCTTGTGTGTGCTGGTGAGAACAAAACGAGTAAGTCGACATGGCACTCCCCTCAGGGTGCCATGCCAACCTCACACTGCCTATGCAGTATAGATAAGTCACCCCTCTAGTAGGCCTTACAGCCCTAAGGCAGGGTGCACTATACCATAGGTGAGGGCACCAGTACATGAGTACTGTGCCCCTACAGTGTCTAAGCCAAACCTTAGACATTGTAAGTGCAGGGTAGCCATAAGAGTATATGGTCTGGGAGTCTGTCAAACACGGACTCCACAGCACCATAATGGCTACACTGAAAACTGGGAAGTTTGGTATCAAACTTCTCAGCACAATAAATGCACACTGATGCCAGTGTACATTTTATTGTGAAATACACCCCAGAGGGCACCTTAGAGGTGCCCCCTGAAACCTTAACCGACTATCTGTGTAGGCTGACTGGTTCCAGCAGCCTGCCACAACCGAGACATGTTGCTGGCCCCATGGGGAGAGTGCCTTTGTCCCTCTGAGGCCAGTAACAAAGCCTGCACTGGGTGGAGATGCTAACACCTCCCCCAGGCAGGAGCTGTAACACCTGGCGGTGAGCCTCAAAGGCTTACCCCCTTTGTTCCAGCACCACAGGGCACTCCAGCTAGTGGAGTTGCCCGCCCCCTCCGGTCACGGCCCCACTTTTGGCGGCAAGGCCGGAGGAGATAATGAGAATAACAAGGAGGAGTCACTGGCCAGTCAGGACAGCCCCTAAGGTGTCCTGAGCTGAAGTGACTAACTTTTAGAAATCCTCCATCTTGCAGATGGAGGATTCCCCCAATAGGGATAGGAATGTGACCCCCTCCCCTTGGGAGGAGGCACAAAGAGGGTGTACCCACCCTCAGGGCTAGTAGCCATTGGCTACTAACCTCCCAGACCTAAACATGCCCTTAAATTTAGTATTTAAGGGCTCCCTTGAACCTAAGAATTTAGATTCCTGAAACTACAAGAAGAAGAAGACTGCTGAGCTGAAAAACCCCTGCAGAGGAAGAACAGAAGACACCAACTGCTTTGGCCCCAGTCCTACCGGCCTGTCTCCTGCCTTCCAAAGAAACCTGCTCCAGCGACGCTTTCCAAAGGACTAGCGACCTCTGAATCCTCAGAGGACTGCCCTGCTTCAAGAAAGACAAGAAACTCCCGAGGACAGCGGCCCTGCTCCAAAAGACTGCAACTTTGTTTCAAAGGAGCAGATTTAAAGACCCCTGCAACTCCCCGCAAGAAGCGTGAGACTTGCAACACTGCACCCGGCGACCCCGACTCGACTGGTGGAGAACCAACACCTCAGGGAGGACCCTCCGGCGACTCCAAGACCGTGAGTAACCAAAGTTGTCCCCCCTGAGCCCCCACAGCGACGCCTGCAGAGGGAATCCCCAGGCTCCCCCTGACCGCGACTGCCTGACTCTGAAATCCCGACGGCTGGAAAAGACCCTGCACCCGCAGCCCCCAGCACCTGAAGGAACGGAACTTCAGTGCAGGAGTGACCCCCAGGAGGCCCTCTCCCTTGCCCAGGTGGTGGCTACCCCGAGGAGCCCCCCCTTGCCTGCCTGCACCGCTGAAGAGATCCCTTGGTCTCTCATTGAAAATGATCGAAAACCCGACGCGTGTTTGCACACTGCACCCAGCCGCCCCCGCGCTGCTGAGGGTGTACTTTCTGTGCTGACTTGTGTCCCCCCCGGTGCCCTACAAAACCCCCCTGGTCTGCCCTCCAAAGACGCGGGTACTTACCTGCTGGCAGACTGGAACCGGGGCACCCCCTTCTCTCCATTGAAGCCTATGTGTTTTGGGCACCTCTTTGACCTCTGCACCTGACCGGCCCTGAGCTGCTGGTGTGGTAACTTTGGGGTTGCTCTGAACCCCCAACGGTGGGCTACCTTGGACCCAAACCTGAGACTTGTAAGTGATTTACTTACCTGATAAAACTAACAATAACTTACCTCCCCCAGGAACTGTGAAAATTGCACTGTGTCCACTTTTAAGACAGCTATTTGTGTTTTATGTGAAAAGTATACATGCTATTGTAATTATTCAAAGTTCCAGAAGTACTTACCTGCAATACCTTTCAAATGAGATATTACATGTAGAATTTGAACCTGTGGTTCTTAAAATAAACTAAGAAAATATATTTTTCTATAACAAAACCTATTGGCTGGATTTGTCTCCGAGTGTGTGTTCCTCATTTATTGCCTGTGTGTATGTACAACAAATGCTTAACACTACTCCTTTGATAAGCCTACTGCTCGACCACACTACCACAAAATAGAGCATTAGTATTATCTCTTTTTGCCACTATCTTACCTCTAAGGGGAACCCATGGACTCTGTGCATACTATTCCTTACTTTGAAATAGTGCATACAGAGCCAACTTCCTACAGGCACAAAGTCTTCTTAGAGCCTTGGGCCAAGAAGTGATGGCCCATTGGAGTGGGCAAATGAGTAGGTATCATTTGTGGTGCAGTGACACAGGGGTCCATAGGTATAAGGGGGCCAAGCAAACCCCAACTAATACCGATTTACTATCCTTCTTTGCTTTTATTAGGGTCCAGTGTACCACTGCTGTGCTGGTGTTGCTTTGGCCAACGGAACAATGGCCCAAGAGAGGAGAAAATTGATGCAGAGGAGGCACATTAGCATAGACCTCAGAAAGATGGCAGAGGGGGAGATAAGACAAGATGGAGGCCCATGGTAACAACAAGGGGCAGGGGGAGACTACCCGCTTCAAAAGGGAGTCTCTCAGTGTAGTAAGTGCAGAGGTACTGTGGCTAAGGAGTGTGAGTGTGATGTGCCCACTTCAAAAACAATTATGACTGCCTTAATTTACAAAAGAGGCGTGGTGGCTCATTTTCCTTGCCAGCAATAAGACTGAGGGCACCCTTGTTGTAAACAGACAAGCAGCATGCCGAAGATAATTTTTGTCTGAAAGGGACACAATCTTTTCAAGATTGGAGTCATTTCCAAGCATGATGGGGAAGGGGAGGCAGAGGGTACTCAGGGTCGCAGCAATCGGCAGTGCAACAGGCGCTGCTGCATTGGGTCCAAGGCATGTGAAGGGTTCACCAACACCCCAATTATGGGGAGTAGCGGTTTTTTGGTCAATTTCTGTTGGATGTATTTACTCTTTTATGAGTATCACATTTATTGTGGCTTATGAGCTACAGAAAAAGTAGCCCTGAAATGATAGCATAAGCACAGACGCCTGCACTCAGTCATGCCCCCTTCTGCTACCCCAAGTTCTCCCATAAAGTTTTGAAGGTGGGTAACTGCTTCAAGACATTATGCTTAGGGGGAAGCAGAGCAAAAAAGTTTGATAACCTCTGCTGTAGTAGCTGCTATATTAAAAATTTTCTTAGGTACGGAACAAATACGAGAATAATGGAAACTATCAGTACCGAGATTCAGTGAGGTGACATTTCGGGAACAAATAGAAAAGACATGGCTATTTCACTTATATGTTCAGATTTCCTGGACTGTAGTTATCCTATGTTTTTGTTAAGCTCCCGTTTCCCTTGGAATCCTCAAAAATGTAGTTTCATGATTTATAGAGCCTTTGAAGGCAGGTAAGCTTACATAAAGGGAAAAGGAATAATTAAAGCCTCCATTTTCTCAACAGAACTAAAACTAGGGAATGTCATATTCTCCCTTTTCCAGGGTCTACATCATGAGATTTCCTAGTACATCAAAATCCAGGCTTGGAGTCTTGTATCAATAGCATCTGAGAGCAAAGATATAAAATAAATCAAGTTTTTGTGATCAAATGAAGGAAATGAATGAAGAGCGATACAATAATCTAAAAACTAGCACCTGGTCTTTCACATGATGTAATTTCATAGCAAAATAAGATAGCTTGCCCCAATCATATGCCAGCTCACAAAAACATACTTCAAGAACATAAGCAAATTCAGTCCTGTGCCTTTAAAAATACGATTCGCATCTATCCAAATGTTATACCACAACCTTTTCAGAGCTGACAGTAAAATAAAACATGTTCTATTAAAGCAAAGCAGCATTCTATGCCTGTTGTACGCAACTATACTTAATGCTGAAAAACTATTGTAAGAAGGCATGCACAAAGGGTGTATCAAGGAAAGTCACTTCAGACAGAGAAAAAAAAACGAAACTCTGAATATTATTCTCCATCATATGGATGGTCTACCTGTGTCGATACCAAAATGCTATAAAAAATATTTTCTTTTAGAAAATCTGTCTTAAGGCATTTCTTAAAGTCTGTCAATTGAAATGAAATTTTAAAAAAAGATTTAAGCTTTGAAGATCTGTGCTAGGCTTCCATAAAAAAGAAAATAAATTGGGTACCAAGTTCTCTTTCTCTGAGAGGAAAAAAACTGCACTTGGTCCATGAACTTTTGCACAACAATGCAGTGAAAGATGAAATGCAGATTTGTATTCATTTTTTACATTGCTATATATTCTGTAGGATCATAAACTCGGACTTTTAATAAACTATCCTGGTCTCTGGCAGGAGTGGGAAGGGTTGATTCAAAAGAATATCTATGACGAGGAATTAGGATTATAAGAATTCCTTTTTCATGTTATCTTTGCCGATATTCATAAGCATCAACTGGAATAGCAAGCTTATCCTGAACACCTGAGGGCTGAGAGTCAAGCATAAGCAGAACGTGAGAATCAGCTAAAAGCATCTTTCATAGAGCAGCTTGGCCCTTTTGGGTCTCTGCACTGGAATCCGTATAGACCTCATTATCTTTAGAGCACCGGAACCCATCCCAAGCAAGCTGCTCTGCAAACTGTGGAAACAGGGACATTACAGAGAAAGGAAGCTACAGCTGTGGTGTATGTGTTGGAAAAACCCTAGCAATGCTTAGAAGTGCTTGGTGTTCTTTTGGTAATGTGTTTATTCAAGATAGTATGTGAAGGTATATAGTCTTTAGACGTTTCTAGGCATGAGGACTGGCACCAAAGTTAAACAACTGCTTTCAAGTTTTCAAATGCATTAGTTGATTTGCTTGATTAATTAATACAACAAAACCGTCTTTGTTAAAACACTGAAGGCCATGATGTAAATATTCGACAAACGATGTCAATTTTGTGCAAATTACGAGCAGGCCATAAGGTGTATATGTGCAATCTCCATCTCGTTTACAAGGAGCTGCAATGTTGTGCTTGCTTCTATTTCAATGATCAGCGCAAAAATACACCAAAGAATAAAACAGTCTGATTAAACAAGAAAACCAAGTAAAAATGTTAACGTAAACCATGATGTTAATTTAGTGCAGATCACGGGTAGGCCATAAAGTGTCTATAAGCAGTTTCCATCTTGTTATAAAAGGTGAAATTGTTAATGCTTCTTTTCCCACAATCTACACTAAAAGCAATAAACAGGACGTATATCTAAATTTTTGCTTGCTACTAATTCAACAATCATTGCCAAAATCATAAAAAAAAAACATATGTCTGGTTCGCATCCATGAAAAATTAAGAACACAATCAGTGCCAAAATCTATGAATTAAAAAAAAAAAAAAAAAAAAAAAAAAAACGTATGTCAAGTTCGCATGCATGAAGTATTAAGAACGCAATATCTGGTCATCCTAATCCTAGAACACCCTGAGCCGCGGTGAGAAGTGAGTCTACTGACAGTCTTTTTCTGGTCTTGCCAAGCTTCTATTTGCTTAAATTGTTCTGTAGCCCTCTGAACTGCACTCATAAATTTATTGTTCTTGGGGGAAACTGACGTCTGTTGCTGGTGGACACCTAAAACCTAAGCTTTACTGTATGCCCTGCCCCTAGTCTTTTTGTTTCCTTTTGACTATCTTCAGGAACTTTACCAATCGAAAGCTTACCTCCAAGTCCTCAGCAGCAAAACATGCCTTGACCACCAGAGTGCAGCTGTGAAGGCCTCTGGCATTAAAGAAAGGAAGAAGTATAGATATGCGTTCAATCAAGAGTTCTTCACATATGCAGATCAGGTGCAGCAAGTTCTCTGTACCTAGGCCACGCAGACGTCAAGTGGTTGTGGCTGGACTTCATTTCCAAGGTGTAGGAACAAAGGGAGGCCATGGTGTAGCTACGAAGAAGACACTAGCCGTGGGCTCTGCTCGCCAGTGTTACCTTGTCAACTAACGAGGAAGCTTGTTTCATGGATTAACTAGCCGTTTATAACAAGGATGGGATCCTGCAGCCTCTCATAGGCTCTCTGCACCTAGACTCTCTAAAGAGTCGTGGAGATAATTTCTTCCAGGGCAGGCTTCTCTAGTTGACAGTTCAGCCCAAACGTGGGAGTTCAGACACCACGGTTGTGCTCCTTCTATTTTATGACAGCATTTGGTGTATGTCGCTCTTCCCGCAAGCTCTTGCTTCTGTAGGCCAAACGCCAGCCTTATTTAAGCACATGCAAACCATTCTGTAGGCACAGACTACAATGCTGTCCAAGGTGGACGCATCTCTGCCTCTCTGCTTGACTCCCATAGTGAAGCAATGGATGGCTTGAAGTAGTGGTGTGAGGCCTGGATGGCTTGAAGTAGTGGAGTGAGGTTGGAGCTGTATTCTTTAAGCATTTTAGGGCTAGTGCTAATGCTGTCCTTCTTCCTCAGTGCCACCTTTTGCTGTGCAAAGGAGCCTTTGCCATCCAGTACCATCCGGGTATTTGTACTCATTTACTCTCTCCAGTGGCCGTTTGGCCAGAGACCAACTAAACACCCTCCTGTGCCGATTTGAGTTTATGACCATTATCTTCGATTTATCTAAGTGGATGCTCAGGCTAGCAGATGTTGTAAGCCATTTAACCAATTAATTGTGGTACTCTGACCTATGCACCTTTTACTTTACATCACTAACTCATTTAAAACACGAATGCATGTAAGGAAAATGTAGTTTCACAAAATGTCACCTAAGAAAGTGCAGAACTTTAAAGGAGTATTATTTTCAAGCCCTTTATTCTATACTTCATTTTAGAAATGCTAGGTTTTCCAAAACTTTGAACAATAAACTATTCTTCATCGCCCTCATCTTTATATAGACGATATCACTCATTAAGGAAACAGTTGCCAACATAGTGCCGAACATAATCAACAAATCATAATCCAGCCAACAGTTGCCATATACTTTGAATCCATAAAGAATATGATGGTTTGGGACAAGAACACATGCATGTCCCGACTGCTCACCAGTAGTACTAACTTATTTTGCACAACTTTATCACTTGATAAACAAGTTGCTTAGACTTTTTTGGAATTTTACAAAATGATTTATAATAACCCTTAAACACAGTTCTCAGACTAACGAGTCGATTATGACCTTGGCGGACAGAAAAGCATGTCCGCCGAAGTCCCAACGGGTAGGCTGCCACACTATCGGCCCCATTACCAGTTTCCCGCTGGGTCAGTGGGCGGAAACAGTATTGTCGTCGGCTCGTAACAGAGCCGGCGGCAATTCTGTAGTACATAGGGTGCACTAGCACCCACCGCAAAGTTCACTGTCTGCAAAGCAGACAGTGATATTTGCCACAGGGCTGGCCAGGGGAGGCCCTGCACTGCCCATGCCAAGTACATAAGCAGTGCAGGGTCCCCCTGGGGTGCCATGTACCCAGTCTTCACCAGCCGTTTCCTGGCGGTGCTACCACCATGAAACTGCTAGCGAAGAGGAGAGTCATAATCTCCACACTGGCGACGGTCCAACCGCCACTGTGACCCTGGTGGTCTCAAGACCACTAGGGTCGTAATGAGGGCCTATGTGAGGAGCAACTGTCTAGAAACATGATGGCAACCCATCACTTGACTGAAAATGCTAGCACAGTAGTCAACAAAGGGGTAAAGGGAATGCATGCTTGCCCTGCAACAAAACAATACCACCTGACTAGGCAATGTGCTGGGAGAAAACAGTCTCAGAGTACTTAAAAATATATTGAAATGTGGAGAGAAACAACGGCAATGCAAACCATTCAGCTGCACCAGACTACTTCTGCGACTGTTGCAAGTCGCCATAAAAGTAGTAGTGAAAAGGGAGCTCAAGTAATGCACTGGAAATGTGGGATTTAGTAGTTTTCAAGTTTTGTCGCAACAGGGCCAAACAATTTACTTGTTGATAAGTATGCATTTCAGTGGAAAAGTCAACCTCGAAAAATGTTCGTTATTGATGTTCAAGTACATTTATTTACATTCAAATAAGTTAATTAATCACAGGTCCATAAACATTCTGACCAGCTAGTTTGCACTTAAAATACAAAGTATGTCAACTTAGCTGGACACCAGACATCTTAAATCTGGCATTGGGGTTAAATTTGAATAAAACAAAGTGCTATGGCACGGCCAGCGGTTGCCGCCATAGCGCTTTTTGTTGTAAGGCGGAGGGTTGGGGCAAATAAAAAAAAAAAGGGCATGAGAGAGTGAGGGGGGAGGAAGGGATAGCATCACCAAAGCAAGAAGGCTGAGAAGGATAGGGAAAACAAGGACAGGAGAGAGGATGAATGAGAGGGATCGATAGAGCTGCAAACATGAATTCTTAAGGACTGCCTGAATAAAAAAGAAAAAAAAAATACCTATACAAGTTTGGCCAGTGGAAGGACACTGACTGCAGAGAATGGAATTGTTCTTGGTCTAAGCACCATGTACCGTCGGACATCAGCAAGCACCAAAGAGAAAGTGGAAACAGCAGGAGGCTCTGACCAATCAGAAGCAAGGAGATCAGAACGAAGTGGGAGTCAACCAATGGTAAGCAGCGGTAAGGATAGGTAAGTCTTTTTTTTCAGCTGTTTTCTTTTTAATTTACAATACCTTTCGCTGGCAGCATGTTTGCGCTGTACAAGCAAAACCTAAAAATGAAGTCCTGAGACAACCTGACCATTACAAAAGGCTTCACTCTGGTCTCCGTAATGGGCTTGAAAAACAAATTCCCCATTGTCAATAGGGAAGGACTAATCAACTGGTGGATTTCACAAAAATAATTTGACTTTAATAAAAACAAAAAAGGTACCAGGAATCCAGAACCATATATTACCCTAAGTACAAAAATAAATACTGAAAAACCACCTGGAGGCCAACTGTTTGAGGCAGTGGTTTGCGTCTTGAACAAATATTCTAAGACATGGATTTCATTCTTAAACCATTTGTCAAATGCATCAAATCCTTTGTAAGTGAATTTATGCACTTCATTAATCTTCCTGAAAACTCGGCATTTAATCCAAAAGCTGACTTATTATTCAGTTTCTATGTGGAATACCTATACACCAATATTCAAGGTGAAGATTCGGAGGTCATGATGGATGCCCTGAAATAAAGGGAAGATTTTAACGTAGAAAAATCCCTCAAGGACTTCATAATTCATTTAGCCCATATTGCTCTCTAAAATCTTTTTTGATCACTGCTTATACAAATGTGCAAAATAAGGGAGTGATGATCTGCTGTGCCTTCTCTCCTGAGCTAGGCAATCTATCCTTCACATACTTTAAAGAAAGTTTCATTTGCAGTGATTCTAATCCACACAAAGAGTGCACTCCCTTTGACCCCAATATCTGGATGACCGTCTGGATTTGGAGGTATGTTCTTACTGATTCAACAACAGATCATAAAATACATACGTGTCGCTCAGAGGAACGTTTGCCAGGAAAGGCAAGGTGGCTCTCTTCTTTCTTGTTGAGTGCACTCTTGGTTTCGTTTCTAGTTTTGCGTGACACATTTGAATTTTCTTGGCTCTCCATCTTGATATGGTGTTGGGGAGGCACTAATCGCCGTAAGATGGAGGCCACATAATTTGAGAGCTCCTGGACCCGGGGGCAGCTATCCCCACTTAACCAGTTAAGGGGACCATGTCTCTGAAATGATATGCCATGATTGTTGACTACTATATGGGGACTGTGCAGATGCGACCAGTGTTCCCTGCGCGCCATTGAGAGCAAAGTTGAATTCGTCGGGCCCTTCTACGCGCAGCCTGCAGCCGAAATGGCGGCATATCGATGAACGGAGCCAGCTGCATGCCAACAGAGAATCGGTGAAAGACGCAGTCAAGGATCCGAACTGCCCTGCTGTCACCTGCACTGGCGGATCTTGACCCAAGTGTCCATTGTGTAGTGTGGGGTCCTGACCTGAACGGCTGTGGAGCTGATCGGGCACTGCGTGCTGATCCAGAGCACTGCCTGGACACGCGGCCTGCTCACTGAGGCGAGGGTTTGGAGTGAGCTGAAGAGGCCTGAGGTGAGGAGCGGGGCCCTCCTGGCACCAATGTCTTCAGTGGCAGTGGCCCTGGGCCAAGGAGTGGCTAAGATCCTGTACTTGCGGCTTTGCCAGGAGCAGCGTGGGGAATACTGCAGCAGACCACAAATCCAGATCATCAACAGAACACCACCTAGGGACAATTATCACTGACCTCAGACTCCTGAAAGACGACCATAAAAACTGGTGGATAGTCAAAAGTAATGAGGCCTTTCTCGCAGTTCTCACACCATGGCAATCAGAATGTACCACCACTGTTCCACAACTTCAGCGCCAAGTTCATATCTTACAGGAATGAGCCTTAGATGCAGAGGGACAAGCATGTCGAAATAACGCCAGAATAATTGGTATGCCTGAAGGCATTGAGGGACCCAATGCCACACAATATGTTTAAGACTGGTTATGCAATACAGTGGCACCAACAGGTCTTTCTGACCTGTTTGCAGTGGAGAAAACACAATGAGTTTGTGCTAAAAGAGCCTCTTGGAGCACCGCAACAGACCCATGGTGGCCAGGATCCTGAACTATAAAAATCGTGACACTCTCCATCGCAATGCATGAGAAGAAGCACCTATCCTGATAGACAATGTCTGAGTGTTGCTATTCCATGATTTTACGCTCGCTGTCCAGAGCCAGGAGGCCTCCTTTAGGTGGTCAATAGGCAGCTACGTGCGTGGACTTCTCCTTTGCTTTGATGTTCCCAGCAAGACTCAAGGTAATTCATATACAGAAAATTAATTTCTTCGAGTCTCCTGAGGCCAAACTTACCAGATGCTCAGAGACTTGAGCAGTCAAAGTCCCTTCCACCCAAGACACAGCGACCGCCACAGAGAAGACGCTGCGGGTCAGCAGGGGACGACTTCGAGCCCAAAGCCGAACCAGGCTTTGGAAAGTCAGAAAGTGGCAATAACCTTGGCGACCTCTAACAGAGACAACCAGTCACACACCAGCACGTGCTCCCCCATCGGGCTATCCTTTGTTTCCCTCCTGCATGCCCTTTCTGTGAGACTAGATAGAATCCTATGTACCACTTCATTACAACAAACTCATCTTGCACATGCTACATACATGGGAAAGACACTGTCTGACCCTAATCTTTTAGAAATAAGGTTGGCATGGGGACGTGTACTGTCTCCTATACCCAAATGGCACCCACAATTGCGGATGCCGGAGGATGGGGCTTGCCAAGACACCCTAAGACTATGGATGTGTACTTTACAGATAATACCAACATGGCCTCCTCACCATTAGTTGAGTGGGAGGCATTCAAAGTAGTGATATGTGGGACATCTATGGGAATGACTGTAGGTGCATGTTGGACGGTCCTACACGAGCCTACCCATGTGGAAGATAATCTGGGTATTCTGGAGAAAGACACAGAAGCAGATGCATAGCGTACCCTGCATCTACAAGCAGCCAGGACTGGATATGCTGAACTTCTTGAGCGACTGTGCATCACAGATTATAGAGCGGACGTGCAGAAGACACATACTGAGGTAGACAGATCGGGTGCGTTATTGGCCCAGATGACCCCCATGCACCCCTTTCCAACTGTTTTTATTTCCCAAGGGAACTCAGCTGCAGCCTTTAGTGAATTCTAAACAGCACTTTATTACAATCAGCCCCGGGCCGAACCTGCCGCGATACATGCATTCTTACAAGACCTTGCACTGCCTCTGCTACAAGCTGCTGACAAAGAAATACTTGGGCACCCTTGACCGCTGGCAAAATCCGCAAGGCTATTAAAAACTTATCACGTAATAAAACACTGGGCACAGACAGCCTCCTGGTGGAGTTTTATGCTGCTTTCCTTAATCTCCTAGTGACATAATTGGAACACCTATATAAGTCTTCCTTGGAGGAAGGCCCGTTACCCCCTCCCCTTCCAATAGACTGGCCTTAGTGACCTCTATATTAAAAAACGGGTAAATACCTTGGATACAGCTCCCTATAGGCCATTATTGTTGCTCAACAGTATAAGATCTTGAGCAAGTTCCTAGCGTGCAGACTTCTGCCCCTGCTCCCTAGAATCATACATAACGACCAATGCGAACTTGTACCTAAACGCAAAACCTCTGTGAACATATGCCTACTAGATCACGTTATGAACGCTGCTCAGGACCACAGCCTGGGTGTCTTTCCCTAGATCTGCGTCAGGCCTTCAACACAATGGGGTGGGATTACATGTTAGCTACCCTGGGACACTTTGGAATTCCCCACAATTACATTCTATTGGTTAGGTTATTATATACCTCTCCCATAGCATGAGCGAGAACTGGAGTGCACATCTCAGATGAGTATCCAATATTCCGAGGCACTAGAGAGGAATTCCCATTATTCCCTATACTATTTGTGATAGTGCTGGAACCCTTGGCACAGCGACTTAGGAGGCACAAGACTGGGTAATACCTGTGGGACCCCGCTCCATGCCAAATCCTTATATGCGGATGACATGATCTTGTACACCAAAGATCTTTGTGTGAGTCTATCCGCAGTGGCCCGGTTGTTTTCCAAATCTGCAACGCTCTCAGGATTGCATATTAATATTAACAACTCTTACGCTTTCTCTTTAAAAGATATGCATAGTGGCACCTTCCTACCCTTTGGAGAAACAACCATACAAGTAGTGCCCACTACATTCATACATCTAGGGATACAAATATATAAAGAATTGTTGGACCTTCTAGAGGGGAATGTACAGAAGGCGATTACAGCCCTTAGGTCTCAAGTTATCTTCGGGACCACTTAGCGCTATCAGTGGCAGGACAACTAGCGCTAGCCAAAATCATAATGTTATCACGCCTACTTTATTATTATTTTTAACTTGGCAAAAGTGATCTAAGCCCGTTATTTCAAATCATTGAATACTTTGATAGACCTGGTATGGTGTAATGGTAGATGAAAGGATTAGTCTGGCCAAGTTGCAACTTCCATCAGACAAGGGGGGAGAGATGGGTGCCCCGGATTTCAAAGCCTACTGCTTGGCAGGCCAGCTGCAGTGGCACTTACCGGCTAGCCAGCCGGAATCTCCAGGAAATTGGATGCACACAGAATATGTTAGACCGAGGCAAACTACATAGTCTACTGTGTCCAGGCTCACCCGCGCCGGTGCCTCTTTACTGCCCCGGATGCTAATTTGATGCGCATGCTATGGGCCTGCCCAACACTAACCACCTATTGGGCACAGACCCACACCTCACTAACAGAACGGGATATGTGGCATTTGTTTGAAAATTGCATATTGGGATTGTACCCTCGCCTCAAAAGCACTAAAGTGGTGGTGCGGTTCATAGAGTTAGTGCTATTGATGGCAAAACATCTACTGACCAGGCAAAGGAAATCGCCCACTGCTCCGTTTGACACAGTGGCAGGAGGAGGCAGACAGATGGGGACTGGTAGAAGGCAATGCTCTACGCCGTGAGGAATACAGACGGTTAGGGGAAAAAAAACAATAGTAATGGGATGCACTGATGGAATCCTTTAAAACTCAACATACTAGTGATGACTGAATTATTCGTTTAAAGATTACTCTAGAATGTGCTGTGTTTGCAACAGTACTCCAATGCTTACTTTGTCACGCCTCATAAGATGAATGAAAACCAGTTCTAAGCTATATGCCATTGACTGCCTCACTTGCTATGATCACTCCCTTCACGCCAGAATGCTTCCAGGTCCTGTGAATGGTAATAAATGATCAGGTCAAGTCCAGGTTAATAGGGGGAGGGTGGGCATTGCTGAGCTGCAGAGTATGACTAATATCATATTAATGTAACAGACGTCATTAATTCTCTTACGTTGCATCTCTTTTATCACCCATAGGGAATTGTAGATTGTATATATGATAATAATGTATTTGTTGCAACAGCAATTTGTTTGGATATGTGAAGATCACCCACAAGGAGAGCAATGTCTGTATCTCAGTCTTTTACACTAAAAAGCAATTAAGTTTGTAGTAGAAATTTATCTTCCGATGGTGTTCTTGGTAACTGGTTTCCCTTTGTTACTAGATGCAAACGATACAAAGAACTGTTTCCATTTCCTGATAGATTTTGTTCTTTCCCGGTAGTACATAATCACTCTGCAGTCATTGAGTGAATCTAGTCCTCTTTCGGCCCGAGTCTTTGGTTCTTGACAAAACCTATGTATCTGGATTGTTTGGTTTATGTGAAAAGTGGGATGTGACCTTTGGAAGGAATTGCGGGTTGGTCCTCATGACTACCTTGTCCTTGTGTACATGCAGGTATGGCTCCTGTATAGCGAGTGCTTGCAGCTTGCTTACCCTGCGAAGCGATGACATTGCAATTAGAAACACTGTTTTGAGACTGATATTTTAAGGCTGATCGCTTCAGTGCTTTAAATTGTTCCCTCATCAGCTGAGTAAGCACCATGTTTAGGTTCCATATGAGTATTGCTGAGCATCTTGGTGAGCTATCATCTTGGCTCCTTCGAGGAACCGTTTGATCGCTGGCAGTGAAGAAGCTTCTTCCTATGTGCTCGCTTGTGTATGCCACTATCACAGCCAGATACACACCTTTAGTGACGCGTAGATGCTGCTGCTGTCAAGCAGGTGTGCTAGGTGACTGTGGTATCCCGTGTCCGTCAAGAAAAAAAAAAAAAAGATCTCTGGCACCTTGTGTATCTCTCCCATTTGGCTCTGTAGCATTTGCTTGCTGCCAATCTTCTTGCTTCCCTGAGGATTGCTATTGCTTTCCTTGGGAGGCCCAAATGTCAGAACTATATGTCCAAAGGAGCCATTCTGCTAGGCTCGGGGTATTTGGTTCTGGTTATCTTCCTTTCTACTCCTGCACGGTAAGTAGGTTGTGTAACACTGGCAGTATCTGTATATTGGTGTGAGCTATCTCCATCAGCTCTGAAAACCAGGTGTCATTCATGATTGTCTGCACTTGTTGATTATTAGTTTTAACAATGTTAACAGTGGGGTGGGGAGGGGGAAGCTGGGGGGGTTGAAATGGGTGATTGCAAATTTATCTGAACAGTCTATCGACAGTGCATCATTCCCCAGGGAGCAGAGGTGTGGGTGTCTGGATGTGAAGAACAGGCCTTTTGTATTCTCTACTGTTGCAAACAGGTCGATTTCTGCTCCCCTCCCACCCCCACCCCCCCAAAATAAAACAAATGTTCAGTCACTGCTTGATTCAACTCCCATTTGTTTCAGATGGATGCTTGTCTGCTCAGTCTGTCCGCTTCCACACTGTCTACTAATGGTAGATGCATTGTTGGTATGGTTATATGTTTCCTGATGACCCACCTCCATATCTCTTGAGCTACTTTTGATAGTTTGAAGGATTCTGTTCCCCCCTTGTTTGTTGAGGAAGAACACTGTGGTTGTGTTGTTTGTTTGGGCTTTTATTGATTTTCACCATAATTGTTTATGGAAGACTTTTAAGGCTAGGAACACTATACATTAGTTCCAGTTAGTGCAGTGAACTGCTTCTTCTGGTTTCCAGACTACTCGATGTTGAACTTTCCCCAAATGAACTCCCCATTCCACGTACAAGGGTTCTGAGGTGATGGCCAGCATCAGTCACATGAAGGGTCTTATATATACTATTCCACCAAGTTATTTCCTCCTGTACTCTTTGGGTGACCACCATTAGATCTTCCCAACTCCCTGTTGAATGGGACAATTGGTTCTGGAGCCATTCCTGGATCGGCCTCATATCTAGCCTCGAATGTGGTATCACTGGCACGCAGGAACCCATCATTCCAAGCAACTTCACACAGTCCTTACTGTCAGAGAATGACCCTTCTACTAGAGAAGAGCATCTCACCTTATCGCCAGTACCCTCTTCTCACAGGGAAATGTCCTTGGTTGTGCTGTACTGATTCTTGCTCTTAAGAGCTTTTCTTGTTCTGGTATGGGTGACAATTTTCCAGGTTTATGGAGAACCCCAGTTTGTGGAATGTCGTCATCAGTGTTATGTCTCTGGCACTTGTGGAAGAATTCACCTTTACTAGCCAGTCATGGTATACGTGTATTCCCTTCTTCTCAGATGCATCACTATGGCCACTAAGCACTTTGTGCATAACTTGTGTGCTAATCCTAATACAAATGGTAATACCGTGAATTGGCAGTGTACCTTGCCTAATGTGAAGCGTAGAAACTTCTTATGTCTGTTGTTCATCAGAATGTGAAGACAGATGTCTTTTAGATCTACGGTTGCCATGCAATCCTCCTGCTGGAGTTGTGATATAATCCCTTGTAGCATTCTCATTTTGAATTACTGTGTCTTTAAGAACTTGCTTAGGAAGCAGAGGTCAAGAATGGGCTGTAACAAGATGTCTGGTTTTGGTACCAGGAAATATGTTGAATAGTTTCCCCGGTTGATCTCCTTCAGTGGCACTTTCTCTACTATCTGTTTTTAAAGCAATTCTCGATCTTCCCAGCTTAGAAAGGTTTTTTTCTTTCTTTGAATAGGTTATTTTCTTTGGGCCCCATTTTGGCGTGTGTTTTACTAGCTCTACGCAATGGCTGTGTTGGATAATGCTGAGTATCCACTTGTCTGATGTGACCCTCCCTCCACTTCTGAGGGAAGGCTCCTATTTGCCCCCCTCCAGGTGGTGTGTGTGGATGTGGTCTGTGGCTTTTACTTTGTAGGTCCCCTGCTTGTTGTTGTCACACCCTGAGGTGTCTGCCTCCTGCCTCCTCCCCCTGCCTCATGCTCATCTGCAAAAAGGCTGCCTCAGTGGTGCTTGGTATTGTCATTGTTGCGTCAATGTCTGTGCGTAACGTGTTGGAGGACCTGGTGAGTTGTGGTGGCTTTGAAGCCCCCTCTTCTTGCTGATCTTCTTGTAGAGCTGACAGTCCTCTGCTGTTCTCTAAACTGCAGGGCTCCTATAGACTTTGCGGTTTCATTTTTATTTTTTAATTGCTGTAGTGCGCCAACCTCTGCACTTCAAAACAGGTGGTGCTGATGCTGGCTTGGACTTCATTTTACACTTGCCTGAAACTTTCAGCCAGGTTTGCCTACTCAAGGTTGTCCATGCCACCAGTTGTCTACTCAATGTGTTTGCAGTATCCAGTGCTGGCTTTAAGCATGTTTGTGATGTTCTTTTCCTCTTCCACAGGGGGGGCTAGCCCTCTTAGGTACTGCGGACAGGTGTTTCATTAGTTTTGCCCTCTCGTGCCAGTGTTGGTAGGCGTATCTGTTAAGCAGAGCATTAGAATTTGTGATGCATCACTGTGTTGTGGTTCCCCTTTCAAACTTCCTCCCCACCATTTCCATTCTTTTGCTTACGTTATCAAAGGACGTCCTAGAGGTAGTTGGCACATTTGCTATTTTTCTGGCAGTGGCCACAGTGATCGAGTCTGCCACCACACTGCTTCGAATGTGTGCAGGGTTCTTTGAGGAATGTCTGTATTTCTTTTTGACCCTGGGTGTCAGTGACCTGCAGGTTGCTGGCTCTTTACAGGCTTCTTTCACATGGTCCAGGATGCCTAGAAGCATTGGCAAGTAATGGCTCGTCCTTTGTGAGGGAAGGAGTGTTCTCAGCAGTTGCCCTCAAGGTTTTGGGCTTAAACTCTGCACAAGCCCCAGAGCCCTTGGTGCTGTGGTCTCTCAGTAGGCAGAGATTACACACCTGGTGGCTGCCCCTCTGGGCATACTTGTGGTGGCACTCCAGACAGAAAAGGAAAGGTGAATTCTCCATATGACACAGCACGGGGCTCCTTACCCACACATTCTCCAGCCTTCTCTCGTTGGCTGCGCAAATGTTCCACTTACTTTGGTGTCTTCCAGTGGAAATTAGTGAGTTCTTCCAAAGAGACACCCTTCCTTCTACTACGATGTTTTACCTCTGAAAATCTGATTTTTCTCTGAAGATTCTTTGTTTTCTTTCACCTTTCTTTCCACGTTTGGAGAGCTTCAAGACCCAACGGAAGATAAAAGAACCTGATGATGACTACCATGCACAGAGGATTCCAGGATAGGGAATCTGATATCAGGAGAAGGCTGGACTAAGCACCAAATGGTGAAAAGTCATCGCCCAGCAAAAAAACAAAAACGGACTACTACAAGGAGAGTTCCAGACCCAACCACTAGATGGTGAAATAATCCACAGCACGTGAATCCAGAAAAGTTTCACCCTGCAACATTTTTAATAAGTCAAGCCCAACACCACAATATTCCTACATTTTCAATATTTCTACCCATGTTTACTGAAGGACAACCTTCCCAAGAGACAATTTCAGGGTGTTAGGAAAATTGCTACATGTGTCAAGGTAACTCTGATAATGCCCAACAGTTGTGTACCAAACTCATTAGTAAAGAATATCACATAAAATGAGTGTCAGGCCTTAAAAAAAAGAGCATGATACACCCCAAAGGTAACCCTACTAATGCACAAATAAAGTCACACGCATCACCCATGACATGTGTGATCACATATAGGCCAAGTGGCAAACATGACAGGAATTCAATAATGAAGCAGTGACACCTTTTGGAACTCCTAGGATTAGAGGACCATTGTTTTCCTCCAAGGAAGGAACTGAACAGAATCAGAGGTCAGGGCAAAGCTCACAAGGAAGGAACAAACACTGCACTCTGTAGGACTTCCAGAGGGGACGGACCATTACAGATGTAGCAATTGTTTTGTGTTTCAATTTACATCTGATACCAAAGAAATTACTCTCACTGGAATAAAACAAACAAAAATTCTTCACGCGTTACTGAAGCCAAAATGTCATATGCCCTATATAAATAGGACTACACGCCATAATCAGTAAAGTATTAGGCAATAATCTTGCATAAATTGGATCACTATAACAGCCTACTCCGGTCACCCTATTTAAAGAACTGTGCAACTGATTTCAGATGGACAGCTCTTGCAAAATGACAAAGACCAAAGAGGTGGCAACAAACATGTCTAGCATCTCACTACATACAAATGTTTGGTACTGTTAATCAGGGCCTTAATGTGTTGGATAAAATGTTAAATTTGATTTGCTTCTGATGCATTTATGTGCACCTCTTTATGAACGTGCAAGTTTATCCATGGATACGTCTTTATGAATGTCAAGCTTACCAGCTCTTAAGCCAATAGTTATTTCTGACAATCCACCAGATTGGTTTGGCAGAGGTTCACTCTCTGTAATATTTTTCATCCTTCGAATAAGTTGTGAACACACAAGACTTGTATGCCTTGTCTCTTTTTTTAGTCGAGCATAGCAGCGCACAAGCACTGCTTTTCTGACGTGTCGGTATGTCTCTGGGCTTTTAACACCCATATCATGCCCATCACTACCACTCGTTCGTGGGCTTGCCCTTCAAAAATCCTTTGATGGCATTGGTAAATGGCTTACCTATGTTCACTCCTTGGGTGGTTTTGTTACCACCTTGGCCATTGCCCGTTACATGGCTAAGTGCACTTTTGCCAATAGGTTTTACTGCAAGCGAACTGCTTTTTCCTTTTGTGTGTCTCTTCAAGCTGATGCTCATGGCGCTGTGAAACAGCTCGCTTATGTGAAACTGCTGTACTTTTTTTTTTCTCAATATATGTGGCAAGAAAAGTCCGGTTAGGAGTTTACAAGAGAAATAGCTCTAACTCGAGCACATGCGAGACACGCTGCATTGCAAATGCTTGCTAAATAATGTATCCTATACATGGTTTCTTCTGGAAACATTTAATAAACTACGAATTTAACATGACACATTATTATTCTGAAACAACAATTGTTTACTCTGATTATAACAGCCAGAATCCTCTTTTGAAACAGACCAGTGATACATAGCTTATATGTTGTTTCCTGGTGTGGCGATTCACGTTCTACTAGGCCAGATTTATTGACTGAATAGATGACCAGTGTGTTTTTTTTCCAATATTTGTGCATTTTTAGTTACATCTGCATTTTGGCGCTAGACGATTCTGGATATTTTCCATTCCATGTGTGCATGGCACCAACCCCTCAACTTGAAATGACTCCTGGTGGCCCACCTCCCTAGGAACCGCGCCCTCACCCACCACCCACGCACGCAACCTAGGCTTCATCTTGGACTCCACACTCGGCATGACTCAGCAGGTCAATGCCATCTCCTCTTCCTGCTACAACACTCTCCACATGCTCCGCAAAATCTTCAAGTGGATTCCCGTCGAAACCAGGAAAACTGCCACCCACGCCCTGGTCAGCAGCCGATTCGACTACGGAAACGCCCTATATGCAGGAATAACAACCAAACTCCTAACACAACTGCAAAGAATCCAGAACGCATCCACCCGCCTCATTCTGGACATCCCACGCCGTGACCACATTTCCCCCCACCTCAGAGACCTTCACTGGCTACCAGTATCAAAGAGGATCCCCTTCAAACTCCTCATCCACGCACACAAGGCCCTCCACAACACAGGCCCAGCCTACCTCAACAACAGACTCACCTTCCACACCCCCACCCGCAATCTTCGCCTCGCCAGCCTCGCCTCCATCTCCCGCATCCGCTGCACCACCGCTGGAGGAAGATCCTTCTCTCACCTAGCCGCCAAGACCTGGAACTCCCTACCGCTACACCTTCGCCAGACCCAAGACCTCTCGACATTCAGGGAACGCCTCAAGACATGGCTCTACGACCAGTAGCTCCCCACCCTCAGCGCCTTGAGACCCTAACAGGTGATTAGTGCGCTCTATAAATCCTTGATTGATTGGTTCATGTAGTTTACGATGCACACATCTAAGCATCGCCCTTCTGCCTGCTCCCCACTCACAGGTGAACTAACTTCCTCTGTCAGATTCAGCAACCACCAATCCAACACAGTGAATATTCTGTCCCTTCATGGTCAGTTCCACAACTTCTCACAATGGGTTTCAGTTATGCAGGCCAAGACCGATCGACCCCTTCCCACCTCCTTTTCATGCTGGCTTCCTTAGGCCATACCAAACACCGAAACACTGAGTACTACTCAGATGTGAGAGCTGGAGGACCTCACTCTCCCCAACCTGAGTTCGGAGGAGAGCTCAACCTTAGCAACACCAATATCGATCGCAGAAATTAAAACCGCGATCCAAAGCATGGCAAAGGGCAAGGTGCCGGGAGCAGATGGGCTCCCATTAGAGTTCAACCACCTATACCAAGACTTGCTTGCTCCCCACCTTTGCGCACTACACGCCGAAGCATGGAGTAGAAATAACCTCCTCCAATCAACCAACGTAGCTATTATGATTCCCCTACTGAAACCTGACAGGCCCCCCACCGATGTTCGCTCCTACCACCCACTATCCATGCTTAATATTGACTACAAAATATTAAGCCGGATAGTAGCTAATAGACTCCTTCCTCATATGCCATCATTGATTCATCAAGCTCAATCAGGCTTCATACCGAAGCGTAGCACAGCCCAAAATATTAGGCGCCTAGTATCAGTACTCCACTTCCTACCCCCAGCTCTGCCGCAGGCGGCGATCATCTCGGTGGACATAGAGAAGGCCTTCGACAGCCTAAGGTGGGACTACTTAGAGCAGGCCATGCTAAAATTGGGACTGGGGGAGGGATTTGTAAGATGGACTAAACTTCTATATACTAACCCCACTGCAAGGGTGAGAACAGGCAATACTATATCCACCCATTCCAGGTTGGAAGGGGCACCAGACAAGGATGCCCACTATCCCCTTTCTCTTTGCGATAGCAGTAGAACCTCTAGCCCAAATGGCCAGAACCGGAGGTATCTCACTTAATAACTGGACCCATCACATCGCCCTCTATGCAGATGACATGCTGCTTTTCCTACAAAACCTGGAGACAGACTTACCGGGGGCCATGAAGATGCTGGAGAACTACAGCGCGGCCTCCGGACTTCAGATCAACTGGAGGAAATCCTCCATTTTCCCAATGTTTAAGGACGCCCCTGAGCCTGACGACACAAGGGGTCTGCCCTGGTCCCCTAGCACGTTTAAATACTTGGGAGTAAAAATATACCACAAAATGGATGATTTACTAGAAGGAAATATACAAGGAGCACTCAGAGGGATTAGAGCAAATATGCGCTTCTGGGAGATGTTACCCCTGACAGTCACAGGAAGAATTGCCCTACTTAAAATGACAGTACTGCCCAGAATGCTATACTATTTTTCCACCATCCCACTCATAATCCTGAAAGAGATAGTCTATGTACATGAATTTCATTTGGGGATCGGGCAGACACAGAATTGCACTACGCTCCCTCCAAAGACCCACGGACGAAGGAGGCCTGGCTGCCACAGACTTGGAAATATATTATTGGGCGGGGCAACTGCAATGGATTGCAAAACTAATCAGCAGCCCCCCAGTCACAACTGAACTACGTCTCCCCTTAAATTGTCTGATAGAATACTAGGTATATTAATGAACCCCAGAAAACCAAAACTACAGTTACCAATAGAGTGGGAATTGACTTGACACTGCTGGGATCAATACCTAAAAAGCACCCGCGCTAAAATTCCATATGCACCAGAGGCCCCTCTGACCTGTCTGAAACATATTTTAGGAAACCAAACACTCCCAGGTATCAGTAAATTGATGACTCATAACATCACAAAACTGGGAGATTTATACGGTGGAGGGAAACTCTACACCTACACAGAACTACGAACGACCTCCCTCCCAGTTTATTCATTACCCACAACGCTATTAACCGAATTGCTAAAAAATCATGGGGAACAGGAGCTCTTGAACCGCCCACCCGTAGCAGCTGTAATTTTATCTGCTCAAAAGGGGATCAGAAAGGAGTGGTATCAGGAATATATAAAGCCCTACAAGATAGCATACACCTGCCTTTAACTAAACTTAAAACCAAATGGCAGTCAGAGTTAGATATCACATTTGAAGAGTCTCAGTCGGCCCAGATTACCTCCCATATCTACTCAGTGTCCAGAAATGCCAGATTCAAGCGAATAAACCTATATATTTATAAAGGGGCAAACCTAACCCCGCAAATGATCGCAAAAATTTACAGCACAAACGACATAGGCTGCCCCCGATGCGCTGAACCTGCACCAGGTCTCGCACACATGCTTTGGAGCTGCCCCCAGCTTAATCCATATTGGGAAGAGATATCTGAGAAAATCTCAATCTGCACCGACAGAGTGTTGAACAAATCTCCGGCAGTGGCCCTGTTGGGGGACTTTCCACGCCCGCAGCTCTTAAAATAACTAACAAGTTCATAGACCTGGCCCTGATCCTCGCTAGAAGAGAAATCACCTCAAACTGGAAGGACCCAGCAGCCCCACAAGTAAACAGAAGGCAAAACGCATTGGAAAAATGGGCAGAAATAGAAGGAGCACTACGAGGGCAAAGACCCAGAGACAATGCCACACAATGGGACTCAATACTAGAGAATCTGAGGACACCTAAAGTCCCCACCCCGGAAGCTGATACAACCACCTCAGACTCCGAAGCTGAAGCAGACACTACACCCGAAACCTAATGCCTTGCGCATAGATAACTTATTATTTGGCTTAAATGAGAATTATAGACTAAAGATTACTACTCATCAATGTAAAATGCATGTGGGGGAGGGGGTTTTGGGTAAGTGGTTGGAGAATTCACTATACCTATGTTATTGTATTGGTAAGTTTAAAATCACAAAAAAAAAATATATATATATATATATATATATATATTTTTTTTTTTTTTTAAAAAGAACGTGGATTAAAATTAAGGATTTGCACTATAGCAGGATTAACTTTGGGACAAATCATTCTATCTCACTGAATTATGTGCTTCCCCACATCAGCTCCAACAATGACCATGGACTTTTCAGAAACGCTAATTCAAAGACATTCCATTATTCTCTTTCACTATTAAAAACTTGAACGTTTTAAATCTGACTGACTGGCAGACATTAATGTTCTCATGCCTCGAGTATAAATATGGATATAGAATTCATATGACTGTTTTGACCATAATGCACCGTATGCTTAACTCGTTAACTAAATTCTTTGTTGGAATTAGTTTCCGGGTGTATTGTCAATAAATAATTATCCACCATCAAATATTATTTCAGTGTTTCATTTTTCCCCTCAAGAGTATGCTCATTGTTTCAGGTGTAGCAAATTATCTACCAAGACAAACAAAATCCACCATTATGAACATCCGTGCAAATTGAAAAAAATCACAAACACTTAAAATCTATGGACAGATTAACAAAAGATCCGCCTGTGACAACAGTAAAAATAAAACATACCGGTGACCTCAAGAAAACATTGATAATTCTAACAATGAAATAAAACAAAAAAGTAGATCTAAGCTTACCTTTCATTGAGAACATCATGGATTGCAGACAAGATGCTATCCAGTTGTTTAACCAGTACCTGCAAAATACAGTACATCAGGTTTAATAAGGTTTTACGTTTCAGTCTAAGAGAGTAGAGAACATGATCAATGAAAATGACAAGGAAGACTCAGATTCACTTGTAAGAAAGGAAGAAATACACAGCTCACCATATACTCGTTTGATTACAATAGGTTATGTGTGGGGCCAAAGCAGGAAACCATGATGATGATTGTGGTCATACTGCATATACTGACTTGCCACACACCAGAGCTGTGGATCAAAAACCAAGCCACAAGCCTCATTCTCGCAGTTACCATTAGCTCTTCTATATAATGTGATGTGGAAAAAAGAAAAGAAGTGTGGAAGCATGTGGGTGAAGAATCTAGTGTTAAGGCTCAATATAACTGAAAAGGTTATCATCACCTGTACGGAACTCAGTCCTGGAATGGAGTGAGTAACAAAAAATCTAAATCTACATGCTGTGCTGCTAAAGGAAACCCAATGCCAGAAACCACAAACATTTCATTGAAGCAAGGCAACTGTTTCAGAGAAACTGTAATGGAACAATTTGGTACATTTGCTTTTTTAGATCATTTTAGATCGTAATCCAGTCAACAACAAACACCTATAACTACAACATACACTTAGCTGCCCCGGCAGATAGATCTTTTCCAAAAGTACAAATCCTGTTACTAAGCTTTTAATCTGTGAAGTCAAGGACAGAGTCACTAATCCATTCTTGGACTATGAATATCCAATAGTTGTACACAATAATAGAAATCAATGATTGTACCCTTTTCAACATTCCAATTAAAGATTTCATGATTAGCCCTTTGCTAAGGGCCATATCTAACTTCTCAACTTAACATAGGGCCCTTTAATCAAATTCTCCTAGTATATGCCACATAAAAGATTTCTAAAACTGAAAGAAATATCTAATGTCTAATTCATTGGGATTTTTAGTTACATATGCCATGAAACTACAATAAATGAAATTAAGCACCTGAGAATTCGTTTGAAGAAGCAGACACATGGGGCGAACACCCTTATCAGTTGCTCAAATGCACTTTAATATGGATGCACATCAGAATCCCCTCTTTCATTCTCAAATTACACAAGAAGCTGAAGACAGGGCTTTACGAACAGGTCTTGCCCAGCTTAGCCCTGGGCCAGAACAGGCATAGGTCCTGCCTAAAGCATCAGGGTACCTTCACAACTGACAGGCCACTTGACAAATTCACATAGCATAACATGCAGGGAAAGAGCTTGTGCAATCTAACAGACAAAAACAAGTTATCTATCTTGACTAATGTAATTCATACCGACAAAGACAGCTCCTACAGATTTCTTACATGAACGTCTTCAGAGTCATAAGACTTGATTCGTAAATTTCATTCACCACAAGGAATGAAGAGGCACCATGTAAGGCATCACACATGCCATTATTAGCTTAAGTCTTATATTTTTCATCTACATAGAGGCCATAATGCTTAGCAAAAGAAAGGGACCAATAATCAGCATAATAAACCTTCAGAGCCAGGACACCGTGTAGTAATGCTGATGAGACTGAAAGCCCTCTAATGAATTGAGCGCGAAATCCCAAAAGGGGACTCTCTTGCTATGTTTAACATTAGAGGAATCTACCCAAAGTTGGTTTCTTTTCTGACACTTACCTTTCTTTTCACCCTCATCACCCCTCAAGAAGAAAGTAAGGACTATGAGTCCCCAGAGGGAATCAGATAATGAAATGATTGTTAAGATTCAGCAGCCCTTTCAGGACCTAAAAACCACCAGCAATGAGACTAAATTTCCTTGATCAGGCACAAAACATGTAAAGTAGAGTGGCTATCAAATACCATTTCATTGTACATGTTTAGGCACTCTGCTACCAAAACTGAAAATGTGAAGATCTGAACTGGTTCTAGTTGAAGAGAGTCAACAAAAGCACTGTGACACCAGGAGGTAAACAAAGGATGGAATTCCAAAGTTATCTGCTTTGTCACGACAACATTTTAACATCTGTGTGCATTCCTTAAGATATAGCTACATTCTAAACATATTAATCTCTATATGTAGGCAGACAGCACACGATTACTTGCCCGACTCAACGGTAATTTGAAATTCATTCTCCACTTTTAGCTATGTATCTTATGACCCACAGAGAATCATCTGGAAACATTCCAATCATAGTTTAGGCTTTAGGAAATGTTGAATTATGTCAGTGTTTGGTGAAATTGCTGGCTTACAGAAATCTTGCCAACATGCACCATCACATTTTCTCACAAATGCAGAATGAGTAAAAGCCTTCAATACATCAGGGTCCTCTGCTCACAATTGAGTATTTGATAGCCAGACCCTCAATGATTTGATGATTTGAAACAAAAAAATTGCAAAAACAGGTAGTTTAGCAAAAAGCCTGCGCTTAGCTTTTTTTTTTTAAATGTATACAAAGTGCACGCAAAATTTGAGGAAAATATATGCCCGCCAGGCTCCACACGTGCCCAGTGAGCCCAAAACGTGATATAATGTAATAGCCCCCTCCCTCCCTCCCTCTTACACTCTGGGCCTGCTGCTCACGGAGGAACCGGGAAGCATTCGTTTTTAACCATGTTTTGGGCCCGCTTCCTACGGAGCACTCGGCAGGCCCTAATCCATTAAAAAAATTAAATGTCCAACAGGGCACGCGGCGGTCCAAGGCAGCATTTCCTTTTTTAAATGTATGGGCTAGCCGCCCACAAGGTACGCAGTGGGCATTTATGTTTTTAAATGAGTAGGGTCCACCAACAAAGGGGCCTATGGCGGGCACAGGGGGACATTTGACTTTTTTTTTTTTTTTTTTTTAAATAATCAAAATAAGCAGGTCCAGGGGACACAACCGGTAATCCTGGCTTTTCAGCCAAATCCACTTTACTACTGGTGTTTATTTACCCCATGCTCAAAATGTTACTGGCAACATTTGAAGACCCAGAATGCAATGTAATGCAGGGTAAAAAGGCATGACTGACTTGCAATATGACAGTTGACATGGCAGCCCTGAATCTCTATGCAACAGCAGCACCACTTTCATGAGTCATGCAAAGAGTATACAAAAGAAGTGGCTAGCATGCTGAAGGCATCAGGTTTTGTGAGTTTTAGAATGCAGGATTACAAAGTAAGTGATGTAATCCTGAAACAGTAAACGTTTTGCAAGGTACTATGTAGTGAGCAGGACTAACCACCACCACAATGACAAAAAATTGAGTAGGTGACCTACCCTCAGCCCAAAACCTCAACGGTAGGCAGGTTATTAAAAACCTCTTGAATATAACACTTTCATGCTTTAGTCCACCAAAAGTACTGCAAACAAGACAAAGTGCCATGAGAGGGAGTGTGAAAGGTAATGAGATGTAATTGAGGGTAGGTGAGAAAGCCTCTGATTAAGAGGGCAATACACAAACGTATATGCTTAGCACAATCACTGGACACGTTGCCAGTGGGAAGACATTACATACTCGTCAATACTACTTTAAATTGAAGCTATGCCTTATAACAAATCGGAAAAAGTGTAAACATTGGCATACACAGTTTGTCAGTTTTAGGGGGCTAAACAGCTGAATAAGCATCTGCAAACAAAGACGTATGAGAATACTTGGAAAGAAAACACTGAAGTCCACAATAAATAAAAACTGAATTCAGACTAACATATTTGTACAAGTGTAGTAAAATCAAAGGGCACTGGTCAATACCACACCTAAAAAAAAACTGGGCTCGGACAGGTGTTGTCTTATGACTGGAAAAATAAACGGGCAGCAAATTGTGGACAAGCTAGCTTTCAATCATGCTTGTTGGGCAAGTACAAACCAGATAGTATGAGGACAGTCGAAAAACAGTTTACTTGCAGGTGATCAGTGTCTTCTACTTCGTGACTGTGCACATTAAACATCTGTAGTCCTGCTTTTTTTTTTTCAGCTGCTTCTAGTCTGTGGCAAGCAGCCTGGTGAGGCATGAATTCTAGCACTTGGACTCTGGAAAGTGCTTGAGCTAAAAGATAGCATGGGATTTGTATTTTTAATCACCACACGATCTTGCAGCACACTGTGGCCGTACTGATAAGTGGAAACCTAAACCACAAGCCTTTGTATACAGCCCAATGGACACCCAGACCAAGGTTTGGTTGACTTGTTTCTGAAATAAAGTTTGGTATGTCTAGATAATAGGTGAGTACAGCTGCAGAATTGGTTGAACAAGCAGGAGTGCACCCAGTGCTTTCCAACTTCAAAATCTCCAAGCAGGAGTCCCACTGCAGCTACCGATTGTGTTCCCAAAACTTTTGCTGCTTCCTTGAGACATATCTAAAAGTGATGGAAGACAGGTGGGGAGCTTGTATATTGTTTTTCCCCCCTATAATACCAAAGGCAACAACCCTAAAAACCATAATCAAGATTCTAAGCAGAACACACAAAAAAGTCTAAAGTCCAACACTTCAATTTCCCCCTCTTCTGGTGTTCTATTGCATGCAGGGTAAAAATAGCTGAAACAAACCCATGATCAAAACAGCCTATTCTGTAGGATGCTTCTTTGAAATGAAAAATAATGTAAAGAAAACTTTTGATATGGCTGTCCATAAGTGGACAAGTCACCTAACCCTGCAACTCCTGCCTTGGTCTCCCATAACCTGCATTACTTCAACCAGCAAAAGGGGGGTTACACTCTACAATGGTATACTGAAAGCAAAAATATTGCACCTATGGTAAACCACAAATACAAAACCGAATGTCCTGTGCTTGCTCAAGATCCCTTGGAATGTGCATGAGAAGAAGTTACTTTCCTTTAGCAATCCATTTTCTGGTAGTGACCCTTAACTACTGACTCTTCACCTTGTGAACTTCCCCAGACGCCTGACTGGATCCAGAAAACTTTCAGCAATGCCCTCGTACGCGGACAGGTGGAATCATACTGCTCTGCATCAGATCAGTCTGCTCCAGGTAAGACTCTGAGGCCCCCATATAAACGCCACCTGTGAGTATTAGTGGCAGTTTCTTTCTGATCTCTGTCAACGGAAGCAGGGTGGATGAGTGAGGGATCTGTGGTTAGAGGCTATACCAAAAAGGTATTACTGAAGGTAAGTGACTTATACTTTTGATAGTGACTTTTAAACGAAGATTCCTCACTTTGTGAATCTAGCAAAAGCAGTCCACCTCCTCTTGTGGTGAGTCTGTGGAATGACAGACTAGGAAATCCTGCAGGGCGGATCAGGCAAAGTGCCAGTCTCGCTAGACCAGGATATCCGGGTAGTAGTACTTTATGAACATATAGAGGGAAGGCCACATTGCAGCCTCACAAATATCCAAAGTGGCATAATGCACTCCTGCACAGTGGTAGTAGCCTTCGCTCTGGCAGAGTGAGCGTGGAAACCTTCTGGAGGCTGTTTCTTGGCCAGCCCATAGCAGATCTTTATGCATAATAAAATCCATTTAAAGACTGTCTGGATTTGCCTGTCTGCCTCTCTTAGCACTTGAGAAACCAACAAAAAGTTTGTCATCCATTCCAGTAGTCATTGGTTCTGTCTATCTAGAAACTAAGTACCTTTTTAGGGTCAATGAGGTGGAGCCATTCACCCTACTTGAAGGGGTGTTGGGGTACATAGAAATTGGGCAAGGTGATGGATTGCCCTACATGAAAGCTTGAGACGACCTTGGGCAGAAATGTCCCTTTTGTCCAGAGGACTAATTTCTCTGGGGCAAAAGGATGTACATTGCAGTACAAGAAGCAAAGTCTGGAGCTCACTCAAATACCAAGCCAATATATACATCATGTAAATGAGATCCAAATTGAGGTCCCATATTGTAGCGTCACATTTTTTGACGGGAACATATGGATCAGCCCATTCCAAAAAAACAAAAAAAACATTGTTGCAGGTGACATCAAGAGGGATGGCTCATCTGGCACACTTAAGAAGCCACAAAGGGCTGAAAAGTAAACCTCAGCTGATGACAGCAGGACCTTGTTGGTCTAAGGCCAAACAAAACAGGATAACGTTCGATAACTGTACATTCAGAGGTTGAATGTGTAAAAAGGAACATCGAGCAATAACTTCTCCCATAATCCTGCATAGACAGATTTTGTTGATGGACTGCCAAGAGGACACCCACCAGTTCTGGAGGATAATCAAAAGTAATTAGCTGTCATTGTGCAACCTCCAAGCATGACGATATAAGTTGAGCAGGCTCAGTGCAAGACCTAGCCCTACTGCTGCAACAAGAGATCCTCCCAAAGAGGCAGCCGAATTGGAGGGCAAACGCTTATGGCCAGAAATTTTGGGTATCTCACCCTCATCGTCCAACTTGGTGTCTCTTGATCGCCTGCAGTACTCTGCACCGGATGGGTGGAAAGGCATACAGATGGGCTGTGCTCGTGTTTAACCCAATAGACTGCAAAGTCCAGATGTGCCACTTGTGGCGGTGCACAAGGAGAGTAAGGGAGGACAAGTGCTACTCTCACTGAGAACCAGGCCAAGGTTTGAACTTCGGGATCATAGGCTAAATGCCCCGGGCTTACTGAGGTGGAAGGATTGTTTGGAAATTCCAGAATGATTCCAATGAAGAGAAGCCAGTGTAAAGGAGCCAGTTATGACGTTGGCACATTGATGGAAAACCCAATGATGATTTTTAAGACTGGCTGACGTCTGGGGTTAGATAATGACACTTTGATGCGAGCCCCTCTTCAGTATTTAGTCACTGAGCTATTTCTAACCTCCACAGATGGGCAGCGATCACCAACTCTTTGTAAACACCTGCAGCGCGTTAGGCCAAAAGGGAGCAAGGAGAACTGATAAATCAAAATGGGGATGTAGAAATGTGTGTCCTGCAAGTCAAGCACTACCACCCAGTCTCTGGATCCAGGGGAGACAGAACTTGGGCCAGGGTGAGCATGGTAGACTTGTTGTTCTGCAGGAAATACAATCAGAGGCAAAGATCTGGGATAGGGTGGAGGGCTAGGATGAGGTAAAGGCTTCTGCCCTTCAGCACTGTAACTAGAATAGCAATCAGTACCAGTCCCTGATACCAGCAGCTTCTCCACTGCTCCTTGGGCCATGAGTCTCTCAACTTCTCACCAGAGAATGGACAAGTGGTCCTCGTGGAGGCCTTCTGTTGTGTGGATGGAATATCCAGGGGATAAGACAGAAAGGGCTGGGAGTAGGCATGTTGCATGATCAGGAGCACCCACTAGTCTTGGAAAACGCTCTGCCAGCCGCGGAAGTCAAGTCAAAGGTGACCTACTGCGCAATCATGATCCGCTAGGAGCAAATTCAAGTTGTTTTGCAGCAGCTGCGGTGGGCCAGGTGGTGTCAGGGGGTAGTCTGGGTAGTGTATTGCCTGGGGGACCTGAATGCTATTGCCAGCCTCTCCGGTCTCTCCTGTCAAAATGGTTGAGAGGCCTTCTGTTGCCAAGGCAGGTACTGGTGCCTCCTCTGCTAATATCCCCTATCGAAACCTCAAAAGGGGTGCTGCTTTTGGGGACAAAATGTTATACAGGTTGAATTAGGCCCAGAGGGCAAGCTGTGGCCTTGCTCTACTTGAACTATGCGGGGAGAGTTAACATCTGCTCCCAAACGTTTTCATCAATGGATGTCCGATAAAGCCAGTTGAGCGAAACAAGGTGTGGCACCTAAGCACCATGCTTGTCCCAATTGCCCTACTAAAGCAGTCAGCAGTGTGTAGGTCAGACCATTTCTCAGCCTACTGGTGGTCAATAATCAGACGCTGTAGCGTTTGTATGACATTATCAGCAACAACTGGCAAGAAGTCAGGCACTCTGTCCCACAAGCTGTGTAAATATTATTCCAGGAATTATTGATGGACTGTAAGTCGAGACTCACAATGGAAAAGACTCATTTTGTGAAGTTTTCATAACTCTTGGATTCCTCATCAGGTGGAGTCGTAGGGAATGAGTTCAGACGGCTAGGCGATGCCTGAACCTCCATACTCTCTGCACAGCATGCTGAGGTTTTGCCCAGGTACCCACCAGTATGTCTGTAATTGCCTCATTAAAAGTGAAGAGGTTCCTTGGTGGTGGCTGTGGGGTTGTGGACTTCGGTCATTATGTTAGCTTGGACCTGTTGCATGGGCAGCATTGGCTCAAGAACATCCATTGCCCTTCTAATGACTTATGCCAAAGAGGCAGATTCTTCAGTGGCCATAGAGTCTTGAGTGGTCAGGTCAATGGCCAGGGGACTGTCCAATCTAGCAGCATCATGTAGGTCCTCAAAAATAAATGGTTCTTGTAGGAAAATGTTTTTTTTGTTGCAGTACCCCCTCCCACCCCGATTTTCTGCCTGTTTCTGGGAAGTGCACTGGGTCCCGGCCAACCAGGACCCCAGTGCCAGTGTTCTCTCCCCCAAAATTATACAATTGTTTTCCCAGTTGACAAATCCTTTAGCACCCTCTGTAAGCCCCTAGTAAATGGTACTCCTGGTACCTAGGGCCAGAGATGCGAAAGAGGGTCTTCTAAAGGCTGCAGCATGAATTGCCCCCCCCCTCCCCCCCCCCCCCCCAAGGTCTGTCGTGGTGCAAACAAAAGTGAAACCCGACATGGCATACAACCAGTGCGTGCCATGTCCCCTAACAGTGCATGTAATATATGTAAGTCACCCCTCTAGCAAGAATTATAGCCCTAAGTCAGGGTGCATTATACTACATGCAAAGCCATATCTGCACAAGCAGACATGACCCTAATATGTCTTTGTTGATTCTCAGACATAGTACAAGACCACGGAAGCCATATGCTGAACACTGGTCAATAAAAAGTTCCCCAGCTACATGATGGCTTCACTGAAGATGGTGTTTGGTATCAAACATCTCATACAGGTGAATCCACATTGATGCCAGTGTTGGCTTTACCTATACATGCACCCATAGGGCACCTTAGAGGTGCCCCCTAAAGCCTTACCCAGTCTCTGGTATGCTTCTTGACAAGTCTGCTAAGACCCGTTCTGGCCCCATAGGGTGAGAGCTTCTGCTTTCAGGATGCCCAGAACAAATGCCGGGTTGGGAAGAGGATGTAATACACTCTCCCACAGGATGACCTGCTGAATAGCCTTCCTAAGGCAGCAAACCTCACAAGGCTGCAAATTCTCTCCCCCACCCCGCGAGCCCAATTAGCACCTGGACAGGTGGGAAAATTAGCTAGTCAGGTAGACGTTCCACTTCTAGGCTTGTAATACCCCTAAGGTGGGCTACTGCGGAGTGGCCATCTTTGTGAACGCACATTTAGGAATTCTGGGACAGGGTTATGCCCACTTCCTATAGGAAGTGGTCATTTTTTTGTGTGTGTGTGTGGGGGGGGGGGGGGGGTTGTGTGTAGTGACCCCAAGGGTATGTAGCCTATTGGTTACTACCCTACACAGCCCTAACACCCCTAAATTCAGTATTCAGGGGAGCCCGTGGCACCAGAGAAGTAGATCTGTACTGATCTGACGGATACTCCAGAGACGCAAAAGGCAAGAACTGAAGATCCGTGACAGATTTGGTGCACCAACTGCGCCAGTCTGCCTGTGGATTTCAACAATTGCGAAAAAGAAGACTCATCCTTCAGCTCTGAAACTTTAAAAAAGCCGCAAAGACTGCCAGCCTTCACCACAGCACAAGGAACACCTGTGGAGTAGCAGAGATTCCCCCCTGAAACCTTGCAGGCACCCAAGAACCACTGAAGAGGACTCCTGACTGCCAAAACTGCCGCCAGACAGCACCACAGCCCCTGAACCTCCCAGCCCGTGTTGAAGTGGGACAACGCTGCCAATCTGGTACCCTGGATGTACAGAGACAAATCATGGGTTTCCCTACTGTGACCCTCAATCCGACCAATGCAGTCTCTTTGTACAGGACCTCCCTCAACAGCGACCAGTGACGGCAACCCCAACAGTCCACTGCACCTGTGCAACCAGATGCCCCGGACTGAGGAGAAGAGGACCACTTGTGCCTCTGCATTCCCCCAGACATAAGAGACTTGATCCCACTTGTTGGTACACCTGGACTGGTCTCCAGTCCACGACTGCAGCCTGTTCTGTAGTCTTCCCATCCACCGCAACCATAACCGGTGACAGACACCCAACGGCCCAAGAACCGTCTGCACCCAGACGCCCCAGACCAAGAAGAGTAGAACCACTGGTGTACCTACATCCCTGAGCGTCACAAGACCTGAGCCCGCTCGGTGGCTCACCCAAACAGAACACCCAATTCTACCCTCCAGCCTCCTTTCACAGTAACTGATCTCCATAGGAACACATTGGGCACCTGATGCTGTTTTGCACTCTGCACCGGCCACCTCTGTGCCGCTGAGGGTTATAGTGTGGGTGCTGCCTTGAACCTTGACCACTACTCACCTTAACCCAAAGAGATTGGTCTTGTAAGTCACTGAACTCTAACTGTTTGCAGAACTTGTTTTATCTCCTGTAGGATAACATTGCAGAGCTAAGAAATTGCACTAAGTGTCTACTTTTTAAAGTGAAAAGAATTCCTATTTAAAAAGGTACTTAACTGAACAGTATTCTCAGGTGCCTAAACATGTATAAAGATATCCGTTATTTTTTTTTTTTTTTATAAATCGGTGTGGATCTCTTTCTTGAGTTGTGTCAAATGTTTTTATTTTATTTTATTTTTACTATTGTGGGTATTTGTAGATGCCTTGCACTCCTCTATGTTAAGCCTAAGGTTGCTCGACCACACCAACCCTAAATAGAGCACTTTGGGATTTTCACAGCAAGCTCTGTCCACTCAATGGGGAACCACTAGACTCTTTACATGGTATTTACATAGCACATAAAGCGCCAGCTTCCTACATGTCTTCATAAATGTCATCACCCTGTAATGGAGTTGCCAATGGATGGGCTCAGATTTCGAATTCTATAAAGCTATCAGACCCGGGTCAGACAATGGTAGCGGCATTGAGGCTTGCACCCGTCGTATCGGTATCAGTCAGTCGCTGCACTGGGGAGAGAGCCAGCGGCACAGGGCTCATTACCAGGGACAACCTCAGCTGGCGGTCAAGTAGCATGGTCAGGAAGGATAGGATCCCACATTGGACCTCTTATAGGAATGCCACCTTGAATCCTTGGGACCCAAGGCTCTCCAGTGGGATTCTGTGGGGGTACAAATAATGACGGCTACGAAATCTTTAGGTGCTGCATCTCGTCTGCTGTGGCTGTCCAGTGAGACAGGAGGTACTCGATTAGTGGAGTTGCTCCGAGGCTGAGAGTTCTGCGAGTTATCAGGAGCATTGTGTGTCTCCGAGAGTTGTGAGTGGTCAGACACCAGCGACCCAGGTTTGGACTTGTTGTTCGACTTCCCTGAAATCTTGGTCCTTAATGTGGAGAGGTCACAAGATCTGCTTGGGTATGGAAGCGCATCCACGCTCTAGATTTCGTCTGAGACAACTTCTGCAACCTTTTCCAGGCATTGGGATCTGGGAGTCAGGCAGTCGCGGTCAGGTGGAGCCTCAGGATTCCCTCTGCAGGCGTCGCTGTGGGGGCTCAGGGGGGGGGGGGGGGCAACTCTGGCTACTCACGGTCTCGTAGTCGGCGGGGAGTCCTCCCTGAAGTGTTTGTTCTCCACAAGTCGAGCCGGGGGCGTCGGGTGCAGAGTTGCAAGTCTCACGCTTCTGGCGGGAAACGCAGTCGTTTTAAAGTTGCTCCTTTGGAAACAAAGTTGCAGTCTTGGGTGAACAGGGCCGCTGTTCTCTGGAGTTTCTTGGTCCTTCTAGAGCAGGGCAGTCCTCTGAGGATTCAGAGGTCGCTGGTCCCTGGGGAAAGCGTCACTGGAGCAGTTTCTTCATAAGGGTGGAGACAGGCCGGTAGAGCTGGGGCCAAAGCAGTTGGTGTCTCCGTCTTCTCTGCAGGGTTTTTCAGCTCAGCAGTCCTCTTCTTCTTAGGTTGCAGGAATCTGAGTTCCTAGGTTCAGCGGAGCCCCTAAATACAGAATTTAGGGGTGTGTTTAGGTCAGGGAGGGCAGTAGCCAATGGCTACTAGCCCTGAGGGCGGCTACACCCTCTTTGTGCCTCCTCCCAAGGGGAGGGGGTCAAATTCCTATCCCTATTGGGGGGATTCTCCATCTGGAAGATGGAGGATTCCTAAAAGTCAGAGTCACTTCAGCTCAGGTTGCCTTAGGGGCTGTCCTGACTGGCCAGTGACGACTCCTTGTTTTTCTCATTATCTCCTCCGGCCTTGCCGCCAAAAGTGGGGCCGTGGCCGGAGGAGGCGGGCAACTCCACTAGCCTTTGAGGCTCACCGCCAGGTGTTACAGCTCCTGCAAGGGGGAGGTGATAAGCATCTCCACCCAGTGCAGGCTTTGTTACGAGCCACAGTGTGACAAAGGCACTCTCCCCATGTGGCCAGCAACATGTCTCGAGTGTGGCAGGCTGCTAAAACCAGTCAGCCTACACAGGTAGTTGGTTAAGGTTTCAGGGGGCACCTCTAAGGTGCCCTCTGGGGTGTATGTTACAATAAAATGTACACTGGCATCAGTGTGCATTTATTGTGCTGAGAAGTTTGATACCAAACTTCCCAGTTTTCAGTGTAGCCATTATGGTGCTGTGGAGTTCGTGTTTGACAGACTCCCAGACCATATACTCTTATGGCTACCCTGCACTTACAATGTCTAAGGTTTGGCTTAGACACTGTAGGGGCACAGTGCTCATGCACTGGTGCCCTCACCTATGGTATAGTGCACCCTGCCTTAGGGCTGTAAGGCCTGCTAGAGGGGTGACTTATCTATACTGCATAGGCAGTGTGAGGTTGGCATGGCACCCTGAGGGGAGTGCCATGTCGACTTACACGTTTTGTCCTCACCAGCCCACACAAGCTGGCAAGCAGTGTGTCTGTGCTGAGTGAGGGGTCCCCAGGGTGGCATAAGATATGCTGCAGCCCTTAGAGACCTTTCCTGGCATTAGGGCCCTTGGTACCAGGGGTACCAGTTACAAGGGACTTACCTGGATGCCAGGGTGTGCCAATTGTGGAATCAAAAGTACAGGTTAGGGAAAGAACACTGGTGCTGGGGCCTGGATAGCAGGCCTCAGCACACTTTCAAATCAAAACATAGCATCAGCAAAGGCAAAAAGTCAGGGGGTAACCATGCCAAGGAGGCATTTCCTTACACAACCCCCCCCCCCCCCCCAAACGAAAGAGAATGAGACTAACCTTTCCCAAGAGAGTCTTCATTTTCTAAGTGGAAGAACCTGGAAAGGCCATCTGCATTGGCATGGGCAGTCCCAGGTCTGTGTTCCACTATAAAGTCCATTCCCTGTAGGGAGATGGACCACCTCAACAGTTTTGGATTTTCACCTTTCATTTGCATCAGCCATCTGAGAGGTCTGTGGTCAGTTTGAACTACAAAGTGAGTACCAAAGAGGTATGGTCTCAGCTTCTTCAGGGACCAAACCACAGCAAAGGCCTCCCTCTCAATGGCACTCCAACGCTGCTCCCTGGGGAGTAACCTCCTGCTAATGAAAGCAACAGGCTGGTCAAGGCCATCATCATTTGTTTGGGACAAAGCTGCCCCTATCCCATGTTCAGAGGCATCTGTCTGCACAATGAACTGCTTGGAGTAATCTGGAGCTTTTAGAACTGGTGCTGTGCACATTGCTTGTTTCAGGGTGTCAAAGGCCTGTTGGCATTCTACAGTCCAGTTTACCTTCTTGGGCATTTTCTTGGAGGTAAGTTCTGTGAGGGCTGTCACTATGGATCCATATCCCTTCACAAACCTCCTGTAGTACCCAGTCAAGCCAACGAATGCCCTGACTTGAGTCTGGGTTTTTGGAGCTGCCCAGTCCAGAAGAGTCTGGATCTTAGGCTGGAGTGGCTGAACTTGGCCTCCACCTACAAGGTGTCCCAAGTAAACCACAGTTCCCTGCCCTATCTGGCATTTGGATGCCTTGATAGAGAGGCCTGCTGATTGCAGAGCCTTCAAAACCTTCTTCAGGTGGACCAGGTGATCCTGCCAGTTGGAGCTAAAGACAGCAATATCTTCAAGATAAGCTGCACTAAAGGACTCCAAGCCAGCAAGGACTTGATTCACCAACCTTTGGAAGGTGGCAGGGGCATTCTTTAAACCAAAGGGCATAACAGTGAACTGATAATGCCCATCAGGTGTGGAGAATGCTGTCTTTTCTTTTGCTCCACGTGCCATTTTGATTTGCCAGTACCCTGCTGTTAAGTCAAAGGTACTTAAGAATTTGGCAGCACCTAATTTAACAATCAGTTCATCAGCCCTTGGAATGGGATGGGCATCTGTCTTGGTGACAGAATTAAGTCCTCTGTAGTCCACACAGAACCTCATCTCTCTCTTCCCATCTTTGGTGTGAGGTTTGGGGACTAAGACCACTGGGCTAGCCCAGGGGCTGTCAGAGTGCTCAATGACTCCCAATTCCAGCATCTTGTGGACTTCCACCTTGATGCTTTCCTTAACTTGGTCAGACTGTCTGAATATTTTGTTTTTGACAGGCATGCTGTCTCCTGTGTCAACATCATGGGTACACAGGTGTGTCTGACCAGGGGTTAGGGAAAAGAGCTCAGCAAACTGTTGTAGGACCTTCCTACAGTCAGATTGCTGTTGGCTAGAGAGGGTGTCTGAATAGATCACTCCATCAACTGAACCATCTTTAGGGTTTGATGAGAGGAGATCAGGGAGAGGTTCACTCTCAGCTTGCTGGTCCTCATCTGTGCCCATCAACAGATTCACATCAGCCCTGTCATGGGAGAACTTAAGGCGGTTCACATGGATCACCCTCTTGGGGCTCCTGCTAGTGCCTAGGTCCACCGGGTAGGTGACCTGACTCTTCTTCTCTAGCACTGGGTAAGGGCCACTCCATTTGTCCTGAAGTGCCCTGGAAGCCACAGGCTCCAAAACCCAGACTTTCTGCCCTGGTTGAAATTCAACCATTGCAGCCTTTTGGTCATACCAAAACTTCTGGAGCTGTTGGCTGGCCTCAAGGGTTTTACTTGCCTTTTACATGTGCTCTGCCATCCTTGAACGTAGGCCAAGTACATAGTCCACTATGTCTTGTTTAGGCTCATGAAGAGGTCTCTCCCAGCCTTTTTTCACAAGAGCTAGTGGTCCCCTTACAGGGTGGCCAAACAGAAGTTCAAAGGGTGAGAACCCTACTCCCTTCTGAGGCACCTCTCTCTAAGCGAAAAGCAGACATGGCAAGAGGACATCCCATCTCCTTTTGAGTTTTTCAGGGAGCCCCATGATCATGCCTTTTAATGTCTTGTTGAATCTCTCAACAAGGCCATTAGTTTGTGGATGATAGGGTGTAGTGAATTTATAAGTCACTCCACACTCATTCCACATGTGTTTCAGGTATGCTGACATGAAGTTGGTACCTCTGTCAGACACCACCTCCTTAGGGAAACCCACTCTGGTAAAGATACCAATGAGGGCCTTGGGTACTGCAGGGGCAGTAGTCGACCTAAGGGGAATAGCTTCAGGGTATCTAGTAGCATGATCCACTACTACTAGTATGTACATATTCCCTGAGGCTGTGGGAGGTTCAAGTGGACCCACTATGTCCACACCCACTCTTTCAAAGGGGACCCCCACCACTGGAAGTGGAATGAGGGGGGCCTTTGGATGTCCACCTGTCTTACCACTGGCTTGACAGGTGGTACAGGAGACACAAAACTCCTTGACTTTCTGGGACATGTTGGGCCAGTAGAAGTGGTTGACTAATCACTCCCACGTCTTGGTTTGTCCCAAATGCCCAGCAAGAGGAATATCATGGGCTAAGGTCAGAATAAACTCTCTAAACTCCTGAGGCACTACCACTCTCCTAGTGGCACCAGGTTTGGGATCTCTTGCCTCAGTGTACAGGAGTCCATCTTCCCAATAGACCCTATGTGTTCCAGTTTTCTTGCCATTGGACTCTTCAGCAGCTTGCTGCCTAAGGCCTTCAAGAGAGGGAAAGGTTTCTTGCCCCTTACGCAACTGCTCCCTTGAGGGCCCCCCTGGGCCTAAGAGCTCAACCTGATAAGGTTCTAACTCCAGAGGCTCAGTTCCCTCTGAGGGCAGAACTTCTTCCTGAGAAGAGAGGTTCTCTTTTTGTTGTTGTGTTGCAGACGGTTTCCCAGTTGTCTTTCCTTTCCTCTTGGTAGGCTGGGCCCTTTTTCCAGGCTCCAGCTCTACTTTTTTACCCTGAGCCTTGCACTGTGCCCTTGTCTTGACACACATCAGTTCAGGGATACCCAGCATGGCTGCATGGGTTTTCAGTTCTACCTCAGCACAAGCTGAGGACTCTAGGTAATTTCCAAGCAAACAGTCTACGGGGATATTTGAGGAGACCACCACCTGTTTCAGGCCATTGACTGCTCCCCACTCTAAAGTTACCATAGCCATGGGATGTACTTTAGTTTGATTGTCAGCATTGGTGACTGGATATGTTTGTCCAGACAGGTATTGACCAGGGGAAACTAGTTTCTCTGTCACCGTGGTGACACTGGCACCTGTATCCCTCAGGCCTTCTACACTAGTCCCATTAATTAAGAGCTGCTGCCTGTATTTTTGCATGTTAGGAAGCCAGGCAGCCAGTGTGGCTAAATCCACCCCACTCTCAGAGACTAATGTAGCTTCAGTGTGACACCGGATTTGCTCTGGGCACACTGTTGATCCCACTTGGAGACTAGCCATTCCAGTGTTAGCTGGAGTGGAGTTGGAAGTGGTACTTTTCTTGGGACAGGCCTTGTCTCCAGTTTGGTGTCCAGGCTGATTACAGCTACGACACCAGGCCTTTTTGGGATCAAAGTTTTTACCCTTGTACCCAAAATTGGATTGTGAAGAGGCTCTGGGCCCACCCTCCTGTGCAGGTTTTTGGGGGCCTGTAGAAGACTCTTTACTATTTTTATTTTTGGATGCCTCAACACTCTTCCCCTGGGGAGGCTTTGTGACCCCTTTCTTTTGGTCACCCCCTGTGGAAGTCTTGGTCACCCTTGTCTTGACCCAATGGTCCGCCTTCTTTCCCAATTCTTGGGGAGAAATTGGTCCTAGGTGTACCAGATGCTGATGCAGTTTATCATTTGAACAATTACTCAATAGGTGTTCTTTCACAAATAAATTGTACAGCCCATCATAATCATTAACACCACTGCCTTGAATCCAACCATCCAGTGTTTTCACTGAGTAGTCCACAAAATCAACTCAGGTCTTGCTCGAGGTTTTTTGAGCCCCCCTGAATCTAATTCTATACTCCTCAGTGGAGAATCCAAAGCCCTCAATCAGGGTTCCCTTCATGAGGTCATAAGATTCTGCATCTTTTCCAGAGAGTGTGAGGAGTCTATCCCTTTACTTTCCAGTGAACATTTCCCAAAGGAGAGCACCCCAGTGAGATTTGTTTACTTTTCTGGTTGCACAAGCCCTCTCAAAAGCTGTGAACCATTTGGTGATGTCATCACCATCTTCATATTTAGTCACAATCCCTTTAGGGATTTTCAACATGTCAGGAGAATCTCTGACCCTATTTAAGTTGCTGCCACCATTGATGGGACCTAGGCCCATCTCTTGTCTTTCCCTTTCTATGGCTAGGAGCTGTCTCTCCAAAGCCAATCTTTTGGCCATCCTGGCTAACAGGAGGTCATTTTCACTGAGGCTATCCTCAGTGATTCCAGAGGTGCTGGCCCCTCCTGTGAGGGAAGCAGCATCTCGGACTATTATGTTTGGAGTCTCGGATCTCTCTAATTAGGACTGGAAGGGGGGAATTCTCCTCCAAGTCACTATCATCATCCTCTGGGTTGTCATCCTCAGAAGGGTTGGCTTTTTCAAACCCTGCCAAAAGCTCCTGGAGCTGTTGTTTGGAGGGTCTTAAGCCAATTGGGATTTTCTTTATTTTGCAGAGAGACCTTAGCTCCCTCATCTTAAGATGGAGGTAAGGTGTGAGGTCGAGCTCCACCACATTCTCTTCTGCACCAGGCATTATGTTTCTAAAAGTTGGAATACTTTTTAAGAATCTAAAACTATTTCTAGAACCTAATTCAAACTTTCACAAAACTTTTAAACTCTAAAAGAAATGCTAACAGGGACTAACACAAGGCCCTAGCAGGACTTTTAAAAATTTAGAAAAATAGCTCAAATTGCAAAAATCAATTTCTAATGACAATTTTTGGAATTTGTCGTGTGATCAGGTATTGGCTGAGTAGTCCAGCAAATGCAAAGTCTTGTACCCCACCGCTGATCCACCAATGTAGGAAGTTGGCTCTGTATGCACTATTTCAAAGTAAGGAATAGTATGCACAGAGTCCAAGGGTTCCCCTTAGAGGTAAGATAGTGGCAAAAGGAGATAATACTAATGCTCTATTTTTGTGGTAGTGTGGTTGAGCAGTAGGCTTATCAAAGGAGTAGTGTTAAGCATTTGTTGTACACACACAGGCAATAAATGAGGAACACACACTCAGAGACAATTCCAGGCCAATAGGTTTTTGTATAGAAAAATATATTTTCTTAGTTTATTTTAAGAACCACAGGTTCAAATTTTACATGTAATACTTTGAATGAAAGGTATTGCAGGTAAGTACTTTAGGAACTTTGAATAATCACAATAGCATATATACTTTTCAAATAAAACACATATAGCTATTTTAAAACTAGACACTTAGTGCAATTTTCACAGTTCCTAGGGGAGCTAAGTAATTGTTAGTTCTTGCAGGTAAGTAAACCACCTACGGGGTTCAAGTTTGGGTCCAAGGTAGCCCACCGTTGGGGGTTCAGAGCAACCCCAAAGTTACCACACCAGCAGCTCAGGGCCGGTCAGGTGCAGAGTTCAAAGTGGTGCCCAAAACGCATAGGCTTCAAAGGAGAAGGGGGTGCCCCGGTTCCAGTCTGCCAGCAGGTAAGTACCCGCGTCTTTGGAGGGCAGACCAGGGGGGTTTTGTAGGGCACCGGGGGGGACACAAGTAAGCACTGAAAGTATACCCTTAGCAGCACGGGGGCGGCCGGGTGCTGTGTGCAAACACACGTCGGGTTTTCAATTGGAATCAATGGGAGACCAAGGGGTCTCTTCAGCGATGCAGGCAGGCAGGGGGGGGTCTCCTCGGGGTAGCCACCACCTGGGCAAGAGAGAGGGCCTCCTGGGGTTCACTCCTGCACTGGAGTTCCGATCTGTCAGGTCCTGGGGGCTGCGGGTGCAGGGTCTTTTCCAGGCGTCGGGATCTGGGAGTAAGGCAGTCGCGGTCAGGGGGAGCCTCGGGATTCCCTCTGCAGGCGTCGCTGTGGGGGTTCAGGGGGGGGCAACTCTGGCTACTCACGGTCTCGTACTCGCCAGGGAGTCCTCCCTGAAGTGTTTGTTCTCCACAAGTCGAGACGGGGGCGTCGGGTGCAGAGTTGCAAGTCTCACGCTTCTGGCGGGAAACGCAGTCGTTTTAAAGTTGCTCCTTTGGAAACAAAGTTGCAGTCTTGGGTGAACAGGGCCGCTGTTCTCGGGAGTTTCTTGGTCCTTCTAGAGCAGGGCAGTCCTCTGAGGATTCAGAGGTCGCTGGTCCCTGGGGAAAGCGTCGCTGGAGCAGTTTCTTCATAAGGGGGGAGACAGGCCGGTAGAGCTGGGGCCAAAGCAGTTGGTGTCTCCGTCTTCTCTGCAGGGTTTTTCAGCTCAGCAGTCCTCTTCTTCTTAAGTTGCAGGAATCTGAGTTCCTAGGTTCAGGGGAGTCCCTAAATACAGAATTTAGGGGTGTGTTTAGGTCAGGGAGGGCAGTAGCCAATGGCTACTAGCCCTGAGGGTGGCTACACCCTCTTTGTGCCTCCTCCCAAGGGGAGGGGGTCACATTCCTATCCCTATTGGGGGGATTCTCCATCTGGAAGATGGAGGATTCCTAAAAGTCAGAGTTCACTTCAGCTCAGGTTGCCTTAGGGGCTGTCCTGACTGGCCAGTGACTCCTTGTTTTTCTCATTATCTCCTCCGGCCTTGCCGCCAAAAGTGGGGCCGTGACCGGAGGGGGCGGGCAACTCCACTAGCTGGAATGCCCTGTGGTGCTGGAACAAAGGGGGTGAGCCTTTGAGGCTCACCGCCAGGTGTTACAGCTCCTGCAAGGGGGAGGTGATAAGCATCTCCACCCAGTGCAGGCTTTGTTACTAGCCACAGAGTGACAAAGGCACTCTCCCCATGTGGCCAGCAACATGTCTCGAGTGTGGCAGGCTGCTAAAACCAGTCAGCCTACACAGGTAGTTGGTTAAGGTTTCAGGGGGCACCTCTAAGGTGCCCTCTGGGGTGTATGTTACAATAAAATGTACACTGGCATCAGTGTGCATTTATTGTGCTGAGAAGTTTGATACCAAACTTCCCAGTTTTCAGTGTAGCCATTATGGTGCTGTGGAGTTCGTGTTTGACAGACTCCCAGACCATATACTCTTATGGCTACCCTGCACTCACAATGTCTAAGGTTTGGCTTAGACACTGTAGGGGCACAGTGCTCATGCACTGATGCCCTCACCTATGGTATAGTGCACCCTGCCTTAGGGCTGTAAGGCCTGCTAGAGGGGTGACTTATCTATACTGCATAGGCAGTGTGAGGTTGGCATGGCACCCTGAGGGGAGTGCCATGTCGACTTACTCGTTTTGTCCTCACCAGCCCACACAAGCTGGCAAGCAGTGTGTCTGTGCTGAGTGAGGGGTCCCCAGGGTGGCATAAGATATGCTGCAGCCCTTAGAGACCTTCCCTGGCATCAGGGCCCTTGGTACCAGGGGTACCAGTTACAAGGGACTTACCTGGATGCCAGGGTGTGCCAATTGTGAAAACAAAAGTACAGGTTAGGGAAAGAACACTGGTGCTGGGGCCTGGTTAGCAGGCCTCAGCACACTTTCAAATCAAAACATAGCATCAGCAAAGGCAAAAAGTCAGGGGGTAACCATGCCAAGGAGGCATTTCCTTACACGCAGGTAGCCGCAGAGACGGCACAAGCAAAAGCTTAACCACGGAGCCAGACTTCGAGTGAATGAACTCCCTTGTCTCACTGGATGACTTTGATGGACGGTGTGAAGTAAAAGACTTCTTCCACTTCTTGCTCTTTTTAATTCTGTGGGACTTACCAGAGTGGTACGAATTTGACTGAGTAGAAGATCTATAGCTCTGCCACCAATATTAGGACCTTCTTCTCGACCGGGTTCCAGACCGTGGCAGCATCACCCTGCGAGCAGCAAGTAACCTGAGGGATTGCTTTCTTAAGGCCTTAGGGCACATGGCGTGATAATTGATGCAGGTCCCGGTGTCGTGGTCAAGCTCAAGGAACCACAGACCGAGGAAGTATGGTTTCATATTCAAGATTTGCCGGTGACAGGTGCCGCAGGGCATGAAGCCGGCCTTCCTCGTGGACATCCCTGCCACAACAGGAGAAGAGACTCAATAAAAGACAGTCAAAAGGTGACTGGGGGAAGGTCTCTTCGGATCTGTGCTGACTGGCACAGAAAAAAAAGAACTGACGTCAGTGAGCTGGGGTGGCGCCTATATAGTCACAGCACACTTTACTTCAGAGACAGATGACGCCACACAGAGCCAAACAATGCCACCCATCAGCGAGCAGGGGTACTACTCACGAAAAATGTCCTGAACCAGTCTTACGCCAGGGGAAAATTTCAAGGTAAGGAATCTGCGCTAGAAGTCTAAAATATAATTATTGTTTTAGGAACCAAACCTCCACACTGAAGATGAATGTGGATATTTTTCCTGCTCAACAAATATCTGTCAAAGACAACACTGTTAGCTCCTAATCCACATTGGAAGGCGCTTAAAGAAAGGAATCAATGCCAGCACACATAGGTGGCATCTATATGGAAGCCCTGAAATGATACTGGGAGTGCACATATCCAACAACGAACTGACCAAAGCCTCCTGGGGACACATGAGAACTGCTAAAACATTTCGGGATCACGTCTAGTGAATGGGGAAATTCAGAAGTTGAGGACTTGCGGTTAGAGGTCTCTATCAGAACATTAACATTTTAATGAATTAGCCAACAGCAAAAAATAGAGTTAAATCGTAAATTCTTAATTTTAAATGTTGATCATCACAGCCAAACCGTTTTTCACTGCTTTGATCATTAACATGTTTTACTGCTCAGATACTGGGGAATGAGTCTGTTCTGGATACCTCCTTTTAGTGGTTGAAGTCAACCCCATCATGACCTTAACTGTGCTCTACCCATCCTTTGACATCATTAAGGATTATTAGATTAGGAAACAGCACTAGGCCGGGAAGTTTTGGAGTTGTCGTAGGATCCCCAATGTTACCTTATTCTTTTCACCACATAGCTCCAGGGACACTGGCTGCCTTTCATTTAATCACATTTTAAGGATTCATGTTTACATGTATTTCAATAATGCCCATAACCTGGAAAAATTAAACAGAGGCATGGGCAGTGCAGTTTAGAACTTCAAACTTGATTTTGGAATTGGACAGAAAAACTAGCAAGACATACTATCTTGGGAGGAATGATCAACAAACTCTAGGCTTGCTTCTTTCAAGCCCCCCAGAGGCAAGCATCCACATACATACCACAACAAACAACATATTTCCTAAATTTATGTTAACTTTTAAAACAATCCTATGCTAGATAGGTTTAGTGCATCTTTATAGCTAAAGACATGAAATCTCACCCTGTCTCCTTGGCATTACTACAATGAAATGCAGATACTTGATAAGATCTGTGGAGGATATGTGAATATTCTAAATACACCAAGTAAACATATGGAAATAAGCATGTAATGTTACCATTTTGTTTTCTGGTTGCTGAATGAACTCTTTCAGTTGCTTCACAGTAGCCAGTCTCCGATCTCTGTCGTCTTCCCGGGATATCCTCCGAAGAAGGTTGGACAGTCGAGACTCGTCAGAATAAGACAACGATCGATCTGAGGAAAAAAACAAATCAACACGTTGTTGCATGTTTCTGTAAAAGGCATAACTACCTGTGAGCACTGCAGAAGGAATATGTTACTTACCCGGTAAGCATCTGTTATTGGCATGCAGTACTGTAGATTCACATACTATGCATAAACCTGTCACTGAGTTTTGGGTCCAGATGTGTGCAAGTTGTGTTTCCCCCCCCCCAAAGAAGTCTTTAGAGTTACGAGGTTGAATAACTCCTCCTATTGGTGATAACGCACTCGAGCATCAAATCCATTGTTAGACTGTTTTTCCAGCGGGTGAGAATGGAGCTTAGAGTAAGTTTAAGTAATGAGATGTCCATGTGAATAGAAAGAAGAACTGCAATGGCCACAAGTATCCGGGGAGGAGGGTGGGCACGTGTGAATCTAGAGCACTACATGCCACAAACAGATACTTACAGAGTATGTTAACTTTTCATTCGAGGCATGTGTGATTGTAGATAGACATGCTTTCCATTGACTGTAAAGCAGTCCTCCTCATAAGCGGTGGCTAACCTGTGTGTTGTAGTTGTCTGGAAAAGTGTGTGCAGCACCTCCTGACCTATGTTGGCTTACTGGCGTGCTAGAACAGCCACTCAATGTTTAGAGAAAGTGTGTAGTGCAGACCATGTTGCTGTTAATGTATGTGTCACCTATTGGAATGCTTTCAAGGAAAGCCACGGAAGGACAAGTTATTTACCTTCGGTAATGCCTTACCAGGTAGAGACAATATCTAGCTGCAGATTCCTTACCAGAGCATTTCCCCCAGGTGTTAGAACGGATCCGGAGATTTTTCTAGAGCAGTAACCCTGCATGCCATTAGGTGGCGGCGATCAGCTCTGGGTCCATCGTCTGCATTTTCTGTGCCGGACAGAACGTCGCAGGTCCTATATAGAGGCCACACCAGCGAGCAGATGTCAGTTTCTTTTCATGACTTTCCACGCCAGCAGCGCAGAGCCATGAGGAACACTGACCTCTTGTGTCAATACTAGGGTACTGAAAGGGAAGTCCTTGTCCCTAGAACTCAGTTTGCAGAGCGGGAAGGATGGATGGGTCGGGAAGGAATCTGCAAACTAGATATTGTCTCAACCAGATTAGGCGTTACTGAAGGTAAGTAACTTGTCCATCTGATAGAGACATCTAGTTGCAGATTCCTTTCCTTAGAATAGATACCCAAGCAATAACATTTCCGGAGGTGGGTCTGCGAACCAGGACCATACTAGAAACTCCTGCAGGACCAAACAGGCAAAGTGCCTGCCCTTACGGACCTGACTGTCCAGGAGGTATTTTATGGTAAACATGTGCAGAGATGCCCACATTGCTGCCTGACAGATATCCAGTGCCGAAACACAGCGTGCTAACACAGTGGTTGCAGCTTTAACACTGGTAGAATAAACAAGCAATGCATTTGGGGGTTGCTTCTTAGCCAATGCATACCACATTTCAATGCAGAGTACAACCCATCTGGAGATGGTTCTCTTCTGCACTGCCCAACCTTTCTTTGCACCCACATAATGTAGGAAGTTGGCTCTGTATGCACTATTTCAAAGTAAGGAATAGTATGCACAGAGTCCAAGGGTTCCCCTTAGAGGTAAGATAGTGGCAAAAGAGATAATACTAATGCTCTATTTTGTGGTAGTGTGGTCGAGCAGTAGGCTTATCAAAGGAGTAGTGTTAAGCATTTGTTGTACACACACAGGCAATAAATGAGGAACACACACCCAGAGACAATTCCAGGCCAATAGGTTTTTGTATAGAAAAATATATTTTCTTAGTTTATTTTAAGAACCACAGGTTCAAATTTTACATGTAATACTTTGAATGAAAGGTATTGCAGGGAAGTACTTTAGGAACTTTGAATAATCACAATAGCATATATACTTTTCAAATAAAACACATATAGCTATTTTAAAACTAGACAGTGCAATTTTCACAGTTCCTAGGGGAGGTAAGTAATTGTTAGTTCTTGCAGGTAAGTAAACCACCTACGGGGTTCAAGTTTGGGTCCAAGGTAGCCCACCGTTGGGGGTTCAGAGCAACCCCAAAGTTACCACACCAGCAGCTCAGGGCCGGTCAGGTGCAGAGTTCAAAGTGGTGCCCAAAACGCATAGGCTTCAATGGAGAAGGGGGTGCCCCGGTTCCAGTCTGCCAGCAGGTAAGTACCCGCGTCTTCGGAGGGCAGACCAGGGGGGTTTTGTAGGGCACCGGGGGGGGGGGGGGGTCACAAGTAAGCACTGAAAGTACACCCTCAGCAGCACGAGGGCGGCCGGGTGCAGTGTGCAAACACATGTCGGGTTTTCAATAGGAATCAATGGGAGACCAAGGGGTCTCTTCAGCGATGCAGGCTGGCAAGGGGGGGGCTCCTTGGGGTAGCCACCACCTGGGCAAGGGAGAAGGCCTCCTGGGGGTCACTCCTGCACTGGGGTTCCGATCTTTCAGGTCCTGGGGGCTGCGGGTGCAGGGTCTTTTCCAGGCGTCGGGATCTGGGAGTCAGGCAGTCACGGTCAGGGGGAGCCTCGGGATTCCCTTTGCAGGCATCGATGTGGTGGCTCGGGGGGGGGGGGTGGGGGGGGGGCAACTCTGGCTACTCACGGTCTCGTAGTCGCCGGGGAGTCCTCCCTGAAGTGTTTGTTCTCCACAAGTGGAGCCGGGGGCGTCGGGTGCAGAGTTGCAAGTCTCAAGCTTCTGGCGGGAAACGCAGTCGTTTTAAAGTTGCTACTTTGGAAACAAAGTTGCAGTCTTGGGTGAACAGGGCCGCTGTTCTCGGGAGTTTCTTGGTCCTTCTAGAGCAGGGCAGTCCTCTGAGGATTCAGAGATCACTGGTCCCTGGGGAAAGTGTCGCTGGAGCAGTTTCTTCAGAAGGGGGGAGACAGGCCGGTAGAGCTGGGGCCAAAGCAGTTGGTGTCTCCGTCTTCTCTGCAGGGTTTTTCAGCTCAGCAGTCCTCTTCTTCTTAGGTTGCAGGAATCTAGATTCCTAGGTTCTGGGGACCCCCTAAATACTGAATTTAGGGGTGTGTTTAGGTCTGGGAGGGCAGTAGCCAATGGCTACTGTCCTTGAGGGTGGATACACCCTCTTTGTGCCTCCTCCCTGAGGGGAGGGGGGCACATCCCTATTCCTATTGGGGGAATCCTCTTTCTACAAGATGGAGGATTTCTAAAAGTCAGAGTCACCTCAGCTCAGGACACCTTAGGGGCTGTCCTGACTGGCCAGTGACTCCTCCTTGTTTTTCTCATTATCTCTCCTGGACTTGCCGCCAAAAGTGGGGGCTGGGTCCAGGGGGCGGGCATCTCCACTAGCTGGAGTGCCCTGGGGCATTGTAACACGAAGCTTGAGCCTTTGAAGCTCACTGCTAGGTGTTACAGTTCCTGCAGGGGGGGGGGGGGAGGTGTGAAGCACCTCCACCCAGAGCAGGCTTTGTTTCTGTCCTCCGAGAGCACAAAGGCTCTCACCGCATGGGGTCAGAAACTGGTCTCTCAGCAGCAGGCTGGCACAGACCAGTCAGTCCTGCACTGAGCAATTGGGTAAAATACAGGGGGCATCTCTAAGATGCCCTCTGTGTGCATTTTTTAATAAATCCAACACTGGCATCAGTGTGGGTTTATTATTCTGAGAAGTTTGATATCAAACTTCCCAGTACTCAGTGTAGCCATTATGGAGCTGTGGAGTTCGTGTTTGACAGACTCCCAGCCCATATACTCTTATGGCTACCCTGCACTTACAATGTCTACGGTTTTGCTTAGACACTGTAGGGGCATAGTGCTCATGCACCTATGCCCTCACCTGTGGTATAGTGCACCCTGCCTTAGGGCTGTAAGGCCTGTTAGAGGGGTGACTTACCTATGCCATAGGCAGTGTGAGGTTGGCATGGCACCCTGAGGGGAGTGCCATGTTGACTTAGTCATTTTCTCCCCACCAGCACACACAAGCTGGTAAGCAGTGTGTCTGTGCTGAGTGAGGGGTCCCTAGGGTGGCATAAGGCATGCTGCAGCCCTTAGAGACCTTCCCTGGCATCAGGACCCTTGGTACCAGGGGTACCAGTTACAAGGGACTTACCTGGGTGCCAGGGTTGTGCCAATTGTGGAAACAATGGTACATTTTAGGTGAAAGAACACTGGTGCTGGACCCTGGTTAGCAGGGTCCCAGTACACTTCTCAGTCAAGTCAGCATCAGTATCAGGAAAAAAGTGGGGGGTAACTGCAACAGGGAGACATTTCTTTACACATAACCAACAAAGAGTTGGTCATCCACCTAGAACCCTTTTGTACAGCACTCTTCTAGGGACAAGGCAGTAAAGGTTCTTCTCTTGCTTAGAAGGATATGGGGGTGCTAAAAGTAGGCAAGGTAATGGATTGGTCTACATGGAAGGGCATAACAACGTTCGGAAGAAAGGAGGCACATGTGTGGAGCACTACTATCAGGATAGATGGAAAGATAGGGTGACTTAGATGACAATGTCTGCAGCTCACTCACCCTGAGGGCAGATGTGATGGCCACAAGGAACTCTGTTTTCAAACCGAGTAGCTTGAGAGGAAAATTGTGAAGAGGCTAAAAAGGAGAGCACATCAGGAATGTCAATGTAAATCCCACTGGGGCAAAACAAATGGAAAAATGAGTAGAACCTATTTACAAAAGGAGATTTAAACAAAGAAGGATGATCAGCCAGCCGTAAGAAAGCAGAGATTGCAGACAAATAACTTTTGAGAGTGCCCAAAGCAGAACCCTGATGGGGCAACGAAAATATAAACAAGAGAACCTAAGAGAGAGAGGCAGAGAATGGGTCAACAGACTTGTCTGTGCACACATTTCTTCCAACAACAGGCATGGAATTTGTCACTTATCCAGTAGACATCTGTTTGTGGCACATTCTACTGCAGAGTCACATGCTTTGCTTAGGTCCACCATCTAGTGTTGGGCTCGGAGTGTTACAAGTTGTTCTTCCTCGAAGAAGCTTTTTCGACTCATGAGATCGAGTGACTACTCCTCTGGGTGACAGTGCGCATGAGCATAGAGTCCTTTGTTAGGTTGTTTTCCTGCAGGAGGGAGAAGTAAGAAGTGAAGAAATATATGGAAAATGTCACTTACCCAGTGTAAAGCTGTTCGTGGCATGTTCCGCTGCAGATTCACATGCTATGCATATTCTGCCATCCAGTGTTGGGCTCGGAGTGTTACAAGTTGTTTTCTTCGAAGAAGTGTTTGAGTCACGGTATCAAGCGACTCCCCTTCGTCTCCATTGCGCATGGGCATCGACTCCATTGTTAGATTGTTTTCCCGGAGAGGGTGAAGAAAGGAGTGATAGAGTATATAAGAGAAAAGAGATGCAAATGCAAATGTATATACATATGTACAAATGTTAGTAACTTAAACGACTACATGCTTCCGGAGAGGGTGCATTTGAATCTGCAGCACTACATGCCACGAACAGATGTACACTGGGTAAGTGACATTTTCCGTTCAATGGCATGTGTAGCTGCAGATACACATGCTGTGCATAGACTACAAAGCAGTTAGTCCTCCCAAAAAGAGGTGGCTATCCTGTAGGAGTTGAAGTTGTTTGAAATAATGTTCTTAAGACAGCTTGTCCTACAGTGGTTGTTGTTGTGAGAAAACATCAACACAGTAATGTTTAGTAAATGTATGAGGGGGTGACCATGTAGCTGCTTTACATATATCAACCATTGGTATGTTTCCTAGAAAAGCCATTGTTGCACCCTTCTTTCTTGTAGAATGTGCATTAGGAGTGATTTAAAGTTGTCTTTTTGCTTTGACACAACATGTTTGTATAGATCTAACAATCCATCTTGCTAAACCTTGTTTTGATATAGGATTGCCTGTATGTGGTTGCTGGAAGACAACAAAAAGTTGCTTTGTTTTCCTGAACTGTTTAGTTCTGTCTATATAGTATATAAGAGCTCTTTTTAGATCTAGGGTATGAAGAGGTCTCTCTGCCACATAATCTGGCTGTGGAAAGAAGACTGGCAATTTCACTGTTTGATGTGAAAAGGAGATACTACTTTTGGTAGAAATTTTGCATTTGTTCTTAGTACAACCTTATGTTTGTGTACTTGGAAAAAAGGTTCTTCAAGAGTGAATGCTTGTATTTCACTAACTCTTAAAGAAGAAGTATTAGCCACAAGGAAGGCAACCTTCCATGTTAAAAACTGAATTTGGCAAGAGTGCATGGGTTCAAAAGGTGGTCCCATGAGTCTTGTAAGTACAATATTTAAAGTCCATGATGGAACTGGTGGTGTTCTGGGTGGGATGATGCGTTTTAATCCCTCCATAAAGGCTTTGATAACAGGAACTCTGAATAAAGAAGTATGTTGAATAATTTGTAAGTATGCAGATATTGCAGTAAGGTGTATTTTTATGGAGGAAAAAGCCAAATTTGATTTCTGTAAATGAAGTAAACAACATACAATATCTTGTATAGATGTATAAGTGGACCTATGGTCTTAGATTGACAATAGTAGACAAATTATTTCCACTTGTTTGCATAGCGCTGTCTAGTAGTGGGTTTTTGTGCTTGTTTAATGACTTCCATACATTCAGATGGAGGATTTAAGTATCCAAATTCTATGACTTCAGGAGCCAAATCGCTAGATTGAAAGCACTGGGGTTTGGATGCCTGATTTGACCTTTGTTTTGGGTTAACAAATCTGGTCTGTTTGGGAGATTGGAGTGAGGTACTACAGATAGGTCTAGTAGTGTCGTGTACCAAGGCTGACGTGTCCATATTGGTGCTATGAGTATCATGATGAGTGATGTTTGACGCAACTTGTTGACCAGAAACGGAAGGAGTGGGAGAGGGGGGAAAAGCGTAAGCAAATATCCCTGACCAATTGATTTATAGAGCATTGCCCCTGGACAGGGGATGTGGGTGTCTGGATGCGAAGTTTTAGCATTTTGTCTTTTCGCTTGTTGCAAATAGATCTATGTCTGGTGTTCCCCACCTTTGAAAGTACTTTTAAAGTACTTGGGGGTGAACTTCCCATTCGTGTGTTTGTTGGTGATTTCTGCTGAGGACATCTGCCACTGATTGTCTATTCCTGGAATGAATTGCGCTAATAGGTGAATTTGATTGTGAATTGCCCATTTCCAAATAGTTTAGGCTAAAAGGGACAGTTGAGATGAATGTGTCCCTCCCTGTTGAGATAATACATGGTTGTTATGTTGTCTGTCTTTATGAGAACATTCTTCTGTTTAAGAGGTTGAAATGCCTTTAGGGCAAGGAATAAAGCTAATAATTCCAAGTGGTTTATGTGTAGCTATTTCTGTTTGACATCCCATTGCCTTTGAATGGTGTGATTGTTTAGGTGAGCTCCCAACCAATCATTGATGCATCTGTTGTAACCATGGTCTGAGGCACAGGGTCTTGAAACGACCGCCCCTTCATTAAACTGCTGTGATTCCACCACTTGGCGGTCCATCAACACTAGATCTTGAAGTTGACCGTCTGCCTGTGACCATTGTTGTGCAAGGCACTGTTGTAAGGGCCTCACGTTTAATCTTGCATGTGGGACTATTGCTATGCAAGATGCCATCATTCCTAAAATCTTTATGATAAATCTTACAGTGTATTGCTGATTTGGCTGTATGAGTGGAATTAGATTTTGGAAAACTTGTCTCCTTTGGATATTAGGATACGCTAGAGCTAGTTGAGTATTTAGGATAGCACCTAGATACGGTTGTACTTGTGCTGGTTGAAGGTGTGGCTTTTGGTAGTTTATAGAAAATCCTAGTGTGTGCAGAGTTTCTGTCACATAACGTGTATGTTTCTGGCATTGTGTACGATTGTTTGATTTTAGTAGCCAATCGTCTAGATATGGAAAGACATGGGTGTGTTGTCTCCTTAAGTATGCTGCTACTACCGCTAGACACTTTGTGAACACCCCTGGAGCTGTTGTTATGCCAAAAGGTAACACTTTGAACTAGAAAGTATTTTTTTTGTATGATAAACCTGAGGTATTTTCTGTGAGCTGGGTGGATGCATATGTGAAAATACGCATCTTTGAGGTCTAAAGCAGTCATGAAATCTTGTTTTTGTAGCAGTGGAATAACATCTTGCAGAGTTACCATGTGAAAATATTCTGACAAGATGTTAAAATTGAAGGGCCTGAGGTCTAATATTGGTCTGAGTGTGCCATCTTTTGGGGGAATTAGGAAGTATAGTGAGTATATCCCTGTTCCTTATTGGGACTATGGAACTAATTATATTGCTTGTTTGAGTAGTAGAGATTGAACCTCTTGTTGTAACAGAACTGTATGTTCTGGGGATAACTTGTGATATCTTGGTGGAATATTTGGAGGGGTGTGTAAAGAAATGGCTCCCTGTTGCAGTTACCCCCCCACTTTTTGCCTGATACTGATGCTGACTTGACTGAGAAGTGTGCTGGGACCCTGCTAACCAGGCCCCAGCACCAGTGTTCTTTCACCTAAAATGTACTTTTGATTCCACAATTGGCACACCCTGGCATCCAGGTAAGTCCCTTGTAACTGGTACCCCTGGTACCAAGGGCCCTGATGCCAAGGGAAGGTCTCTAAGGGCTGCAGCATATCTTATGCCACCCTGGGGACCCCTCACTCAGCACAGACACACTGCTTGTCAGCTTGTGTGTGCTGATGAGAACAAAACGAGTAAGTCGACATGGCACTCCCCTCAGGGTGCCATGCCAACCTCACACTGCCTATGCAGTATAGATAAGTCACCCCTCTAGTAGGCCTTACAGCCCTAAGGCAGGGTGCACTATACCATAGGTGAGGGCACCAGTACATGAGTACTGTGCCCCTACAGTGTCTAAGCCAAACCTTAGACATTGTAAGTGCAGGGTAGCCATAAGAGTATATGGTCTGGGAGTCTGTCAAACACGGACTCCACCGCACCATAATGGCTACACTGAAAACTGGGAAGTTTGGTATCAAACTTCTCAGCACAATAAATGCACACTGATGCCAGTGTACATTTTATTGTGAAATACACCCCAGAGGGCACCTTAGAGTTGCCCCCTGAAACCTTAACCGACTATCTGTGTAGGCTGACTGGTTCCAGCAGCCTGCCACAACCGAGACATGTTGCTGGCCCCATGGGGAGAGTGCCTTTGTCCCTCTGAGGCCAGTAACAAAGCCTGCACTGGGTGGAGATGCTAACACCTCCCCCAGGCAGGAGCTGTCACACCTGGCGGTGAGCCTCAAAGGCTCACCCCTTTTGTGCCAGCACCGCAGGACACTCCAGCTAGTGGAGTTGCCCACCCCCTCCAGCCACGGCCCCCACTTTTGGCGGCAAGGCAGGAGAAAATAATGAGAATAACAAGGAGGAGTCACTGGCCAGTCAGGACAGCCCCTAGGGTGTCCTGAGCTGAAGTGACTAACTTTTAGAAATCCTCCATCTTGCAGATGGAGGATTCCCCAATAGGATTAGGGATGTGACCCCCTCCCCTTGGGAGGAGGCACAAAGAGGGTGTACCCACCCTCAGGGCTAGTAGCCATTGGCTACTAACCCCCCAGACCTAAACACTCCCTTAAATTTAGTATTTAAGGGCTCCCCTGAACCTAAGAATTTAGATTCCTGAAACTACAAGAAGAAGAAGACTGCCGAGCTGAAAAACCCCTGCAGAGGAAGGACAGAAGACACCAACTGCTTTGGCCCCAGTCCTACCGGCCTGTCTCCTGCCTTCCAAAGAAACCTGCTCCAGCGACGCTTTCCAAGGGACCAGCGACCTCTGAATCCTCTGAGGACTGCCCTGCTTCACGAAAGACAAGAAACTCCTGAGGACAGCGGCACTGCTCCAAAAGAACTGCAACTTTGTTTCAAGGAGCAGACTTAAAGACCCCTGCAACTCCCCGCAAGAAGCGTGAGACTTGCAACACTGCACCCGGCGACCCCGACTCGACTGGTGGAGAACCAACACCTCAGGGAGGACCCTCCGGCGACTCCGAGACCATGAGTAACCAAAGTGGTCCCCCCTGAGCCCCCACAGCGACGCCTGCAGAGGGAATCCCAAGGCTCCCCTGACTGCGACTGCCTGAACTCCATTTCCCGACGGCTGGAAAAGACCCTGGACCCGCAGCCCCCAGCACCTAAAGGAACGGAACTCCTGTGCAGGAGTGACCCCCAGGAGGCCCTCTCCCTTGCCCAGGTGGTGGCTACCCCGAGGAACCCCCCCCTTGCCTGCCTGCACCGCTGAAGAGATCCCTTGATCTCTCATTGAAATCTACAGAGAACCCGACGCTTGTTTGCACACTGCACTAGGCCGCCCCCGCGCTGCTGAGGGTGTACTTTCTGTGTGGACTCGTGTCCCCCCCGGTGCCCTACAAAACCCCCCTGGTCTGCCCTCCGAAGACGCGGGTACTTACCTGCTGGCAGACCGGAACCGGGGCACCCCCTTCTCTCCATTGAAGCCTATGCGTTTTGGGCACCTCTTTGACCTCTGCACCTGACCGGCCCTGAGCTGCTGGTGTGGTAACTTTGGGGTTGCTCTGAACCCCCAACGGTGGGCTACCTTGGACCCAAACCTGAGACTTGCAAGTGATTTACTTACCTGACAAAACTAACAAAAACTTACCTCCCCCAGGAACTGTGAAAATTGCACTGTGTCCACTTTTAAAACAGCTTATTGTGTTTTATGTAAAAAGTATACATGCTAATGTAATGATTCAAAGTTCCTAAAGTACTTACCTGCAATACCTTTCGAATGAGATATTACTTGTAGAATTTGAACCTGTGGTTCTTAAATTAAACTAAGAAAATATATTTTTCTATAACAAAACCTATTGGCTGGATTTGTCTCTGAGTGTGTGTTCCTCATTTATTGCCTGTGTGTATGTACAACAAATGCTTAACACTACTCCTTTGATAAGCCTACTGCTCGACCACACTACCACAAAATAGAGCATTAGTATTATCTCTTTTTGCCACTATCTTACCTCTAAGGGGAACCCTTGGACTCTGTGCATGCTATTCCTTACTTTGAAATAGCACATACAGAGCCAACTTCCTACACACAGGCTCACTTAAAATTTGGTCTGCGTGTTTTACCATGCCTGGTAACATTGGGAGGCACTGGTACCTAGAATGTGTTGAAGATAATGTATTAAATAAAAAATCTTCTTCCAGTGGCTCTGAATGCATTGTTACCCTGTGATAAAGTGCAGCACTGGTGATGACCTGATTGTATACTGTGGTATCCTCAGGTGGAGATGGTTTGGATGGGTAAGTATCTGGGTCATTATCTGGGATGGGATCAGGGTCATAAAGATCCCATGGGTCTACTATGTCTTCTTGTGAATAGAAAGTGTGTGCTGGAGAAGGCATTGGTGGAGGGCTGGTGCGGGGGGAAACAGATAGTTGTGGAGAATGAGGAGGAGAAGTATGAGGAGGTATTGGCTTCTCCTTCTGCATCTTTGCTGGTGGCTGTACAGTCTCCAGTTCCTCTTGGAAAGCCAGCTTCCTTTTTGTTTTTAAAGGCGGTGCAGTAATAATCCTTCCGGTCTCTTTATGGATGTGTATCCTAGATTGTCTCATCCATAATTTGTAGAATCGGCTCAATGTCCGACTCTTCCTCAGAGGTTTTATGGCTTTCTCTTAATTTCTTGGAAAGTTCTGGCTCCTCTGTATATGATGTCTTCTTCGGTTCCGAAGTTTGTTGTTTTTTCGGTACCGAAATTGTTGTGGAAGGTCTCGGCTCTGAAGTAGACTTTCAAATTTTTGACTCCGAAACGTGGGTTTCCTGCTGGAGTCCGAAATGGAGCCCTTGATAGTTTTACTCAAATCCGAAGTGGACGGAGGAGTGGCCTTTTTCGGCGCCAATCCCGAAGGTTGGTCGCCAACAGTCTTTTTCCGGGCCGAACCATGGCCTTCCGGCAGTGGTGTACCCAAGGCATTAGAATGTTTTTTGTGTAGTGGTGCAGGGGCAGACGTACTCACATGCTGGCCAGCTGTGATGGGTCTGTCGTCCTCAGATTCCTGTTTGGAGTCTGTGTCTCAGATGGAGACTGCTGTCTATGCCTGCTCTTCTTCAGTGACGTCGAGATGTTCACTGCTTTTCGACGCCATTTCAATTCTTCGGGCTCTGCGATCTCCAAGAGTCTTTTTTGAACGAAACGATCAACAGGCCTCACAGTTTTCCTCCCGATGGTCTGGTGAAAGGCACAAATTACAAACCAAGTGCTGGTCTGTATAGAGGTACTTCGCGTGGCACCGAGGGCAAAATCAGAATGGAGTCTGATCCATCAGGCTTTCCACGCGGTAAACCTTAATAGGCCCGAGTTGGGTGCGCGCACCCCGAAGGGCGGACAAAATTAAGATTCCAACAGTACTACCAGTTTGATGCTAAATGGAGAGCGCGATCGAAACAATACTGACAAAAAGGAAGGTTTTCTAAAGTTTTTCGAATCGAAATCTTAGAGCGAGAGGAAACACGTCCGAACCAGACAGCGGAAAGAAATCAATTTAACAATGTAGTTGATGCCCATGCACAATGGAACCAAGAGGAGGAGTCACTCGATCCCTTGACTCTGAAAAGACTTCTTTGAAGAAAAACAACTTGTTACACTCAGAGCCCAACACTAGATGTCAGAATGGATATGCACAGCATGTGTATCTGCAGCTAATGTCATCGAACATTAATTATATATATATATATATATATATATATATATATATATATATATATATATATATATATATATGTATGTGTGTGTTTTTTTTTTTGTTTTGTTTTTTTAAGAAAAGAAGATGTCCATGCAGTGTATACACATATCTACATAAAGAAAGTACTACAACGGCTGCAGGCTTCTGGGAAGGAGGGATGGCGCATGTGAATCTGCAGTATTACATGCCACAAACAGATGAACACTGGGTAAGTGACATTTTCCATTCAATGGCATGTGTAGCTGCAGATACACATGCTTTGCATAGACAGAAAAGCAGTCCCCTCCTAAAATAAAATAATAAAATAAGCGGTGGCAAGCCTGTGGGAGTTGGAGCTGTTTGAAATAGTGTGTTAAGCACTGCTCAACCAACATTTGCTTATTGGCAAGATAACACATCCACACAGTAATGTTTAGTAAATGTGTGTGGTGTGGACCATGTGGCTGCTTTGCATATGTCTGCCACTGGTATATTTCCTTAGAATGCCATTGAAGCTCCTTTCTTTCTAGTAGAATGAGCTTTAGGAGTTACTAATAGTGGGATTTTTGCTTTAAGATAGCATGTATGAATACACTTTACTATCCATCTGGCTAATCCCCGTTTTGAAATAGGATTACCTTTATGAGGTTGCTGAAAAGCTACAAAAAGCGGTTTAGATTTTCTAAAATCTTTTGTTCTATCTATATAATACATGTGAGCTCTTTTGAAATCTAGACTATGAAGAGCTCTTTCAGCGACTGAATCTGGCTGTGGAAAGAAGACTGGCAAGTCCACTGACTGACTGATGTGAAATGGTGAAAGCACTTTGGGTAGGAATTTTGGATTTGTCCTAAGTACTATTTTGCTTTTGGGAATTTGGGAGAAAGGTTCTTCTAAAAAGAATGCTTGAATTTCACTAACTCTCCTTAAGGAAGTAATTGCTACTAGAAAAGCAACCTTCCATGAGAGAAACTGAACAGCACAAGAATGCAGGGGTTCAAATGGTGGACCTATGAGCCTTGCGAGTATGATGTTAAGATTCCAGGCAGGAGCTGGTGGAGCTCTAGGTGGAATAACTCTTTTAAGGCCTTCCATAAAAAGCTTTTATGACAGGAATTCTAAACAGAGAATTAGGTTGCCTGTTTTGGAGGTAGGCTGATATCGCTGTTAAATGAATTTTAATAGATGAATATGCAAGATTTGCTTTTTGTAAATAAAGCAAACAGCAGACAATATCCTGAACTGATGCTTTAAGTGGATCAATGTTTTTGGAATGACAATAATATACAAAATATTTCTATTTAGCTGCGTAGCACTGTCTGGTTGAAGGTTCACGCACTTTTTTTTTTTTTTTTTTTTTTAGAATGTCCATACATTCTGATGGAAGCTGTAGATATCCAAACTATGACCTCAGGAGCCAAATCGCCAGTTTGAGCATACTGGGATTGGGATGCCTGATCTGACCTTTGTTTTGAGTCAATAGGTCTGGTCTGTTTGGGAGCTTGTGATCCGGTACTACAGGTAGATCCAACAGTGTTGTGTACCAGTGCTGACGTGCCCAAGTGCGAGCTGAGTATCATAGTGAGGGGGGTATGATGAATCTCGTTGACCAGAAATTGAATTAATGGGGTTGGGGGGGGGGGGGGGGGGGGGGATAAGAAAATATCCTTGACCAATTGATCCACAGATCATTGCCCTTCGATCGAGGGTGTGGATATCTGGAAGAAAAGTTGGGGCATTTTTGCTTGTTGCGAAGAGGTCTGTGTCTGTGGTTTCCCACATGTGAAAGTACTGTTGAATCACTTCTGGGTGAATTTCCCATTCGAGTATTTGTTGCTGCATCCTGTATAAGAGGTCCGCTAGTTGGTTGTGTTTCCCTGTGATATATTCTGCTAGTAGTTGAATGTGATTGTGAATTGCCCATTTCCAAATTGTTTGTGCAAGAAGGGACAATTGGGATGAGTGTGTCCACCCCTTGTTTTTTCAGATAATACATTGTTATCACGCTGTCTCTCCTTATCAACACTGTTTGGTGTGTGATCTATGGTTGGAATGCTTTGAGTGCTAGAAACCCTGCTAGCAGTTCCAAGTGATTTATGTGGTAAGTTTGTTGAATTGAGTCCCATTCTCCCTGTATGGTAAGATTGTTGAGATGGGCTCCCCAACCTGTCATTGATGCATCGGTGGTCATTATGGTCTGTGGCACAGGGTCCTGAAATGGTCACCCTTTTGATAAGGTGGAGTGATTCCACCATTGCATAGAGTTGTAAGTTGTAACCGAAGATGCGCTGCTCATAGGTGAGTAAAGCGAGGTCAGCAGAGGATCTCAGGATTTGAGGTTAAGTACGGGAAAGCTTGGCGGGGGGCTGGGGTCACAAGGCAGCACCAAACTTGCATCCTCAACAGCACAGGGCCGGCCAGGTGCAGCGTGCCAACACAGCATTGGACACCCAATGTAAGTCAATGGGGAAGATCATCTTTGGGAAAAGGCTGCACGCTCGGGCCTGGAGGCTAAATGAAGAAAACCCACAGCTGCCCAGGTAAGTTCTAATACTAGGGGACATTGGCACACAGATGGTCCAGGGGTCTTGAAATATGCTTCTCTGAAGTCCTGTGGGTTGGTTTGGGTGGAACCAGTAACGTACCTCTTCTTAGTCACTGGGGGCACTCTTGTATTTACCCTGTGGGTTTCCTAGTCCCTCCAGCTTCCCTCTACCGATTCCACTTCCTTAGGTGGGGACCCGGCTTTTGCATTCCACTTTCTTAGTATAGGGTTGGTCCCCGGCACGGCCTTCAGTATTACCTATCGCTTTTCACTGTTTTCTATTGCTTTGTATGCCTATTTCTGAGAACAATTGTACATATATAGTTTGTTTACTTACCTCCTATTGGAATATTGCCTATCTAGTATTTTAGTACTTGTGTCACTAAAATAAAGTACCTTTTTTTTTTTTAGTAACACTGTGTGTGAGCGCTGTGGGACTACAATGGTATTTCATGAGCTTTGCATGTCTCCTAGATAAGCCTTGGTGGTCATCCACAGCTTCCTCTAGAGAGTCTGGCTTCTAGACACTTCACTAATAAGGGAATACTTGGTCCTGGTATAAGGTGATAATACCTTAGGTATTCACCACACACCAGGCCTGCTTTCTACAAGGAGGCCTTGGCCTGGCAGATCAGGCTGGATTGTTTCCAATGAAGCAGGGTCAAGACTGATTTGCAAACGGCTGGGTTCAAGATGAGGTGACATGGTGGATGAAAAAAGGAAGGACTGGGGTGCGGCCCCAACGATTGCTAGCAGCTGATATTAATTAAAGCATTCCACCCATCACCTTGTTTTGGTTAACAAGTGCCATGAACTCAGCCAATAAAACAGGTATGGTGGTAGGCTAAGAAATCATACTCCTCTCCCAAAAGGAAAACAGAAGTACTTAAAACTGAAAATTAATAACCATTTTCCTGGTAACATGCAGTCACAGGATAATGAATGAAGACATGCATGCCACATCCGACTCTATAATGTGATGAGGGGTGCAACAGTGTGCAGAAATGGGGGATGAACACCATCTTGTGAGACTGAATAGCTTGTTTTATCTTTACCTCTTCGGCATGGAAGAGCCTGGACACGAACTACTGTAAAAAGACCAGTATATGGATAGAGGCAAGATCTCCATACATCACTCAAGGTTTCTTAGGAACTGTGGTTATTTGTTTTGCATTCAATTAAAGGACTGTATTTTAAGCTACAGCTGTTATCTTCCTCGATCTTCAAAGACTATTTACTTTTGGTAAGGCTCTCCATGGTGACTACTCTAACTTAAGGCAAATTCCTCAACTTTTGAATCCTCCCAGGTGCCAGACTGGATCCAGAACACTATCAAACCCTGGCTGGTGTTATGTGCACTATAGGACTCTGTGGCAGGACTCTGTGGCAGCTCCGCCCCACCTCCAGAGGTGACAGCATGGAGCCACACAAGCTATGCCCCTTTACTTACGGCAAAAGACCTAGAAAATTGCAATACTGGCAGTGATCAATCAACTTGTATCTTATGGCCTACCAGAAGTCTACTCCACAAAACATGGAGTTTAGTTAGGAACCTATAGGTACAGAATCCAAAAAAAAAAAATAAAGTTAGTAAATTGTACTATTCATGGACGCTCCTAACCGTACAGCCCTTACATTTTGAATTGCTACCAAAGCAGTACTCCACAAAACCAGTGGGTGGGAGTACTGGACTTACACCAGACATTATGCAGGACCTAGAGGGCAAAATGACCCTTCTTATGGGTCTAAGAATCAATACTGTAATGCCTGGTGCCGGGGCATAAGATAGTATATTGATGCTGAACAGATAACATCTGTAATTCACTGACAATATGAATAAGTCAATGCTATGAGAGAGAATTTTAAGGGTAAAAATGAAGCCGTAACAGTAATTACGCTCACAAAGCACACACAACAAAAACATTCCATGGTGGCATAATGAAAGGAGCTGGGGGAAACATAAAAAGTACTTTTTTAGAGACACATTATGGAGTGACTTGAATAAAGGGGGATAACCAAGCAAAGAAAGGCAGAAAGGGTGAATAGGTAACCCTTACAGGGGTGTGGAATTTATTGAAATATCTACTTGTCCATGGGGCAGGTTATTTCTTAAATCTCCTTGTTTTGTAAAAAGACATCTACTTGTCACTTTGGTGCCATGTAGTGCTGTGACAAATTATGGCAGCAATCTCACTATGTAAGAGCTCTGATAATCGCCTCTCTGATTATGTAGGGCTACTACTATAGTAGGGCTTGAATACTTGCAATTTCAATCCCTACTATAGCAATTTCCTTACTTTGCCACCTTCTCACAGAGCTACACACTGGGGCTGGAGAAAGCAGTAAGCAATAGTTCCAGGGCTGGAATACCTTTGAGTCTGCAAACCTACTAACTTGCACGTTTAAGGATTTCACAAGCTCTTCTCTAATCTTTTCCCATAATGAGAAAGGTTGGAAATGTACTCCTGACTAGGGCAGAAGTAGAAGTCCTTCCAGGTTTGGAGGAAAAAAGAAAAAAAAAAGAAAAAAAAAATAAGAGTTTGGAGGGAAAGTAAACTTGTAAAAGCTCAATGGAATTTTCACATGAACAAATCTACACATGCATATTTGCTCGTGCTAAAATACAGTTCACAAATATTTTCTAGGAGTACGATTTCCTGTTCTGCTTCCGTAAAGTCTTGTGAATTCATGAAAGCCACTAATTCAAAGACATAGACCATGGGTGTACTTTAGTGACATTCTTTAAGAATTGGGTCCCTAATTAGGTCTGGCATTAACAAAGACATTATGTCCCAGATTCAAGAAAAGTGGTGCTTCACATCGTAAAGCGCCCTTTTTCTTGTGCCATTGTAACACTACTGTTTAAGATACAGCGCACCATGGCGGAATTAGGTACAACAGTGTCAAACTTTTTATGCTACTGTGGCGCTTTGCTCCACTAGCGTCAAAACTTCTGATGCTAGTGGAGCAAATTACAAGGAGGCCTATTGATTCCAAAGGGTGCGTCCTTTTAATGCCTGTTTTAAGCAGGTGTTAAAAATAACACCAAAAATGGCAAAATGAAATCTTGTAGACTTCATTGGGCCATTTTTGCGGGCCGCCTTGTGCCAGAACACCCCATTGCATACATTATGCAAGGCTGCTATAGTCATGGTGCTCCACCATACACCAAAGGCCTCAGAAATCCAAATCAATCCACAAGTGCCTCAACCCAGGGAAATGGCATCTTTCACTACTGTGAGCTCTGGATGGAACAAGCAAAATGGCCTGCCACATATCAGATTGTATTCTGACATTAACCATTGAAGACCCTGGTGTAAGGAAATTCCTCCTTGGCATGGTTACCCCCTGACTTTTTGCCTTTGCTGGTGCTAAGTTTTGATTTGAAAGTGTGCTGAGGCCTGCTAACCAGGCCCCAGCACCAGTGTTCTTTCCCTAACCTGTACTTTTGTTTCCACAATTGGCACACCCTGGCATCCAGGTAAGTCCCTTGTAACTGGTACCAAGGGCCCTGATGCCAGGGAAGGTCTCTAAGGGCTGCAGCATGTCTTATGCCACCCTGGGGACCTCTCACTCAGCACAGACACACTGCTTGCCAGTTTGTGTGTGCTAGTGAGGACAAAACGACTAAGTCGACATGGCACTCCCCTCAGGGTGCCATGCCAACCTCACACTGCCTACAGGTATAGATAAGTCACCCCTCTAGCAGGCCTTACAGCCCTAAGGCAGGGTGCACTATACCATAGGTGAGGGCATAAGTGCAGGAGCACTATGCCCCTACAGTGTCTAAGCAAAACCTTAGACATTGTAAGTGCAGGGTAGCCATAAGAGTATATGGTCTGGGAGTCTGTCATGCACGAACTCCACAGCACCATAATGGCTACACTGAAAACTGTGAAGTTTGGTATCAAACTTCTCAGCACAATAAATGCACACTGATGCCAGTGTACATTTTATTGTAACATACACCCCAGAGGGCACCTTAGAGGTTCCCCCTGAAACCTTAATCGACTACCCGTGTAGGCTGACTGGTTTTTACAGCCTGCCACACATCAGACATGTTGCTGGCCACATGGGGAGAGTGCCTTTGTCACTCTGTGGCTAGTAACAAAGCCTGTACTGGGTGGAGGTGCTTCACACCTCCCCCTGCAGGAACTGTAACACCTGGCGGTGAGCCTCAAAGGCTCACCCCCTTTGTTACAGCACCACAGGGCACTCCAGCTAGTGGAGTTGCCCGCCCCCTCCGGCCACGGCCCCACTTTTGGCGGCAAGGCCAAAGGAGATAGTGAGAAAAACAAGGAGGAGTCACTGGCCAGTCAGGACAGCCCCTAAGGTGTCCTGAGCTGAGGTGACTCTGACTATTAGAAATCCTCCATCTTGCACATGGAGGATTCCCCCAATAGGATTAGGGATGTGCCCCCCTCCCCTCAGGGAGGAGGCACAAAGAGGGTGTAGCCACCCTCAGGGCTAGTAGCCATTGGCTACTAACCCCCCAGACCTAAACACACCCCTAAATTCAGTATTTAGGGGCTCCCCAGAACCTAGGAACTCAGATTCCTGCAACCTAAGAAGAAGTGGACTGCTAAGCTGAAAAACCCTGCAGAGAAGACGGAGACACCAACTGCTTTGGCCCCAGCTCCACCGGCCTGTCTACCCCCTTCTAAAAGACACTGCTCCAGCGACGCTCTCCCCAGGGACCAGCGACCTCTGAAGCCTCAGAGGACTGCCCTGCATCTAGAAGGACCAAGAACTCCCGAGGACAGCGGCTCTGTTCAACCAAGACTGCGACTTTGCTACAAAGAAGCAACTTTGAAACAACTTGCGTTTCCCGCCGGAAGCGTGAGACTTGACACTCTGCACCCGACGCCCCCGGCTCGACTTGTGGAGAACAATCACTTCAGGGAGGACTCCCCGGCGACTGCGAGACCGTGAGTAGCCAGAGTTGCCCCCCCTGAGCCCCCACAGCGACACCTGCAGAGGGAATCCCGAGGCTCCCCCTGACCGCGACTGCCTGCTTCTAAGATCCGATGCCTGGTAAAGACTCTGCACCCGCAGCCCCCAGGGCCTGAAGGATCCGACCTCCAGTGCAGGAGCGACCCCCAGGTGGCCCTCTCCCTTGCCCAGGTGGTGGCTACCCAGAGGAGCCCCCCCCCCCCACCCCCTGCATCGCTGAAGAGACCCCTTGGTCTCCCATTGAAACCTATTGAAAACCCGACACGTGTTTGCACACTGCACCCGGCCGCCCCGTGCTGCTGAGGGTGTACTTTCTGTGTGGACTTGTGTCCCCCCCGGTGCCCTACAAAACCCCCCTGGTCTGCCCTCCGAAGACGCGGGTACTTACCTGCTGGCAGACTGGAACCGGGGCACCCCCTTCTCCATTGAAGCCTATGCTTTTTGGGCATCACTTTGACCTCTGCACCTGACCAGCCCTGAGCTGCTGGTGTGGTAACTTTGGGGTTGCTCTGAACCCCCAACGGTGGGCTACCTTGGACCCAAACTTGAACCCCGTAGGTGGTTTATTTACCTGCAAAAACTAACAAACTCTTACTCCCCCCAGGAACTGTTGAAAATTGCACTGTCTAGCTTTAAAATAGCTATATGTGATTTATGTGAAAACTGTATATGCTATTTTGCTAATTTAAAGTTCCTAAAGTACCTACCTGCAATACCTTTCATTTGAAGTATTACATGTAAATCTTGAACCTGTGGTTCTTAAAATAAACTAAGAAAATATATTTTTCTATACAAAAATCTATTGGCCTGGAATTGTCTCTGAGTGTGTGTTTCTCATTTATTGCCTGTGTGTGTACAACAAATGCTTAACACTACTCCTCTGATAAGCCTACTGCTCGACCACACTACCACAAAATAGAGCATTAGAATTATCTCTTTTTGCCACTATCTTACCTCTAAGGGGAACCCTTGGACTCTGTGCATGCTATTTCTTACTTTGAAATAGTACATACAGAGCCAACTTCCTACACCTAGCCACAACCTCCTATAGCTAGATTTTGTTTGAGAAAAAGTCCCACTACAGGGCCCATTGAAAGCAAAGATTCCACTGCAGAGCATGCATATGCCAACTGGCATGAGGCACAAGTAGAATGCATGAGGCTAAAAGTTCAAGAAGCCTCAGAACCATTCTGGATGGAACTAAGGCAAGAACCCAAAACACAGAACTGATAGCCTGAATGTCCCGGATTCGCTACGGAGGCTCAAAAGCCATCACAGCAACAATGTCCAGGATGGCACCTATGAAGGGAATCCTCTGTAAGAATTAGAGTGGAGACACTGGTTTGTTTGTGGAAAACCACAGGGTGGCCAACAATTAAAATTGTCGCTTTCAAGTGGTCCATGATAGAGGAGATAACACCTTTATCAGCCAGTCATCAATGTGCAGGAATATATGGACTTTCAACCTACGAAGAGTTCATCAACACACCAGCAAACTCGAGGAAGCACCTATGGGACAGCAGGATCAATACATGACAGTACACTGTCTGAAGACAGAAGGACAAACTTTAGTCTCAGGGATCCAAAGCGGTCAGGACCGGAGTTAATACCAGTATTTCAAACTTGTCCTTCCAGAGAAAGGTGTTCAGTAGCATGAGTTCCCAATGAGCATTGATTGTAGGTTTGAAGTCGATATTAGCTCGAAGTAGTACTGGAAGTGGCAACCTGTTGCCATCTCTAATCTCAGGCACCAGCTTGATTTTATCAATAGCAAGCATCATCTGAACTTCTCTGGGTAGGATTGTGGCATGCTCTGTTGATAACACAAACTAGAAGAACACTCACTGGTCAAAAAAAATAATTAAAAACACAACTGCATAGCAGCCGGGCAGGCAAAATCTGACTGTGCCCCCTACTGGCCCCATATGAAACTTGGAGTGGTAAAAGAAGGTGGCTTGGCGGTGATTGCTGTTAATGGCAAAGTGGATGAGGGCTGGTTGTCTGCTGGTTGCCACGGCCTCTGCGATGACTTGTTCCTCTGAAGCTATGTAAAGGCTGTACAGGTTGGCAGGGCTACCTCAATCAGTAGGTACAGCTGGTAGAACTGGCAAGCCGGGGAAAAGTCCCAAGGAGCAATGAGTGGCCTGGCTATCCTAAGAGCACTTCAGTGCATCCATCTTTGTTCCCAAGAGCCTGCCTCCATCAAAAGGTATATTCATCATTGAAGCCTGGATGTCTCCTAAAAACCCAGTATCCCACATCAAACTAAGTGGTCTATCAACATCACTGTTCCCACTGAACATCATACCAAGGTTGGGGCGTCCAGTTTGGCCTTAAAGAATAATTTGGCCACATCATGGCTGTCATTTAGGTTTACACCAATGAAGCTGTGAAGTTATCAGACAGAGGGGACAAGAGCTTGTTTGCCATGTTGCCAACAGTGCATGTGCAAGAGCATAAACGAGCCAAGACTCAAACAGCATTTAGTGAATGCAAGGAAACGTTGTCATAGGAAAAAAAGAACAGGTTACTTACCTTCGGTAACACCTGATCTGGTAGAGAAGCTATTGAGTCACAAATTTCTTACCTCACAATTATCCCCAGACATCAGACTGGATCTGGAAATGTTTTCGTCAGCAGTACCACTGTGCACTGGTAGGTGGCGTTGTCTGACATTGCGTGGAATCGCAGGCATAGTCTGGTGCCCATATAGGCAGCACCCCAGTGCTCTGACATCAGTTCCTTTTTGCAACATCCCATGACAGAAGACCGGAGCCACAAAGAACGAAGGTGGGCTTGAAGAACGAATTGACACTAGAAAATCCTGCAGGAACAAAACAGGCAAAGTGCCCATCCCTACGGAGCTGACTGTTCAGGCAACAGTCTTTTGTAAAAGTGTACAGACACACCCTCATTGCTGCTTGGCAGGTATTCAGGACCAGAACTCTACATGCTAATGCAGTGGTTGCAGCTTTGGCTCAGGTGGAATAAACACGCAAGCATTCAAGGGGTTGCTTCTTCGCTAATGTGCGGCAGATTTTGATACAGAGTACAATCCATTTAGAGATGGTCGGTTTCTGTACACCCTTCCCTTCCTGGGCTCCGACATACCCCAAGAAGAGTTGGTCATCCACTCAAAACTTGTGTGGCCAAGGCAGAACGACAACACTCTGAGTCCACCAGGTGGAGTAGTTTCTCTTCCTTTTAGGGATGAGGAGAAGCATTAAAAGGTAGGCTAGGCGATGGCTAGCCTACGTGAAAAGGAGTGACCATCTTCTGTAAAAAAGGAAGCTCCAGTGTGAAGGACCAGCTTGTCTGGGAAGAAGTTAAGCTTAGATGACAAAGCCTAGAACCTCACAGACCACCCAGGGCAGATGCTAATTGCCAACAGGAAGGCTGACTAGGTAGTAAGGAGCCTGACAGGACAGTGATGGAGCGGCTCGAAGGGAGCATCCATCAGAAAAGTCAATTCTACATTAATGGCCTACTGAGGCATGATGAAGGGAAAATGTTTCATAGCTGATCTAGCAACCTCAGATATGTCAAGATGGCAGAAAGATATCTTCAAGGTGCCCAAAGCAGAACCCTGCTATGCAAGAGACAGAATAAACAGAAGGACCAGAGAAAGAGGAGCTGAAAGGGGATCAACCTGTCTTTCCGGCACACCATGTCACAAACTTGCCCCAACTGCAGGCAGATACCCTCTTGGTAGAGGGACTTCTGGCTGCCAATATGACACTACAGACTTCCTGCTGAAGGGCTAAACTGTCAACTGTTGCCACTCAATCTCCACACATGAAGGCAGAGCGCTGAAAGGTTCAGGTCAAGAACTCTCCCTGCTGATGCAACAGAGGATCTTGCCTAAGGGGCAGCCTGACCAAAGGACCAACACTGAAGCTCAACAGCTTGGGATACCAAACTCTCCAAGCTCAGTCCAGAGCCACAAGGTTGCTCTGGATCTTCATGAGAACTCTGAACAGAAGTGGTATTGACAAAAATGCGTACAAGGAGGCTGGAGCTCCATAGGAGACACAAAGCGACTCTGAACGAGAGCCGCCTTGGAAACTCCAGCATGCAGAACTGCTGAAATTGCACTCTGTTAGCAGAGGTGAACAGATCTACCCAAGATTCTGCCATCTGGTAAGAGAGATTTTGCACCACCTTCAGATGGAGACACCATTCATTATCTGCTAGGCATCTTGTACTGAGTTTGTCCTCTCTGGGGTTTAGGGAACCTGACGAGTGTTGAACCACCAAGGAAACGCCCTGACTTTCCAGCCATGTCCAGAGACGTAGGGCCTCTTGACAATGGGTGCATGACTCCATCTGCCCTGTTTGTGGCAGTACCACATGGTGGTGTTGTCCATGAACACTCACACCAGCCCTTCCGTTGATGGATGGTGGAAAGGCGTTCCATGAGAGCCACATTGCTCAGAGGTCCATCAGATTGATGTGGAGTCCGGATTCCTTTGATCGCCTTCACTCCCAGATGTCTGCCCTATCCCAGGAGTGACACACCTGTCATTGCAGTCAACTCTGGCTGGTGACAGGAGAGGGGTCTGCCGCTGACCCAATTGCCATTCGTTAACCACCACTGCAGGTCTTTTGCAGTTCCCTCAGAGATCTGGACCATGTACAAGAGATTCCCCGGGTGCTGCGCCCACTGCGCCTTCAGGTCCCACTGCAGAGCCCACATATGCCAACGGGCATGTGTGACCAGCAGGAGGCCAGGAGGCCCAACAGCTTCAGAGTCAGTCTCACAGAAATCCAGGATAGAGGCTGAAACACCAGCATCAGGGCCCAAATATCCTTGACTCACCGCTGAGGAAGATAGGACCAAAACTGCACCTTGTCCATAATCGCTCCGACTGAAATAAAGACAGGTGTGACTTCAGCATGTTGACAGTAAATATCAACAAATGCAGGAGGCTCGCCCTAGTCTGAAGATGGGAGATGACTACCTGGGGTGAGCCCACCTCCAACACCCAATCGTCGAGATAGGGGAAGACCGAACAATTTAACAAATAATGGGTTCTAAAGAAGAACAACTGATATTGGAGCGGGATAGGGAAAACTAAGTAGAACATGAGAAGGAACAACCCACCTTCAACACTATGCTCTCTTGATGGAGTCATAAATTAAAAGGAAGATCAAAATACCTTTAAATAATGGAACCATTTCTTATTTATTTTAGTTATTTAAAGCATGAATAAATTTCTACCACAGAATTAAAACATTGAGTGGCAAACTGCCACCCCACGAAAAAATAATTTCACACTCACAGACTACTTATATACCACTCATACCTGGAATATCATACTCAAATTCAAAAGGAATAAACACACAAAGAATCAGTCTTGTACAGCACCATATAAGTGCCCCCTCAAAAATACAACATCTTAGTATATATATATAATCTGTTGGTGGCATGAGACGCTGCAGATTCACATGCTGTGCATTATCCTGCCATCTAGTGTTGGGCTCGGAGTGTTACAAGTTGTTTTTCTTCGAAGAAGTCTTTTCGAGTCACGAGACCGAGGGACTCCTCCCTTTCCGCTCCATTGCGCATGGGCGTCGACTCCATCTTAGATTGTTTTCCCTGCAGAGGGTGAGGTAGGAGTTGTGTATATAGTAAATGTGCCCATGCAATGGAGTAAGTATGTATGTACATAATGTGTATAAGAATAATATATATTTACAAATTTACAAGTTCCATTCAACTTATAACGGCTACAGGCTCCCGGGGAGGTGGGAGGGCGCATGTGAATCTGCAGCGTCTCAGGCCACGAACAGATGTACACTGGGTAAGTGACATTTTCCGTTTGATGGCATGTGTAGCTGCAGATACACATGCTGTGCATAGACTAGTAAGCAGTAATCTCCCCAAAAGCGGTGGCTTAGCCTGTAGGAGTTGAAGTTGTTTGAAATAATGTTCGTAATACAGCCTGTCCTACTGTGGTTTGTTGTGCTGTTAACACATCTACACAGTAATGTTTTGTGAATGTATGAGGCGTAGACCATGTGGCTGCCTTTCAAATTTCTGTCATAGGTATATTCCCTAAAAAAGCCATTGTGGCGCCTTTTTTCCTAGTGGAATGCGCCTTTGGTGTAATAGGTAGCTCCATTTTTGCTTTAATAAAGCAGGTTTGAATACATTTCACTATCCATCTGGCAATGCCTTGCTTGGATGTAGGATTCCCTGCATGAGGTTTTTGGAAGGCTACAAATAATGGTTTTGTTTTGCGAAACTGTTTTGTTCTGTCAGTGTAATACATTAGTGCTCTTTTGATGTCTAATGTATGCAAGGCTCTTTCTGCTACCGAGTCTGGTTGTGGAAAAAAGACTGGGAGTTCCACTGTTTGGTTTAGGTTGAATGGTGATATAACTTTTGGTAAAAATTTTGGATTTGTATGGAGAACCACTTTATGTTTATGTATTTGTATAAAGGGTTCTTGTATAGTAAATGCTCGTATTTCGCTTACTCTTCTGAGAGATGTGATAGCCAGTAGGAAGGCTACCTTTCAAGTTAAGTATTGTATTTCACAAGAGTGCATGGGTTCAAATGGTGGTCCCATGAGTCGTGTTAATACAATATTGAGGTTCCACAAAGGGACTGGTGGTGTTCTCGGGGGTATGATTCTTTTTAATCCTTCCATAAATGCTTTGATGACTGGGATTCGAAAGAGCGATGTTGAATGTTTAATCTGCAGATAGGCAGATATTGCTGTGAGATGTATTTTAATAGAAGAGAATGCTAGGTTAGATTTTTGTAAGTGTAATAAGTAACTTACAATGTTTTTTGCGGAAGCATGTAGTGGTTGAATTTTATTACTGTGGCAGTAATAAACAAACCTTTTCCATTTGTTTGCATAACAATGTCTTGTAGTAGGTTTCCTAGCTTGTTTAATGACCTCCATACATTCTTGTGTAAGGTCCAAGTGTCCAAATTCTAAGACTTCAGGAGCCAGTTTTCTAGATTGAGCGATGCTGGATTCGGGTGTCTGATCTTTTGTTTGTGTTGGGTTAACAGATCTGGTCTGTTTGGTAATTTGACATGAGGTACCACTGATAGGTCCAGCAGTGTTGTATACCACGGTTGGCGAGCCCAGGTTGGTGCTATGAGTATTAGTTTGAGTCTGTTTTGACTCAGTTTGTTTACCAGATAAGGAATGAGTGGGAGAGGGGGAAAAGCATAAGCTAATATCCCTGATCAACTCATCCATAACGCATTGCCCTTGGACTGAGGGTGTGGGTACCTGGACGCAAAGTTTTGGCATTTTGCATTTTCTTTTGTTGCGAATAGGTCGATTTTTGGTGTCCCCCAGCGTAGAAAGTAATCTTGTAGGATCTGGGGATGAATCTCCCATTCGTGTGTCTGTTGATGATCTCGACTGAGATTGTCGGCTAACTGGTTTTGAATCCCTGGGATGTATTGTGCTATTAGGCGAATGTGATTGTGAATTGCCTAATGCCAAATCCTTTGTGCTAAGAGACACAGTTGTGACGAGTGTGTCCCTCCTTGCTTGTTGAGGTAATACATTGTCGTCATGTTGTCTGTTTTGACAAGAATGTGTATGTGGGCTATCAGTGGTTGAAATGCTTTCAATGCTAGAAACACTGCCAACAGTTCTAAATGATTTATGTGCAGTTGTTTTTGTTGAACGTCCCATTGTCCCTGTATACTGTGCTGGTTGAGGTGTGCTCCCCACTCCATCATGAAAGCATCTGTTGTGATCACGTATTGAGGCACTGGGTCTTGGAATGGCCGCCCTTGGTTTAAATTTATAGGGTTCCACCATTGAAGCGAGAAGTGTGTCTGGCAGTCTATCAACACTAGATCTTGGAGTTGACCCTGTGCTTGTGTCCATAGTGTTGCTAGGCACTGTTGTAAGGGCCGCATGTGTAGTCTTGCGTTTGGGACAATGGCTATGCATGAAGACATCATGCCTAGAAGTTTCATTACAAACCTCACTTGGTAGTCTTGGTTTGGTTGCATGTTTAATATTATATTCTGGAAGGCTTGTACTCTTTGTGGACTTGGAGTGGCAATCGCCTTTTGTGTGTCGAGTGTTGCTCCCAAGTATTGTTGTATTTGGGATGGTTGTAGATGTGATTTTTGGTAATTTATAGAGAACCCTAGTTTGTGTAGAGTTTCAATAACGTATTGTGTGTGAAGCAGACACTGTTGTTGAGTGCTGGTTTTTATTAACCAATCGTCTAAGTATGGGAATACGTGCATGTGCGGTCTCCTTATATGAGCGGCTACTACTGCAAGGCCTTTTGTGAATACCCTTGGGGCTGTTATCCCGAATGGTAACACCTTGAATTGGTAATGCACGGCATGTATTACAAACCTTAAGTATTTCCTGTGAGAAGGATGTATGGGTATGTGGAAATATGCATCCTTGAGATCTAACGTTGACATGTAGTCTTGTTTTTTGAGCAAGGGAATCACGTCTTGAAGTGTTACCATGTGGAAGTGATCTGATTTGATGTAGAGATTCAGTGTTCTGAGGTCTAATATGGGTCTCAACGTTTTGTCTTTCTTTGGAATTAGGAAGTACAGGGAGTAGACACCTGTTCCTTTTTGATGGTTGGGTACTAATTCTATTGCTTGTTTTTGTAACAATGCTTGGACTTCTAGTTGTAACAGGTCTAAGTGTTGTTTGGACATATTGTGTGCTCTTGGGGGCACATCTGGTGGGAAATGTATTAATTCTATGCAATAACCATGTTGGATAATGGCTAGGACCCATGCGTCCGTAGTTATGTTTGTCCAGTTTTTGTAGTATGCAGTAAGTCTCCACCCCACTGGTGTTGAGTGTTGGGGGTTTGTGACATTTAAGTCACTGTTTAGCTTGGGGTGTTTTAGGGCTTTGGAATTTCCCCCTTGCTTTTGGGAATTGTCCTCCCCTTTATGACCCTCAAAACCCTCATCTCTGGTACTGCCCCTGATAGGTGGGTCTGGCTTGTGAGGTGGAAGGCTCCCCTTTAAACTGTGGTCTTCTAAAAGTGGCCCTGCTTTGTGGGGAGTAGAGCGCGCCCATGGCTTTAGCCGTGTCTGTGTCCTTTTTTAGCTTTTCGATTGCCGTGTCCACCTCCAGCCCAAACAATTGTTCTTGGTTAAACTGCATATTTAGCACAGCCTGCTGTATTTCCGGTTTAAAACCAGAGCTCCGTAACCATGCATGCCTGCGAATGGTTACAGCAGTGTTCACTGTCCGTGCTGCTGTGCATGCAGAGTCCAGAGCAGACCTTATCTGGTTGTTGGAAATCGCTTGTCCTTCCTCAACAACCTGTTGGGCACATTTTTGGTGTTCCTTGGGCAAGTGCTGAATTATATGTTGCATCTCGTCCCAGTGTGCCCTGTCGTAGCGAGCCAGTAGAGCCTGTGAATTGGCAATCCGCCATTGATTGGATGCCTGTGCTGCCACTCGTTTGCCCGCAGCATCGAACTTCCGACTTTCCTTGTTGGGCGATATTTTACCTCTATCTTTATGCCAATTTTATCTCTCCTCTTTCTCCAATCTCTTGCTCCCTCTGCCGGTCACATTCCTGAGTCAAAATGGACCTACTGACATTTTAAATATGTCTCTTCTTCCCCTTTCCTCTCCCTTTCACCTCAAAGCTTGGCTTCACCTCCTGTTCCATCCCAAACAGCCAACCCCATAATGTCTATGATCTAAAGGTACGCCTTTGCATCTACTCACATTTAACCAAAAAGTGACATCTCAAACTTCAGAATTTCACACCTGTGCCTAATTTTTGGTTCATCATGTGTTCACCTACATAGATCCATACCTTGCCAACTAGTACCTCTACAATTCTCCTTACTGATAACTTTTTTGGGGAGAGGAAATGTATTTATTCACCTTTCAAGCAGAGCAGTGCCACAGCGTTGCGTAAGACAGTAAACAATGCCAACATCATGGCAGATTAGAAGAGCATAATCACATAGCCACATTTGCAGAGGGAAATCCAGAATTCCTGATGACCAAAGCGGCAGATAGACAAATTGGGGGGGTGGGGGGGATGTTGTGGCAGCAGGGCATCTAGAGGGGAAACCCCAGAAGTCCCTCACAGCTAGTACATCAGTCCATGTAGGCTGGGGGACAGACCAACCGGTCCGTAAACACCAGCCGCAGCACACACCTCACTCCTATATGTCTCTAGTCCATGCCCATCTAAGCCACAAGATATCGCCGGAGTAGCCACAGAAGCAGGGCGTTCAAACCTCCATGACCGCCGTCACACCCGCACCCATGTTTCATCGTTATTCGTGCAGCTTTTTCCAATCCTCCCGATGCATTCCACTCATGCAGACCTATGAGCTGTAGCACCTGGCGGGCATTCATCATCATCAGAGTCACACGAGCACCCAGTAGCCAGGTCATCAGTGTCTCCCTTCGTGGCCTCACCTCCCAGATGCTCAATCATACTGTTACAAGCCTCCAAATCCAGCTCAGCATGCTCATCTATCTGGACCCTGCGGAGTCTATACTCCTCAGCTATTGCCCATTCCACTAGATCTGCTATCCATTTATCACAGGTCGGGGGATGGGCAATCCAATGAATAGCAATACGCTGCTTCGCCAGTAACAACCCCAGCTGGGCAAACCGGCATGCCAATTTTCAACTTTATTAGGGGTAGAGACAACAATCCCTGCAAACAGTGCAGCATCCAAATCTCCACTTTAACTGCTGTGATAACTTTTAGCACTCACACTATCTCACATCAAAACGGCTGCAAGGACTTGCACATCCATGTGACATGTCCAAACATAGCTGGTGAGCCATCGCAGTGCACACAGTTGTCAGAACGCCCCAGAAATATGCTATGTAGGTACTGCAGTGTCCGATACACCCTATGTAAATAATAGAATTGCGCCAGTTTAAATCTGGCATTACTGAACCCTTCCTGCACCACCGTACATGCCCTGTTCCATTCCCCATCCGCCAGTGGCAGCTCCAGGTCTGCATCACACATCGCACGCACCGCTGACACGTCTATTCGGCAATCTCTTTTTAGGGCTGCCTACACTCGGGAAAGGAGATCTCGAGCAGAGCCCGGATTCAGCAACATCCTCATCAGATGGGACTTGTCCTCCAGGAAGGAGGTCCAAATCTCCCGAGCTGTACTCGATATAGTGGCATAGTGTAACAACTGTCCCTGTCCAACTCCGAATACGGTCCCTGCTTCCTCCAAGGTGACAAAGGAGCCATTCTGTTTTAAATCCCTTGCACTGTTACAGCCACCTGTTCGCCATCTCGTGAAGTCCAGTGCATCCAAAAGGGCCAGAAACTGCTCCAAAGTCGTCCATAAAGCTCAACAGGAGAGGGACCGAGCACTCCGGATCAGTTACTTCTAGGTATTGTCTACATATAACGATATAGTATGCACTCCATCCCCCCACCTTCATACCCTACACTTAGAGTCTCGCCTTAAGCTGCACCGTCATTGGCTCCATGGCTAACGCAAATACTAGCGGGCAACCCTGTCTCGTATCCCGCTCTATATATAGGGGGGTCAGACACCGTCATGACGGTGCGCACCCTCACTTGTGGTGCCACATACAGCAGGCGTACCCATGATAGGAAGCTCGGCCCAATCCCCATTCGCCGCATTACTTCCCATAAATAATCCCACGATAGGGTGTTAAACACCTTTTCAATGTCCAAGGCTACAAGAGAAGCCCGCATGGATGAACCTCGAGTTTCCTGCAGCACAAGAGTCTCCGCTGATTCATATGCGTACCTCTCCCAGGTCCAAATCCACACTGGTCTTTATGCACCAGGTGCGTGATCATTTGGAGCAATCACACTGTCAGTACTTTAGCAAGTAATTTTACATCAACATTTAACAGACACCGGTCGGTGGGTAACTGGGTCAGTCGGATCCTTCCCCCTTGCTTTGGTATCATGATTATGGATTCCTCTCTCCTGTGCACTGGCAATGCACCTTCACCAATAATCTCACTAAGCGTCTCCAGTAGGCTAGAGAGAAGAGAGGCCGAGTACCCCTGGAAAACCTCAGCCGGGAGATCGTCCGGTCCTGGTCCCAATGACTTTCCCCGAGGCATTGCCTGCAGCACCTCCTGCAGCTCTTCCAATCATATGTCTCCTTCCAGGTCACCAGCCTGCATCTCCGTCAACCTTGGCAGCTGGAGGCTAGCCAAGTACTCATCCACCAGGGAACCATCTGCGTGCATTGGTGAGGCATATACGCCCCTTAAGTGGTCTTGTAACAGTGAATTGCCCTGTGCCTGCCTCAGTATCATATCTCCAGCCAGCCCTCAAAGCGACAGAATCAATGGCGGGGTCTCTCACATTTGAGCAGCCATGCTAACATGAGCCGCAAGCGGTTGCCCTACCGATATAGCCGTGGTCTATAATCCTTGCTTACCAGCTAATCTAATCTATTCCACGTGACCTCTATCCACCTGCGCACCTCTAGGAGGCCTGCTTCATGCACAGCACTGTCTCCCTCCCGACTCTGCAACAGAGCAAGGACCCCTCCTACTGCTCGAGTTCCTGTTCCAATTTCCTCAAAATACCATACACTTTTCCAGTGCTCACTTCCTGCATACAAGTGTGCTGGGATACTGCTAAACAGGCCCCAGCACCAGTGTTCTTGCCAAAAATCAGTATACAGTTAAGTCCCTTGTAAAAGGTACCCATGGTACCAAGGGGCCCTGTGACGGTCCCCAAGGGCTGCAGCATGTGCTATGCCACCCTGTGGGACCCCTCACTAAGCACATCCACACTGCAATATGCCCCTACATTGTCCAAGTCCATTCTTATATATTTTAAGTGCGGTGTAGCCATATTGAGTATATGGTCTGGGAGTTTGTCATTACGAACTCCACAGCTCAATAACGGCTTCACTGAATACTGGGAAGTTTGGTATCAAACTTCTCAGCACAATAAACCCACTCTGATGCCAGTGTGGGATTTATTGAAAAATGCACCCAGAGATGCCATCTGTATGCCAGCCAAACAGATAGTGCAGGACTCGCCAGTCTGTGGCAGCCTGCCACTTTCAGACAAGTTTCTGACCAAATGGGGTGAGAGCCTTTGTGCCCAGAAACAAAGCCCCCTGCAGGAACTGTAACACCTGGGGGTTAGCCTCACAGACAAAGCCCCACTTTTGGCAGCATGTCCAGAAGGAAAATTAAGGAAAACAAGGAGGAGTGACCACCCTAGCTAGGACCACCCCTAAGGTATCCCAAGCTGAGATGACCCTGCCCCCCCCCCCCATAGAATCCACTATCTAGGTTTGGAGGACAGGGACCAATAGGGTTTTGTTTGTGTCCCCCCTCCCCAAAGGGAGTGGTCACAAAAAGGGTGTAGCCACCCTCAGGGACAGCAGCCATTTGCTACTGCCCTCTGACCCCTGTAATGCCCCTAAATCCAGGATTTAAGGGCTCCACTGAACCTAAGTCGTCAAATTCCTGGCGACATGACAAGAAAGAAGGTCTGCTAACCTGAACCCCCAGCTGAGAAGGAAGACGCAAACTGACTTGACCCCAGCCCCAACAGCCTGTCTCCTACTTCAAAGAACCTGCAAGAAGGAAGCAACACATCCTGTGGAACCAGTGACCTCTGCCAAGCTCCAGAGGACTGCTCTGCACCCCAAAGGACCAAGAACTCCCGAAGACAGCTGCCCTGTCCAAAAACAAACTACATTAAAGGACTCCAGGACCTCCCGGGATCCGCGAATCCTCACCACTCTGCACTCAACCACAAACACAGATGACAGGGGGGCAGAGGGCAGCGCCATCTTAATCTAATTCTCCAAAACACTTCTTGGGGGGGGGGGGGCCTCCACCCCTTCCGGGTAGCCCACTACTCTGATTGCACCTTCGTGACTGTCCTTCTGCATCCTCCACTCATCCCCAGCTTACGCGTCTTGGCCTCTAGGGTAGCCACAGTATCCTTCAAGGCATCTAGATCTGTCTGGATGGTGCTCACCTATTTTTTCAGCGGCCACTGACCTCTCTGCCACGGCTCGCAGATCCGTTCTCAACAGATTATCATCTACAGCTATAGCTATAATCTATGTATGCACAGCTTGCCCAGAATCCTCAATGGCCGCCAGGATCTGGGCCCAGAAGCCTCACACACTTCCCCCGGCAGCCCCCCAGCTTCGCGCTGCGACCCTCCTCCAGGATGCTGAGTGCTGAGCTGTAAATTGGTCCATCTTAGTTTGCTGTGCACCTTTAGCCACTATATCACTGCCCATGTTGCTTAAGGCACAGCTAACCGCAGTGGCTTGGCACTTCATGGAACTGCGCTATGGAGGGGAGTAGTTAGAAAGTGAGTACCTCACTCCGCATGCATATCATACGCTGTCATGCAAAGCTGGCCGCACTTCAATGCACTCACCGGGCCAGCGCCACCGACGCAGTCCCAGCCTAGTCTGCCCCCAGTCACAGTTGTCCACTATGTGCACTAAAGGTGCAGAAGGGAGCTCAAATGGGCACAGTCTGAAGCAGCTATCTGGCAGCTATCACGTTTGCCTCTGTACTCACTGCTTGGCGCTGAACGGTGTTGCCCCCGTCAAGTGGCGCAGACCTCCTAGCAGCAGGCAGCCCTGCTGCCGCGAGTCATCCTCAGGTGTTCTCCAATGTGGCCGGTGTGACAGTCTCTGGCATTTTTCCCCGTAGTCGGGCCTAGGCCGCCATGCCTCAGGCTGTGTCTCACACTGTACAGCCATAAAGTCATAGTGCCTCCATGTTCCGTGTGCAGCTTGCTCACACCGTCTCCTCTGCTCCATAGTAGAGGGGGGGAGAGGGGGGGAAGAGGACGAGAAGGGGGGAAAAAAGAGGGGGGAGGGTCACCACTTTGCCCCACCCCCCCCATCTCGGTCCTCCAGGACAGGATTCGTTGTCCAATTCTCTCCGGTGCTGCGTTAGGCCTCCTTTTGTAGCGATTTACACCCAACCCCCTCGCCCCCTCCTCCTCCCCACCCCAAACAAGCGGGCAGACAGCAGGTGGTTGCAAGTCACCAGCACTGGGGTCCCCAGTAGTACAAGACCCCAAGAGCTGCCTGCCCCAATGCTGCAGCTCTGTATCTGCCCCGCTCACGCTCCAGGCCCAGAGTCTCCTTCCGTTGCGCCGGCCATCTTGGGAGAGAGGCCCGCGGCCCTCTTTAGTATTAGCGCCAGCACCAGTCACTGCTCCCCTCCACAGCGCCTCACCTCCGCCCCCTTACCCCCCTCCCCCACCCTAACCTCCACACACGTCCTCCCGAGTCCACGGGGACCGGAGGAAGCAGGATAGTGGAAGATTCTTTGTTTGGGGTCAGGAGCACTAACTCAGTGCTACCGGTCAGCCATCTTGTTGACCACACCTACCTACTTACTGATAACTTAAGAGCAACAGATCAAGAAAAGAGCCTATTAAAACCCACTAGTTCCCAATCCTCAACTCTTCCTCAGAATGGGCTCTTAGTTTGACAACCAAGTATGAGTTAAAGGCTGTTCAGCTTGATTTTAACACTATGAAAATGCATTTTAGAAAGGCATTCGCTCAGACGTGTAATAAGGCTTATCAGCAACATCTCTGAAAATTCTGACCCAAGTCATCAGAAAAGCTAAAAACCTAAAAATAATGATTATTTTCATTTTGAAATGCATGAATGTTGACATTATCAAAAGGCCATTCTAAAGATCAGGATCATATATGAATTTGTGGTTTAATGAAACACCAATTTAGGACATTTTTAACAAATTAAGTTTAGTTATTCCCTTATGAATCAGCCATATGTTTTTTGTCTTCCATAATACATCCACATATAAAGCATTTTAAAAGCATATTTTAGTGTTTGAAAACTAACATTTCATAAAAAGAACAATGAATTTGGAGTTTGAAAAAGGACATTGAAATAATTGTGTTTGAAATCAAACTTTTAAATGTAATTTTATCTTACCCTGCGATTTCCTCATGTCTTTTGATGCTAAAGCACGATTTCCATGCTGAACACTGGTGAAATCAGGAGTCACATTGTTAACCCTCAGCTCTTGCCCCAACGACTTCCGACCAAAGGCATTTTCACCAGATCCTCCATTACCATTGTAACCACCTATGACAAATACATTTACATTGAAAAGGAAAGTTCATTTCATTCTCGGTCACTGCAAAGACCATCAATATTTATCTACTGCAAACAGGGAGAAAATGAATATAAGTTGGACCAGTCACACAGGGATGTCCGCAATATTTTTCAACAGGATTGCTGTGTGACAATAAGTAAAAGTTAAAAAAGACTCTCATTGATGATGCATGACATTGGACTCTTAGCATCCACCTTAGATACAGTAAAACTGATTTATGGCCATATTGAAAGCACGAACTACTCAATGTTCTTGAACTAAAACAACAAAATATTTTAACAACTACCGGTATGGAAGGTACTTGTTGAAATCCTGAGCAGGGTGTGCCTATGAAGGTGTTTGGGTGTTTCTTATTGCATGCGTGCAGGAGTGCCAGTTTCTGGGCAAATGGTACATATAAGGCAAGTGGACTGAGTGGGTACAAGGTGACTGCAGGAAGATCTTTTTATGTAATTCAGATGTGTGCGTTATCGATGGGGTGGGCAGCCCTGCCATGTTTCCCAGGTCCATGCATGATGTGCTGCTCCAGACCAACATTTTCTTTGAATTCTGGGATTTGTAATCTTTTTTATTCTATTATGAAAAAGAACTACAAGTCCCAGAATTCAAAGGGGAAAACCTGGACTGGAGTATTACATCATGCGTGGACCTGGGAAGCCTGGCATTTATAGGTGGGCATGTTTGTTTTTGTCTCCATGAGTTGTGCCCGAACTGACTGCAAGTCTCTTTGGCATTTGCCTCTTTGCAGATGTATGTTGGGCTCTCACTGGACTGCGAGCTATGGAGATTCCTTCACATCAGCCACTCACCGAAGATTAGACTATCGCATGACTCACTGCTGTTAGGGCAGGGACAGTTTGAAGCTGTGCTGGGGAGGCCAAAAAAAGAAAAAGCCAAGGAGAAGTTATGAAAGTAACAGGTGACCCTGGTGGGAAGGATGAGGAAGAAACAATCAGCACATTGGGGTGGGTTGGAGGGGGTGGATGTTTGGGGAGTGTTTTGCCGATAGAAAAAGAAAAGTTTACTTCCTAAATTTGAGCAGTGGAAGAATACAAGTCAGTCTGCCTTAAAAAGGGCTGTAGAGAATATATGCTCCAGGGGAGGGCCAAATGCAAGAAGGGGAGGGCCAAATACAAGAAGGGGAAGGCAAACCATCTATTAAGAAGCCAACAAATGACTAACAAAGTAGATCAATATCAAGCAATGGGCAGTTTCTAAGCCCACTGCAAGTATGGTTCACAAGAGGCTTTGCCTACAGGTAGTTAAAAGTGATCTGGCAGGCAAAACGTAAAACAACAAAAAATGGAAAAAATATGCCAGGGAAGGACAGAACAAGAAGGTGACCGAAGATGAATGAGATAAAGACAGAACCAAAAGTTCCTTGGGACTCCTTTGCCTCCAATAATACAGCACTTTTTTACCACATTCCAATCAAACGTCAACATATAGTCCATTACATACAATTAAAATGGTGCAGTGCTCCAAGTACAGTGGTACGCAAAATTAAATGATACCTATATACATCATGGATGTCATGCATATTTATCTCTATACAACAGTAACTAGTTGTGTGATCCCTAATAACTGTCTTTAATTTCTTTAGGGTAACAGACAATCCCTGTGAAAAAGTTTGCCTTTTGAAAAGGGCAGTCCACTGACCTTGCCCACACGGGCGGTCGGCACCAGAGTCACAACACAGCTGGATGCTGTGCTGGTGTTGCTTTGGTTGCGGTATGGGGCACCTCTGCCGATGCCGTACAATGAACGGTAGGGTTGATGCAGCTGGTAAGGTGGGCTTATCTGTGCCAGAAAATGCGCGGTGGCGCAGCTTTCCTTGAAACGCTCGAGAGCAAGGTCTGCCTTGCCTCCAAACAGGCAAGTCTTCTCAAAAGGCAAGCCCATGAGGGACCAATTGACATTGCCTGAAAAACGGTGGACTTGAGGAAAGCGTGTCAGCGACTGGTGACACTGGTGCCAATGGCATTGGTGTTGTCCAGACTATGACAAGTCATGAACTTGCCTGCTTCGCCATCATCCTGTATAGCCTGGGCAAGGACTGGTCCTACTTCCCAGTGACCATCTGTTTGTGGCATGTAGTGCTGTAGATTCACATGTTTAGCATGAGTCCACCATCTAGTGCTGGGCTCGGAAGTTTGCAAATGTTTTTCTTTTCACAAGGTATAGTGACTCATCCTCCTGCTTTTACTGCACTTGGTCCTCATCTCCATTATTAGATTGTTTTCAGCTTGGCATGTGAGGATGGAGTGTACAATATGATGTATCCTAATGAGATGAGCAGGCAAACTAGTATAATTTATAATATATAATGTATCTAATCACAACCAACACAAGTGTCTGAGGAGGAGGGTGGGCACATGTGAATCCAAAGCACTACATGCCACAACTGAGGCTTACTGGGTAAGTAATATTTTCAGTTTGATGGCATGTGTGGTTATAGATACACATGCTTAGCCACAGACTGTACAACAGTTTTCTCCCCTGAAAGCAATGGCTAACCAGTGTGGGTTGTGTTAGTCTGAGATAATGTACAAAAAAAACGCTTGTCCTACATTGGCTCGTTGTCGGGCCATGGCATCTACAGAGTAGCGTTATATAAATGTGTGTAGTGCATTCCATGTAGCTGCCTTACATATGTCAGCGATGGTTATGTTACCTATAAAAGATCATGGTGGGCCCCTTTATTCTTGTACAGTAAGCCTTTGGAGGGACAGGTAAATTGTGTTTAGCCTTATTATAACAAGTCTGGATGCATTTCACAATCTGTGAAGTGAATGCTTTAGAGATAGCCTTTCCCTTATGTGGCCTTGAAAATGCAACAAAGATGTTGCGTTTTTCTGAATGACTGAGTTCTGCCAATATAATATATATGAGTTCTTATAACATCTAGTGTCCGAAAAGCTCATTCCACAACGGAATCGAGATGCAGAAAAAATACTGGTAACAAAATAGACTGACTAAAGTAGAACTGTGAGACCACTTTTGGATGGAATTTAGGATTTGTACATAAGACTACTTTGTCTCAATGAATCTGGAAGAATCGTTCTTCTATAGTTAATGCCTGAATTTCACTGATACATCTGAGTAAAGTGATTGTAATGGAAAAAGTAACTTCCGAGGATAGAAAATGGAGAGGGCACGAGTGTAGTGGTTCAAATGGGGATCCATTAAGCTTGTTAGGACAACACAGGTTTTAATCTGGTGTTGGAGGCAAGCTAAGCGAAATAACTTTTATGGCCCTCTAAAAAAGCTTTAATGATAGGAATCTTGAACATCTGTTTCCCGTTTTGAGACATGCTGCCGCTAGGTGTAGTCTTAATAAAGTGAAAGATGACCCAGAGGTTTGTAAATGAAGAAGGTAACAATGTCTTGAGGCTTTGCTGTTAAAGGGTTAGTAACCTTTGAATGACAATAGTGAACAAATTGTTCCCACTTTGCAGCCTAGCAGGTTCTAGTAGTGGCTCTTCTTTCCTCTAAGAATGTCCATGCACTGTTGAGGTAGATTTAAATATCTGAATTCCAAGACCTCAGGAGCCAGATTGCAAGACTGAGAGATCTGCGGTTTGGATACCTTAGTGTTTCCTGGTTTGGGGTCAGAAGGTCCTGCCAGTTGGGAAGCACTTGGTGTGGGACTGCTAAAAGTTCTAGTAGTGTAGTGAACCATGGTTGTCTGGCCCATGTGGAAGCCACTATAATGAGTGTCAGAGAAGTCTGCCTTAGTTTGTGAATCACAAATGGAAAAGGTGGAAAAAAGTAAGCAAATATCCCTGACCAACTCATCCAGAATGCATTGCCCTTGGACTGTGAGTTTGGGAACCTGGAGGCTAAGTCTGGGCATTTGGTGTTTTCTGCTGTGGTGACTAGGTCTATGTTTGGATGACCCCATTTTTGGAAGAATGGTTGGCAAGATCATGGGTTGAATTCCCACTCTTGGACTATGCCCTGCTGAGGAGATCCGCAAAGTTGTTGTCCTTCCCCAGGATGTATTCTGCTTAGAAGTAATTGTGTTTGAGAGCGCATCTCCATATGTTCTGTGCCCGGCGGAGACAGCTGATGTGACTAGGCACCGTCTGCTTTTGCAGATAATACATGGTGGTCATACAGTCTGTTTTGATATGAACCACTCTGGCTCGGAGGTGGGGAAGGAATGCTTTCAGTGCTATATGAACAGCTAGATGCTCTAGGTGATTGATATGGAGATGAGTTTGAGTTTCACTGTCCCAGTACAGTCAGATCCTGTGACTGCTCCCCAACCAGCGAGGGATGCATCCATTGTTATGGTCCTCTGCGGAACTGGGTCTAAAAAAAAAGGCTGTCCCTTTGAAAGATTGTTGTTATTCCACCACTGCAGTTTGTGGCAAGCTTGACGGCTGATCAACACTAGATCCTCTAGCTGGCACTACGCTTGAGACCACTGACTCGTCAAGCATTCTTGCAACAGGCGCATACAGAGGCTGGCATGAGGTACTATTGCTATGCACGATGACATCATGCCAAGAAGACGCATGGTTTTTCTTACTTACCTGCCGTTGCGGCTGAAATTGCAGAATAAGTGTTGTGAACTATCGTATTCTTGCATCGTTTGAATAAGCTATCATTATGTGTGAGTTGCGGATGGCTCCTAGGTAAGGCTGAGATTTGACTGCACTAAATGTGAAACCTAGCTGGTGAAGTAGGTTTATAGTAATCTGTGTTGAAAACAGTATCGCTGAGTATTGCTCTTGATGAACTAATCATCCAGGTAAGGAAAAACGTGTGTGTTCTGTCTGCGTAGAGGGGCTGCTACTACTGCTAGACACCTTGGGGGCTGTGGTGACCCCGAATGGAAGCGCTTTGAACTGAACCTACTGTCCTTTTAGCACAAATCTTGGGTATTGACGATATACCGGGTGAATTGGAATGTAAAAATAAGCGCCCTTAGGTCCAGTGCGGCCATAAAATGGCCTTCTTTTAGTAACAGGATGACATCATGAAGTGTGACCATGTGGAAGTGACCAGTTTAGGATCGTCCTTAGTGATCTATCCTTTTTCGGGGTAAGGAAGTAAAGGGAATAGACTCCTGTCCCTGTTGGTGTACTGGCACTGGTTCCACTGCTCTGTTTTGTAACAAAGTTTGAATTTCCTCTGTCAGCAGTAGTTGATGGTTTGTGGAAGTGAAGTAAAATGTTGGGAGGTGAGCTGCAGGCAGTAACCATGTTGGGTAATATCCAACACCCACTGGTCGGATGTGATATTTTGCCATGCCGGAAAGAACCTCTGAATTCTTCCCCTGACACGTGTGTTCGGGGGGGGGGGGGGGGGGGAGGGGGTGTCAGGGTGGGGAGGCAGGGTTGGTGAATAAGTCAGGGTTTGGTGTTGAAGGTTTGTTATAAAATCCTCTACCTCGGGCATTGTTTCCCTTATGTGATCTTCTAGTATATCCGATTAATGAGGTTTTTTGAGTTTGTGTCTTTGTAGGAAGCTGGCTCTCTATATGGTGCACTAAAACGAGGTATGCTGTGTAGTGTGTCCAGTGAATCCCAAATTGGTATTGCAGAGGCAAAGTTAGATAGGAATAATGCTCCATTTGTGGTAGTGTGGGCGAGCAGTTTGGCTTATCAGAGGGTAGAGCAAGCATTTGCTGTACTCACAGAGGCAATAAACGAGACCCACTCAATGAATAAATCGGAGACTAATTTAGGAAAATAATTATTTTTATGTTTCAAACCCAAAAACTTCGTAATCGGGTAAGTAGACTTTTAAGCATAAATACTTTGCCGTTTCAGAAATCAACAGCTCAGTTTTCAGGTCACTGGTAACCCCATCCCTATTTTGGTTGATTTGATAAATAAAAAACTGTGTATATGGCAACAGGAGGGGTTATTGAACAGAGATGAATATTTATATTTAAAGGTTACTCATCCAAGGTATCCATGTCTATACACATTACCCAAAATTCACAAGGGTTTGCCATTTCCACCAGGTAGACCGATCGTTTCAGGTTTACAAGGTCCAACTGAAAGACTCTCTGAAATTGTTGACTGTTTTTTACAACCGATAGTGTGTAATCTCCCATCTTTCATTAAGGACACTACCCATATTCTCAGTATTTTAAATGATGTGGAATGGGATAGGAATATGTTGCTAGTCACACTTGACGTAGTATCCTCACTTTATTGATTGCTTGGATGGTACTCATAGGGTATTCTATTATTAGCACAGAGGTCTGTTGGTGATGGGCTAACTTATGTGAGTGCAACTTTAGGTAAACACAATAAAAAAAATTGGGCGATTGGTAGCACTTGTACTACATTGTTAGGGTGTTTTTGGTTGATCTATGAGGTTGGTTTGCTTTATTGAATCACATATCATGAGATTGTATCACTATTAGTTTCGCTTTTCCTCTCGCGCTTGTTGGGAATTGTTTTCTTTAGTTCTAAATTTAAGGGGAATTCTTTCAAAAACTTTACTTTACACCATACTGTTTGAGCATTTTGGTTTTTAATACAAATTATTTACTTATAATGTAGAGCCCTGAAGAAGTCGTTGGGGACCAGAAGATTCCCCCTTGACGAAACACGTGTTGGCTCGGAGTGTAATTTCATGGATGATGCTGTAAATTTGAAGATGTGACCAATTAAACTTTTGGATTGGATTGGACTCTATATTGTTTTACGTGAATTCAACGGGTCTCATTTCTGTAAATTTTACTCACTTGAGCCTTGACTAACTTGATGTGAACTTTGCTCACTTGAATTTTGACTTACTTAAACCCTTTTTTTGGGGGCGTAGGGGGCCTCACATTATGTTGTATAATGTTGGGTTTTTTGTGAACCTTTGAGGGATGGGTGTTTTCCCTTGTGTAGGCAACCCCTAACAATATAATTGGCCAATTATTATCCTGAGCGCCAAACAATCCCCTGCTATTTCACCCCAATTTTCTCATACACTCATTGTTACCCTATGGGGAAAAGGAAAATGTTATTTACCCAGTATGCATCTGTTTGTGACATGTAGTGCTGTAGATTCACATGCTCTGCATGCTTCCACCATCTAGTGTTGGGTCCGGAAGGTTGCAAGTTGTTTTGTTTGAAAAAGTCTTTCGAGTCATGAAGTGTAGCGACTTCTCCTCTTGCTGATAATGTGCATGGTGGTCCTGGACTCCATCTTCAGGTTGTTTTCCCACAGGCGGTTGTGAATTGAGTGTAATTTAACTATGTGCAACAGAAGCTGACCATGCGTGAAGCCTGTATTACAGCACTGCGCTGACCACAAATGTCAGGGGGGGCAGGTGGGCGCATGTGAATCTACAGCACTACATGCCACAAACAGATGCTTAATAAGTACGTAACATTTTCCATTTGATGGCCCGCGTAGCTCTAGATACACATGCTCTGCATACATGATAAAGCAGTCCCTCCCCAGTAGCGGTGGCTAACCTGTGGATGTTAGAGTGTTTTGAAAAAGAGTACGTAGCACTGTCTGATCTACATTAGCTTGTTGATGTGCTTAAAAAAGAAAAGGAAAAAAACACACACACACAGTCGTGTTTGGTGAATGTGTGAGGTGTTAACCATGTAGTGGCTTTGCAGATGTCAGCTATGGGTATGTTACCTAGAAAAGACAAAGATGCACCTTTTTAGCATGTTGAGTGTGCTCTAGGGGCAGTAGGTAGTGGTATGTATACATTTTACAATCCATCCTGCTATACTTTCTTTACTAACAGGGTCGCCTTTATGAGGTGGAGAGAAAGCAAGGAAGAGCTGTTTTGTCTTTCTAAATGGTTTAATTCTGTTAATACAGAACACAAGCGCTCACTTCACGTCTAGCGTGTGGAAGGCTCTTTGAGCAACAGATTCAGGTTGTGAAAAGAAAACTGGCAATTCAATAGTCTGATTGAGATGAAAATTAGATATTACTTTTGGATTAGTACGAAGAACCACTTTGTCCTTATGTATTAAATCCCTGGAGCTCACTTACACACCTTAAGGAAGCATTTGCAACTAGAAAAGCCACTTTCCATGAAAGAAATTGTATTGAACATGAACACAATGGTTCCAAAGGTGATCCCATAAGCCCAGTGAGTACGACTCTAAAATTCCAGGAAGGCACTGGAGGTGATCTTAGTGGTACCCATAAAAGCTTTTATGGCAGGGATTCTGAAAAGGGAAGATCTTTGTCTATTATGGAGGTACGCAGCAATAGCTGCTAGATGCACCTTATAGACGTTTAAGCCAGGTTTGCAGTTTGCAAGTGTAGAAGATATAACATAATATTTTGTACAGACACCTGCAAAGGGTCCCACTTTTTATAGATGCAAAAGTAAACAAAGTTTCCACTTTGTCGCATAGCATAATCTTGTGGTTGGTCTGTGTGCTTCTTTAAGGATGTCCATACATTCTTGAGGTAGATTCAGATATCAGAATTCTATGACCTAAGGAGCCAAATTGCAAGATTCAACTCCTTGAAGTTTGGGTGCCAGACTTGTCCCTGGTTATGAGTGAGGTCTGGACTGCGGGGGAAGCTTCTCTTGAGGTACTACTGATAGATCTAGTAGAGTGGTGAACCATGGTTGTCTTGACCAACTGGATGCCACTAGAACCAGTGTGAGAGAAGTTTGTCTGAGTTTCCGAATCAAATATAGAAGGAGAGGGAAAGGTGGAAAAATTTAGGCAAATGTTCCTGACTAGTTCATCCAGAGAGCATTGTCATGAATCTGAGAGTGTGGGCACCTGGAGGTGAAGTTTTGGCATTTTGAGTTTTCCTCTGTTGCAAATAGGTCTACATCTGGAAACCCCCATCTTTTAAAGCAAGGATTCAGAACTCTGGGGTGGAGTTCCCACTCATGGACTTGTTGCCACATCCTGCTGAGGAGCTTGGCAAAGCTGTTGTGCGAACCCGGTAGGTGTTCTGCTGGTATATCTTCTGATGAAAAGCCCAACACCAACGACAGCGGCAACGTGTGTCTCCCCACTTTTTTGTAGGTAAAACATGGTTGTCATAATGGCGGTAAGAATAAGAACTACTTTGTTGACCAGATACATTACAAAAGCCTTGAGTGGTAGATGAACACCTAGCAACTCCAGATAGTTGATATGCATCATTTTGTGTGTCTGATCCCAAAGACCCTGTATTGTGAGATTTTGGGAAGCAACCATTGTGAAAATGGCTTGTAGAACAGGTTCCAGGAATGGACACCTTTTTGAAAGGTTGGTTTTGTTCCATCCTTGCAGAGAAAGGTGCAGGTGTCTACCAACACTAGATCCTCCAAGTGACCCTGTGCTTGAGACCATTGGTGTGACAGACATTCCTACAACAGGTGCATGTGAAGACATGCGTGTGGCACTATTGCAATGATAGAGATCATAATTCTTGGAAGTTTCATTACTAACTTCACTGGAACCTGTATAGTGGGGCACAAGTGAAGTTCTACTTGTCAGTTCTGAATTCTTTGTAAATTTCGTAAGCTATGCCAAGCTGTGTTTTGATTATATCCTCAAGGAAGGGCTGTACCTGAAGTAGGGTGAAATGTGATTTCTGAAAATTGATAGTGAACCCTAACCAGTCGAGCAAGTCTATTGTGGTTTGAATATGGTTGAGACACTGACTGAGTGCAAATGTAAGTCCTATCCTCAACCAACGTTAGAAATGGGGTCTCTAGTTGGCAGTCGGTTTCCACCCTGTCCAAGTAGGGACCCTCACTCTAGTCAGGATAAGGGAGATACTCGCTCAGACAACCCCTTATTACCCCCTTGGTAGCTTGCCACAAGTAGTCAGGCTTATCTCAGAAGCAATGTGTAAAGCATTTGCACATAACACAGTAATACAGTGAGAACACTACAAAAGGACACCACACCAGATGTAGAAAAATAGCTAATATTTATCTGTGTAAAGCAAGACCAAAACGAGAAAAATCCAACCTTCAATAAGAATTACTTTAAAAAACAGCTCCTTTAAGTCAATAGCTCCACCTGGAGCTATCACGGCGTCGTGACCAACAAATCTAACAGTTCAGGCCGGATGCGGCACGCGGGCCAGCTACGGTGTAGGGAAGACCTGCAAACAGTACCTTGAAAATGCAGGGTGTCGAGATCCTCCTGGTGAGGCCTGCAGAGCAGCGTCGCTGGCATCGCAGTGTCAGTTCTGGAGGTCGGTGCAGGGGCACTAAGGCCCTTGAAGTCACGTGTGTTGCAGACTGAAGTCCAGGCTGATGAAGTCGGGCTGTGGTGCTAAGCGGGACGATGCGACGTGTTGTGCCCCCACAGGTCATGGTGCAGGCAGCAGCTCGGTGACTGCATCCAGTGGCGTTGGTGAGACCAGGGCTGTGGTGTGAAGCAGGGCGGTGCGGGCAGTGGCGTCATTGCTGAAGTCCTGTTGTCGGTAGGCCCAAGTCAGTGGAGCGAGACGGGCTTTGTTCGGCATCCACGCCTCACGGTGCACACGGGGACGTCTGTTGATGACACTGTAGTTGATGGTGTTTGCGTTGGTGGGCCCGGGCGGCAGTGTGGGACAGGACTGTGCTTTGTTTACAAAATCGGTGTCCACAGGCCATAGTGCAGGCAGCGGCGCAGTTGTCAGGAGCGGCGGCATCTGGGATGCCCAGGCTGCGGTGTGAGCAAGGCGATGCCAGAGTGCGGGCCCACGAGTCACAGGGCAAGCAGCGGCTCGGTGGCGGTGTCAGATGGCATTGTTCGTGAGGCTAGGGTTGCGGTGCGATGCAGGGCAGTGAGAAACCATGCGGAGTCAGCAGGTCACAGTGCAGGCTAGCAGCATCACTGCAATGGGTTTGCTTCTTGAACAGTACACAACACACAGTTCCTAGTGCTGTAGGCAGATGAAACTGAAGTCTTTGGTGTCTCGGAGACTTCCAACAGGAGGCAAGCCCTACTCCAAGCCCATGAAGAACTTTCTCAAGCAGGGTACATAGCAAAGTTGATCCTTTGCTGTCTTTTAAGACAGAAGTAGCAGCTGCATGCCAACCCAGAAAAAGGGCAGTACTCCTCCTCCAGCTTTTCAGCTCTTCTCCTTGGCAGAGGTTTCTCTTGAACCAGAAAGATTCTACAAGTCTGGGGTTTTGGGTCCACTACTTATACCCCTTTCTGCCTTTGAAGTAGGCATACCTTAAAGGAAAGTCTCTGTTGTCACAAGATCCTGCTTTGTCCAGGCCTGGCCCCAGACACACTCCAGGGGGTTTGAGACTGCATTGTGTGGGGGCAGGCAGAGCCCTTTCAGGTATAAGTGACCACACCTCCCTACACTCTAGCCCAGATGGCCAATCAGGAAATGCAGGCTACACCCCAGCTACCTTTGTGCCACTGTCTGGAGGGAATTCATAACAGCCCAACTGTCAGTCTGACCCAGATGTGGAATACTCAAGCAGGCAGATGCACAAAATGGTTTAAGCAAGAAAATACCCACTTTCTTAAAGTGGCATTTTCAAACATACAATTTAAAAAACAACTTTACCAAAAGATGTGAGTTAAGAGACACCAAACTCCCCACCTCCATCTGCTCTCAAAGGGAAACTACACTTTAAGGATAATTAACGGCAGCCCCCATGTTTACCTATGAGACAGCTAAACCTTGCAACAGTGAAAACTGAATTTGACAGTATTCCACTGTTAGTACATGTCCCACCTTTTACATACACTGCACCGTTCCCTTGGGGCTAACTAGGGCCTACCTAGGGCCTACCTTAGAGGTGCCTTACATGTAGTAAAAGGGAAGGTGGGGACCTGGAAAGTGGGTACACTTGCCAGGTTGAATTGGCAGCGCAAGATTGCATACACAGACACTGCAGTGGCAGGTGTGAGACAGGTTTACAGGGCTACAGGTGGCACAATCAGTGCTGCAGGCCCACTAGTAGCATATGATTTACAGGCCCTGGGCACCTCTAGTGCACTTTACTAGGGACTTACTAGTAAATCAAATAGGTCAATCATGGATAAACCAATCAACAGTACAATTTATATTGGGAGCACTTGCACTTTAGCACTGATTAGAAGTGGTAAAGTGTGAAGAGACAATAAACCAGCAAAAATAAATCAGAAAAACTAGGTGGAAGAAGGCATAAAGTTTGGGGATAACTCTGCAAAAAGGGCTATTTCCAACAGTGCCAATATGGGATATCGGGTCACACTAGAACGGGTTAAATGCAAACATTCAGGCCAACCACCATGGAGCGCGGGTCGGATACAGACACAGACAAGTCCTTTTGAAGTTTTATCTTCTCAAACGTTGAGCCAAAAGTTGCGTTCGCGGGGAAGAAGTTCACCGGGAGCAAGGAGAGCATTGCTAGTGGAGGTCCACCAGCCGGAAGAGTCTGACATGCATCGAGAACTGGAGCCTTGCGAGAAGTGATACATGCTGTACGAAGAGAAGCACTTGCAGCAGCTCTGATGCAAACAGGCCCATTTGTGGTCAAAAAGGGCCCAAAAGCTTGATTTCATGAGCCAAGAACCACTTTCAGGGGCCCAGGACTGGAGAGGCACCTCTTGGGGATCAGGAGCTGCTTGAAGATGGGTCCAGAAGTTGTAGCAGGTATGTTGGAAGTCTTTTGTGCCCCTGAGACTTCAGAAGAAGAGGCAAGCAGCAAATTAAATTAAATATGCCCATTGGGCACAAGTCAATGTTACCATGTTTCAAGCAGCAAGTACATGCACTTTAGCACCGGTTAGCAGGGGTAAAGTGCCCAGAGTGCTAAAGCAAGCAAAAACGAGGGCAGCAAAACAAAGTCTGATGACAAAAAACATTAGGGCAAGCCATGCAAAGGATGCCAGGTCTAACAGCCAGCATGACCATCTGCACTGGTAACCAACAGATGTGGAGGACGAAAGCAGGCATTTCCTAGTCACTGAAGCTGCTTTATAAGTCATGTTCCAACACGGGCAGCTTGTAAGTGAAAATACTTATCTGACCGCATGAACACTGTCCGAACAGAAGATCTGGCTGAAATATGAGTTGTCATCCCTACATATGGGAAGCTATGAATAGTGGAGAGCCTGATAACTGTGAAGAAACATTGAAGGTTGATGCAGGGACGGGTCCTAATCCCTAGAAGGGGTACTGTTCAGACTACAAGTTTGAGTACCCCAAGCCAGTTATTCAGAAACAGGAATACACTGTGGGAGTGCAACCTGCATACACTACCAAAAGAGAAATTTTCAAGCTTGGGTTAACCTCACTACGAGTAGCAGGCAACCTGGAAACCGAAAGGGTCTGATCAGTGGATGAAGCTTTTTGAAAGTGCTTCTGAAGCACTCTAAACAGGACCCAAGGAGAAAATGGAATTTAGGCCAGACAAAAACAAAGAAAGAAAAACAAGAACGTAAATATTTACTGGTAGATATTGGCATCGCCATCTCTATCAATATTTCTTTTTTTAGTGCTGGGTGTCATTTTTACGTTCTAGTGCTTTCATAAAATTTGCATCATCTGAGGTGCAATTTATTTCATGGCCTGTTGCACGATCTATACCTTCGTCTTCATGCTGCACCTCACTGTGGGCTCTGAGATCATCATGCCTCTGTCGCGAACTTGCAGCTGAAGTTGAAGAATGGTAAGAATAAGAGGCAGAACTGCCCCGATCTCTGGACGAAAAATACTTTATACTGTCTTGGTCGGCTGATCCACTGTCAGATCTACAAAAAACAGAGATAGAGTATGCTGTAAAACTTTTATCAAGACTCAGTTTAAAAGGAGGTAAAAGCAACAAAGTGACCTAAACATTGCACACGTTCAAAGCCGCAATTCAAAAAATTTCCAAGTTAAGAATTTGAAATTGTAAAAAAATAAATAAAAAAAAAAAAAAAAAAAATTGAGTGGCTTCATACGGTAAAATCACATGTTCAAGCAAAGAGATATTTTAATTGTTACCAAAGTACAGAAACCAGTTTATAGAGCGAACAGTGAGCAACAGACAGTTGCTCTGACAAACTTTCAAGACAAAGGAATCAAGCATGTGAGAGATTGTTATTCAAAGCACCTACAAAATAGAGTTCCTGTGTAGGAATTGGCAAAGACAGATCATGGTGAATCAATTATGCAATAAAATCGACACCAAATACAGTTTGTAACTTTAAATCTAAAAGTTGAGTTCTATGCTGTTACCTTAATTGAGTCAATCAGTTTTGAACAGATCTTTTAAATTGGCACCCCTTTGCTTCTCAAAGCCAAGAAGAGGCAAGTAAAAATCAGCAACTATGGATCTTGGTCTACGGAAACTAGTCTGGTGTTTCCTAGAACAGGTCGCCCCACTCTTGCCTCTTCCTGTGCATTTCTGTTCTATCACAATGGCTTTCCTGCTCTTGGCTCTGTTCTAGAACCCCAGGGAAATCCAAACCAGCTACTGGGCAACCAACAGCAAAAAGGAATGTTGCTTGCTGTGTGGTGCTTTTACTGTCATCTTCAATAAACTACCTTCTGGGCTCATGTTTTTCCCAGATCTGGGCGGGGGGGGGGGCTGGGGGGGGGGGGGGGATTTGGGTTGGGAGGTGTAAGGGGGGGCTACAGCACTGCTGCATCACCATCTGATCTTTCAAACTTGCAGTGGGTGATGGTGAAGATCACTACTTGCGCTGCTATGTACTTGTGCTGGCCATTGTTCTGTAAAGGTGTTGAGATTGGTGTAGATGCCTATTTCTCAAAGCACTCAAGGCCTAGGAAGAGTAGAGACTAGTGAAATGACACATATGCAATACACAAAGACAAAAACATGTTTTTCTGTCTTCAGCACACAGCTGTAGAACATGACTAGTGTCATGACATGATTGCAAACTCAGACCGGGAGGATGCAGGAGGTGCTAGGCAAGAAAGCTTATGGTATATGCCTACCAGCGTAACTGCACAGGATCATAGTGTGTACTGTCAGGCATCCAAGAAGACACTAGGCAGGTATAGGACACCGGCTCTGCAAACATTTTCAGACGTATCACAGTACTGAGCTCACCTCTATCTTCCACTACAAAAACTTACAAGTCCCAAGGAAACCTTTTTGTTGGGAGGACCAGTCTCCAGCTCAGGCAGCCAACATGACTCATGGCCTAAATTAAACATGGAAGTTCAGCCAATTACAAAGCTCTGTGATTATTAATATAAGCCACAACGAACAGCTTGAAATGCCAACGTAGGTCCATTAAAGTCTGGGCGATTTTAGAACGTCAAACTGTTCAATATGATTGCATAATAAATACAGGCTCCCTCGGCATTCCGGAGGATCAGATTAAGTTTTGTCCAAGTAAAACATTTGGGGTAGTTCGAACAAAAAAATAAAGTACGTTTGAAACAGGAGTATTTATAAATAAAGAACAATCACACATTTCATAATTATGGACTGAAAAAAGTCTAGGGCACAAGTTGGAGAACATTATATATATAGAAAAAAAAAAAAGCTTAAGTGTTCTTCAGGAGCGTAGCTTGGTCAGTATGACTAGGGGTGGCGTTAGCTTCAGGTTTCCTGACAATCATACTGGCACATGATGTTAACATACATTACAGACAAGCGGGGGCACAAGAGAGGCTTAAGGGGGAGTGGAAAGGGAGGGGAATGCAGACTGGTAGGAGTACTAAGTGAGAGAAAGAGCATAATATAGTGAAATAGGCAACATTTTTAAAGTCATTGAAAAATGGAGAGAGGGAGAGCGTGTATGTGCATTTTTATGTGTGTGTAAAAATTCCAGGTTAAATCCGACAGACACCTCGCCATACCAGACAGAAAGCACCCGCACCCAACTATTTATCACAGAATACATTTATTAGAGGGCTGTAACACCTTACACGCATTCCCCTCCCGCGAAGCTATGCCTCTGGTGTTCTTTAACTATATTGCTCATGTGTACCTGATACGGGCATTAACCAAATACTGAGAGTTAGTTATCGATGGGATGGGACAAACCAAGATTCTCAAATCACAAGAGAACGACAACCACCCTATGACAGGGGACTGGGGATAGCGGGTATTAGATTATACCACTGGGCAGCACAAATACCACCAATTAAGCACTGGACATTTGGAGAAAGGACTGACCCCACAAATAGTCAACAAGTTGACTTATCGGAAGGCTCAGGATTGTTGCAAAACAATTTATATTATACTTTTTATTGTGATTATTATTTATATGTATTATATATTTAATATATTATAATATATTATATTTATATTATTAATTATTTATATTTATTATATAATATTATTTATTTATTAGTTATGTGGGCTCGATGGGAGGGAAAGCCTACCTGTCAAAGTACACTGCAGCATGGGAAGAAGCTAGGCCAAGTAACGCCACCTGTCTGGCATTAGGACATGGATATAGTCAGTAACTTATAACGCATTAAATCCTATAACCAACTTAAGCGAGAATACAGATCCCACTTCTTCAGTTAAGGCATGCTTTGAAAATGCATATAACTCGCCTCACACATTTCCAAGTTTAACCCATTAGGATCAAAGGGGACAGTTGAAGAAGTATGTGAAATGGAATATCCATAACGCATACAATATCACCAGATCCATTAATAGATGTATTAGTCATACAGGAAGCGGGTTTAGGAGAGTTGGAGGAAGAAGGATGGACAGGATACAAGATGGCTAGGCACTCCTTAGCTAACTCATTATGTGTGCAACAACACAAATACTTCCACAGAGTCCACAATCATTGGAAAGGTTGTGAATAATAAACCAAAATTATGAACCCCATTTGCTTAGGTGTATGTATATCTGAGGTAGGAACATATTTTCATCCAATTTGTACAAGCCCTAATTTGCCCAATTCAAAGCATCACCATTCAGTATGCTTCAGAGGATCATAATATTTTATATCTCACTAGACAATGTTTACGAATATAAAAAGTCAGTAGAAGTTGTGCACAAAAGCAGATGTATTAGCAAAGACAAAAATTATGGGCACCATGGATTGACTATATCCTCTAACTGAAATACAATTAATAATGAACTTAAGTATTTATGCTTAATAAGATGAACCATTAAGGTTATTTATTAAAATGTCGACGTGAAACACACTTCTGCTTGTGTGACTGTTTTAACCGTTTTAGTTTGCTGCTGACTGACGCTGGGAGGGTTTAAAAGGAACATCAGATGCTTGCACTAGAGGCTTTATTTTTTCCAATACCTAGAGTGGGGCGAAGCAGAATCCCTTACGCTCAAACCCCCATCACATCCTGCTCAACTGTGACATCAGTGCACCGTAAAGAGCAATTACGTCACAAATCCCCAGTGCCTGTGCAGGAAAGAAGCAGGTGAGTCCTCTCCACCACGTCTGGCCTCCTCACATTTGAGGGCAGCATTTGTTTGAAAAGGGTAGAGAATCCCCAGTCTATCAAAGCCAACACCAGCTTCCTGCTGCTGGATTGCAGTTGTGAACATCCTTCTGTGTGTGTTCAGTATCAATCACTTGCAGGTTTTGAGAGGCAGGCTGTTAGCTGGACGCATGGGACTGCTTGTTTGCTGCTGACATAATAGAAGCTGTCAGTGTGAAATTAAGATGGCTCAGAGGGGTGGAGGTGTGCTGTATAGATCTGTTTCTAAGGGTGTGGTTGCCAATCCTGGTGGGCCATAACCACATAAGATTGATAAAATAGTAGTCTTGATTTGGATGGAGCTACATTTCCAAGTCTGTCTGGATTGTTGATAAAAGTGTTAATCTAATAGACGGCTATGTAAAAACACTTAGACGGCCATAGTGAAAACAGTAAATATTGCCCTGTTGATGGAATCAAGGTCATATTACCAACCCACTAGTGTCAGTGCAACATACAACACAAAGATAATGAGCATGTTACAGAAAACACTCAGCCTGTAGTGCAGTGTGAACAGATTAACTTTTAGGCAAGCTGCAGAAACACATATTATAACAATCTGTTTGGAGTGCTTGACCTGTCCCACTGGAATCTGTTATGATGTGAGCATTGTATTTGCATAAACAATTCAAGAATGAAAGGCGGAGAGTGTCCCAAAAGAGACAGTTACCCCAGGATCCTTGAAGCGGAGCAGCGCCACGTTGGGCACTCTATTAAAGCATAGAAAAGAACGTCTGTGCCCTGTGTCTCCTTTTAGATCACCCACATGTTTTGGCAATTATTCATTTAAGCAACTTGTGGATGACAGGAGCCAGTATATAACCTGGGTGATCCTAATGTAGCATATACAGATCTATGCTAACCTTAAAGGTAGAGGAGAAGAATTCTAACAAAACTGGAGGAAGGAGTGCGTTTCTCAACATGATAGGAACCCAACATCGAAAGGTACTGTGAAATGTGATATATTATCACCACTGGGACACTCACTGGTGGCTTGCAACAAGCCCTAGAAACACCAACGTGTGTTGACAGCAGCTTTTCCTAAGTGGCTATATTTCTAGAGGAGGTTTATGACGTGGTGTCCTGGGAGTGTAAAGAGACATCAGTGAACCTCAATACATCTTACACTGATGAGGATAATAGTGTGGTGAGTCAGTGATCCCCAATACTCTTCATGCTAATGTGACGTCATCTTGAGTGTATTTCATAACACCCCTTGCAGGTCTCACTCCGTGATTTGCAAACCACAACTTCAACTGTTCGTGAATTTTAATGCCATTTCCTGACTGTGTGTGTAAAACCTCAAAGAAAATAATCTGCTTGGTGATATTCGCACAATTAAGAATAGCACAATTGGCACAAAGAAGCTGCGGAGGAGCAAAGAAGTTGGAAGTTTCTAAAATCGTTCAATATACACCACATTGCTCTGCACACCTGTTAGCTTTTTTTCTGAAGGTTACCTAAAATGAATAAGTGCGGATATCTGTAGCAGTGATTTGCACACTGGTGGACCACATTCCTTTTGCTCATTGAAAGGTACTTTGAGGTTTATGTGATAATCTTCTTATTAGTTTTGCATTATTGAAATGATCAGCGTAAACAACGTTGCTTTAGGAGTATTTACACAATGTTATGTTTAGTCTATAAGCTATTTGTTGCCCCTAGGTTATCCTTTTTTTTTTTTTTTTTTTTTTTAAAGAGAAATATAGCATTGCATAGCAATATTATTGCTCCAAAATTCTGCTTGTCACAATCAGGGTCACCTGCAATATGATGGGAGGATTGGATAGAAATATTGGAAAACCACATTACAGCTTTATATGGACAGAGCTACTCACCACCACATAAGAAGGGTCTGTTGCTAAGTGCACTAGGTAGTGAGGGTATGCGCATTTTCAAATATTTGCCTGTGGCTTCAGGGCCTAATGGTCAGTTAATGGATGATGTTTATAAAGAAACACCCAAAAGGTTAGAGATCAGATTTTGCGAAGAAACTTAATTTAGTAATGGCTAGCTATATATGTTTTATACACAACCTCAAAGTGACCATGAAACAAATGATGAGTTTGCAGCAAGGCTGAAAGACCCATCCGTCAAGTGTCATTTTGGAGCCATGACTGATGAGTTGATACATGACCAACTTATTGTTCAGAGTCAAGAAAAGAAGATTTGGGAGAGGCTGTGGGCAGTAAAGTATCCTACTCTTTATGGCAAAAATAATTGAGGAGCTTCCATACTGCATGAGAGAGTTGAACAAAAAAGACAAAACAAGTGATGTTTAAGCATTAGTTAACAATAAGTGTGGAAGGGGATGTCGATGTGGTGTTAAAGGCATTAAAGGGAGAACTTCTGCAATGGCGAGGAGCAAAGTGAAAAAAATGTACTAAATGTGGGAGCACATACCATATCTCAAATTCTGAAAAATGATATGCAGTGAATTAAGACTGCAGGAAGTGTGGTTGCAAAGGTCATTATGAGCATGTGTAGGGAAAGTAATAAAGGTGGCAATGATAGCAACTGAAGAGTGAGTGTAGTGGAAGTACACGAGTTTGTCAGATTCAGTGACAGAACTTTAGTTGTAGATCATTTGCGAACAAAAGAAGCTTTGGAGACAAGGGAAGAACATGTAGACTTACAGTCAAATATAAGGTGTGGGTATGAAGTAGATCTCTGATTCTGGATCACTGTATATGATAATTCCAGAAAGATTATTCAGAGTTCATTGGAAGGATATTGACTTATTACCCAACTATATTAATCCAGGTGAGTAGCAGTATTAATCCATAGCCAGTATGGTATAAGATGTATAGAAGTCAAGGTGCATGTATCAGTGGACGGTCCCCCTATTCTAGGGTGGATGCATCACTATCTTAATGTCATAATCAACCCTAGGGCACAAAATCAAGTAATGATGGTGGAAGAAGTTCAGTTATGAGATATCTTGAATGCTGCTCAAAAAGCCTTTCCTAAAGCCTTAGGATGCTTGAAAGGCTACATGTACGGAATTGTTTTGAAAGAGGATTATTAGACCTGGCCCTTTTACAGGGTCATTCCCCAGACTTTTTGCCTCCTTATTTTTCTGACCTTTGTTGGCTGACGTTTTGACTCTGAGCACTTTTTCACTGCTAACCAGTGCTAAAGTGCATGTGCTCTCTCTTACAAATTTGGTATGATTGGATTATACCTGATTGGCATATTTAATTTACCTATAAGTCCCTTGTAAAGTGGTATCCCTATACCCAGGGCCTGTAAATTAAATGCTACTAGTGGGCCTGCAGCGCTGCTTGCGCCACCCACTGAAGTAGCCTGTCAAACCTATCTAAGGCCTGCTAGCGCAGAGCCTGTGTGCGCAGTTTCCTGCCACACGGACCTGGCATCTAAATTTACTTGCCAGGCCCAGAACTCCCCTTTTACTACATGTAAGACACCCTTAAGGTACGCCCTAGCTAGCCCTTTGGGCAGGGTGCCATGTATGTAGAAGGCAGGACATGTGCCATGTTGCGTGGCCTGTCCTGGTAGTGACAAACAGCCTAACTTGGTGTCTCACTGCTGTGAGTACTGCCTCCTCTTAGGATTGCATTGGAAATGCCCTGCCTTATGTGTAAGGGGTATTGTCTGATTCATGAGAGGTAGCATAGGCATGTTTGGTATGGTTGTGATAGTGGTAAGAAATGCTGCTTACTGGTGTAGGTGTATTTTTTATTACTATCACAGAAATGCCACTTCTAGAAAGTGTGCATTTATCTATGCTTATGACTTCGGTGTTTTGCAGCTTGCCTCCAATCCACGTCTGGGCAGACTGACAGTTGGGGCTTTGTGCATACTTCTCAGACAGCCTGAACACAAGGAGGGTGGAGGTGACACAGAGATGCATCTACATATTGTAAAGCCTTCCTGGGCTGAGAGAAGGGAGAGGCGGGGCACACCTGCATTTGTAAAGATTGTGCCCTGGCCTCACACAATAGGGTCGTTAACCCCCCACTGATGTTTGGAGCCTGTGCTGAAAGGAGAGGGGGGGCACACCCAGAACCAGTTGTAACTGGCTAGAACCTCCTCTCCCTACCATTGTGTAACACTGTAAGAACGGACTATAAGTACAGGGGAATTTTCCCCACAATTTGAACACTCTTGGAACTTGAAACTGGACACAGAACGCTGATGAATGGACTCACCAGGAAACCACCTTGGACTGCTGCTGCTGTGCTGACCTGTAACCTGCCTGGTTACTAGAAGGATTGTCACCATCTGCAACCCTTGTGCTGGCCTGTAGCTGGGCCCACCAGCCTGTGCTCCCTTGTCTCCTGGTTGCTCCCAGGGGCAGGGTGCTGTGCCCCTGACCCCTGTAAGGATCCCTGTAGGACTGGACTAAGCGCTGGAAAAAGCGTTCTCTTGGTACTGCAGACAAGGGATCACCGCCGCAGCCCGGGCTTTTAACTTTGCCCCCAGCGCTCTGAAAAGCGATTTCCTTCTGACCAAGGACACCGCCGCAGCCCGGGTCGCACAAATCACGTAGCGCTTTGAAACACGCTTTATTTTTGCCCCCGAATCACCGCTGCAGTCCGGGTTATTGGACTATCATTAGCGTGAGGTTCGCGCTAAGCTAAGTGCCCCCGTGGCACGAAGATGCATCAATTGTAGCCGGCGCGCTCCTAGCGGCACCCCCGGGGCACGGTCCGCTCCCAGGAGCGCCCCCGGGGCACCAGCCACCTCCTCTTTCCCTGGAAGCGTCCCGGCGGCCGGGAACAGCTTCCCAACACTCACGCACCACTTTGGGTGCACGCGAGTGCCTCCTCGGTCCCACGGAGGGGTCCGAGCTCACCAGAGTCAGCTTGCAGGACGCGGAGAAGGCGCGGGGAGTGCCCCTTCTCCGGTCTCTGCCCAAGGAGCAGGACGCTCCTGTATTCTGGCAGCTTTTCTCACACACCGGCATCGGGAAGGGAGACCTCGCTGGAGGTCCCTTCCTGTTTTTCCTCCTGCAATCGTTGCTGGGCCACGCCCGGCCCCCACCCCACAAGACAGGGTGTGAGGAGGCCGAGGCAGGCCCCCACCACGAGGAAGGCCCCCGTTTCGCACCCCCGTGGTCGTTGTTAGGCACTGGAAGTGCCTCCTCTACCAAAATCCAGGTACTCCTTAGGATATCTAGGCTATAGGAGCCTAATACAGACTTGTAGGTGCTTACTATTTCCTACCTGGTGGCTGGTTATACATATATGTGCTAATATTACTTTTATGGGCATGTCTGGCTGATATGTATTTATATGACTTGTGGTATACAGGGAGTGCAGAATTATTAGGCAAATGAGTATTTTGACCACATCATCCTCTTTATGCATGTTGTCTTACTCCAAGCTGTATAGGCTCGAAAGCCTACTACCAATTAAGCATATTAGGTGATGTGCATCTCTGTAATGAGAAGGGGTGTGGTCTAATGACATCAACACCCTATATCAGGTGTGCATAATTATTAGGCAACTTCCTTTCCTTTGGCAAAATGGGTCAAAAGAAGGACTTGACAGGCTCAGAAAAGTCAAAAATAGAGATATATCTTGCAGAGGGATGCAGCACTCTTAAAATTGCAAAGCTTCTGAAGCGTGATCATCGAACAATCAAGCGTTTCATTCAAAATAGTCAACAGGGTCGCAAGAAGCGTGTGGAAAAACCAAGGCGCAAAATAACTGCCCATGAACTGAGAAAAGTCAAGCGTGCAGCTGCCACGATGCCACTTGCCACCAGTTTGGCCATATTTCAGAGCTGCAACATCACTGGAGTGCCCAAAAGCACAAGGTGTGCAATACTCAGAGACATGGCCAAGGTAAGAAAGGCTGAAAGACGACCACCACTGAACAAGACACACAAGCTGAAACGTCAAGACTGGGCCAAGAAATATCTCAAGACTGATTTTTCTAAGGTTTTATGGACTGATGAAATGAGAGTGAGTCTTGATGGGCCAGATGGATGGGCCCGTGGCTGGATTGGTAAAGGGCAGAGAGCTCCAGTCCGACTCAGACGCCAGCAAGGTGGAGGTGGAGTACTGGTTTGGGCTGGTATCATCAAAGATGAGCTTGTGGGGCCTTTTCGGGTTGAGGATGGAGTCAAGCTCAACTCCCAGTCCTACTGCCAGTTCCTGGAAGACACCTTCTTCAAGCAGTGGTACAGGAAGAAGTCTGCATCCTTCAAGAAAAACATGATTTTCATGCAGGACAATGCTCCATCACACGCGTCCAAGTACTCCACAGCGTGGCTGGCAAGAAAGGGTATAAAAGAAGGAAATCTAATGACATGGCCTCCTTGTTCACCTGATCTGAACCCCATTGAGAACCTGTGGTCCATCATCAAATGTGAGATTTACAAGGAGGGAAAACAGTACACCTCTCTGAGCAGTGTCTGGGAGGCTGTGGTTGCTGCTGCACGCAATGTTGATGGTGAACAGATCAAAACACTGACAGAATCCATGGATGGCAGGCTTTTGAGTGTCCTTGCAAAGAAAGGTGGCTATATTGGTCACTGATTTTTTTTTGTTTTGTTTTTGAATGTCAGAAATGTATATTTGTGAATGTTGAGATGTTATATTGGTTTCACTGGTAATAATAAATAATTGAAAGGGTATATTTTTTTTTTTGTTGAGTTGCCTAATAATTATGCACAGTAATAGTCACCTGCACACACAGATATCCCCCTAACATAGCTAAAACTAAAAACAAACTAAAAACTACTTCCAAAAATATTCAGCTTTGATATTAATGAGTTTTTTGGGTTCATTGAGAACATGGTTGTTGTTCAATAATAAAATTAATCCTCGAAAATACAACTTGCCTAATAATTCTGCACTCCCTGTATTTTCTGATGTTCCTTTGATGGGTATTTAGGAATTGTTCATGACAAGTGCATATACCTTTTACTATAATTCCTGACTACTGCTTATGTTGCAGAATCTTGAGTACTTACGTGTTCTAATGTGACAACTGCATATTCCTGCAGAGTATTAGTAACTTGTGTAACATTCTGACAACTGCTAAGGTAGCAGGGTATTCTTCACGTGTAATGTTGGTCTAATTATGTTTTGTGCAATACAGATTATTTTTACATAGCTCAGTGTTGTGTTTACTTTGTGGTGTATATTTTGCGTCACGTGTGTGTGTGTTGTGCAAACGCTTTACACATTGCCTCCAGGTTAAGCCTGACTGCTCGTGCCAAGCTACCAAGGGGGTGAGCAGGGGTTATCTTGGACGTGTAACTCCCTAGCCCTGACTAGAGTGGGTAAGTTCTGCCTGGCTGAGGTGCATACCCTAGCCAACCAGAAACCCCATTTCTAACAAGGATTATGTACCAAAACAACAAACTCAGAAGGGAATCTTTGGTGCTGAGAAATGAGGTAACAATTATTGAACGATATACTGCAGGAAGTCGAGGTTTCTCCTTGGGTGTCCCCGGTGGTGGTCACCCTAAAAACCAACAGTCGCACATGATTCTGTGCTGACCTAAGATCCCTTAATCAAAACATTGTGGTGGACACGTATCCTCTTCCAACTATTAACGAACTGTTATCATCTGTGAAGGGTGGCAAGTACTTCTCAAAATTAGATTTGAGAGGTGCTTACCATCAAACTAGATAGCATGAAGACTCTAAAGCATTGGCAGCATTCGCAACATCTGAAGGGACATTTCAATTTACTGGCATGCCATTCAGACGAACGTCAGCTGAGAGTTTGTTTCAGTGAATGATAATGAAAATGTCTGAAGGGATGGAAAATGTTTATTTCCAAGACAACATTTTGGTTGTGGGTGAAAGTGGAAAAGCACAATGTCATCTTAAAAATGGTGTTGAAGAAACTGGAGGGAGTCGAGTTGGAGCTTGAATCATGAAAAATGCACATTTTTGACTGAACAAATTGAGTACCTTAGTTACACAATAGCAGATGGAGGTATCAAACCTAAGTTTGTTTTACTGGAGGCCATAAGGTTAGCACCTTTCACTATTGATAAAGACCAACTGAGGTCATTTTTAGGTCTGATAGAGTATTACTCTAAATTTGTGGAGAGATTTGCTGACAAAACTGACAAATTAAGAAAATTATTACGAAAAGGGAATAAATGTGCGTTGGGGGGGGGGGGAGACAGGAGAAAATGTTTTGACAATATAAAAAATGAATTCTGTGAAGCGGGGATTCTCACTGCTTTTGATATAAAATTGAAGTCTGTGCTCAAAGTGGATGCCAATGCTACTGGGTTGGAAGCTGTGTTATCTCAAATACATGGAGGTAAAGAAAAGACAGTAGCGTTTGTATCACATACCCTTACATGAGCAGAAAGGAATTACTTTGTAATAGGAGTATGAAAGCTCTGCTGCCGGCTGGGGTGCTGAATATTTTACAGTATATTTGTCAGGACTACAATTTGTCTTACGGACTGATCATAAACCTTTAGTCAAAATCTTATCTTCTGGAGGAGAAGGTAAAGGGTCGGCAAGACTGGCTAGATCAGCTGCAAGACTCCAAGAATATCTATATGTAGGAGAATATGTTCAAGGGTGGCAGAATATGCAATCAGGCTGTTTATCTCGATTGTCGTTGAATTGGGAAGTGGTGGATGGACAGTCAGTGAGAAACTTCAATGCAGAAGGAGTGGTAGCACCTGTTCAAGATGTGGTTTGTAGTGGTTTAAGTGCTTTCACAAAATTGGAGAGGGAAGAGGAAATGAAATCAGATGTTATTCTTAAGGAGGTTATCAAGAGGACCCTTAGGGGCGCTATCAGAAAGCACATTATCATTATCTGTGAGGCCCTATTTTAATGTGTTGGATGAATTGCAGGTATGTGGGGAAAATGTAGTGATAAGAAGAGACCACTCTGTACCGCCGGGTGGTCTGAGATTTAAACTGTTCAATCTAGCACATGAGGGACATTTGGGTCAAGCCTTGACAAGTAGAAGAATTGAAGAAGGAGTTCTGAGGGCCAGGATTGGATTAGCAAGTCAATGGGTGGACTGATAATTATTGCATTTGTAAGGCAAGTGAAAAAAACACTCAAATTATTGACTGTGCTGTTAATAATGCCAATGCTCTCCCAGTGACGCAGGCCTGCATCTATACCCTCCGCTCATAACAGGCACTACCGAGGCACTAGTGGGCAATGCAAACATGCACACCGATGCCTACTACTGAGCATTTCGACCCTTTGGAATTAGTAGTCTCCAACATCCTAGTTCCCCCCCCCCCCCCTACAGTCAGTTGAAGCAACTGTGGCAGCCCCACACATTCATAAAAAAAAAAAGACAATTCCAGCAAGGATTTATTTAACAAATCCTCTAGCAAAAAAGTGGCACCCACTGATGAAGCACCCTCACTGCCACTCTCTCAGCCAGACAACACTTCCACTACTCAGACGAACAAGGATGCTCCAGTCACTCAGACCTTTTTAGAAACTCTATTTGGCACCCTATGTGCCAACATAGCGGTCCTCAAACAGGAAATGGCAACTAATATCAAAAGACATTAAGCATGACATGGGATAACTGGGCCAGAGAGTTGATGCCCTTGAACAAACTGGTGACGCCCGTCAAGGAGAAATAGGCACCTATAGGCGCAAACTGCTAGAACTACAAGACAGAAACACTGAACAGCGCTTTCAATAAGAAGACCTAAAAAATGCTCAAGACAAGCCAACATCAGAATTAAAGGAGTCCCTTTTCTAGCAGACACTGGTAATCTGCAAGACAAAGACTACATTAGTCGGCTTTTTCACCACCCAGTGCCAGAACTTACGCCCAGGACACAATACTTGACCACAACAAGGCTGGTCGACCTGCTAAATTGACAGATATGCCCCAAAGCGTCTTGACTTGCTTACACTACTATAAACAGAGGGAAGCAATCACACTAGCTGTACAAGGCCGCAACAGCATTGAATTTGAGGGAACTAATGTGTGGCTGTACCAATACTTTTCTCCAATCACCCTACAACGCTGATGTATGCTAAGGCCAGTTACAGAGCTACTGCAGGAATAGAGGGTCAGATACTGGGGGCACCCCTTTCGTCTTACTCTCATTTGGAATAAGAGAACTCTGAACGTACACACACTGGAAGATTCTGCAGACTTGCTGGATGCCTGGAATCCACCAAATGCTATAGCCCACTGCCCCTTGCCGCGTACCCCATCTCACCCATCGCAGGCCCAGACGTGCTTTGCAAGACCAAAGGCGAAAGGTCCAGCCCGGCTTACTAAGATGGAGCATCTCCTCTGCCAACTCCAGACCCCGCCAACATTTAACAAATGGCATCCCTGCACCGTCCGGAAAACGGGCTTCACCTAGGGCGGCCAAAGGACTGGATGGCTCCCTGTGACTGGGACGTGATCAACAAAGCCCCGCTGCCCTTAAAGTTTTGAACTGTTCCAGAGACGGAGCTCCCCAACTGCCTAGACTGATGCAGATTTACATGTGCCAATCACAACATGGACCCGGTTTACTTTACCAATAGTGTTTCCAGGATCGGATTATGACAGTTATATTCAGTGTTCTTCTTCTTCTTAACCTGGCTTCCCTTTACCCCTCCATTTATTTCAGAAATGGGGTTTCTGGTTGGCCAAGGTAGGCACCCCAGCTAGGCAGAAACCACCACTCTAGTCAGGCCGAGTAAGTAACACACCAAGGATAACCTGTGCTCACCCACGATAGCTTGGCACAGACCAGTTCGGTTTATCTCGGAGACAGACAGACACAGACACACCCACACTCCTACAAAAACTACTAAATAAGTTACATAAAAATATGCTGTACTGCACAAAACATCATTACACCAATAACAACATAAATCAGAATTGCCCTGCTACACCAGCATTGCTCAGATAATCACATAGGTTATGCATACTCTGCTAAGCAAGCTGTGGTCAGGTCATCATTTTCACCCTAATAAATACCCATAGAATGGAACATTCCCATATGGAATATCATTATCACCAATATAGATGCGCACAGAATGAAACATTCCCAAATGCATACATCACAACACACTACCCTCCCTCTACATACACTGTAGATCCTGATATCATGTATGCCCCCCCCACCCAACATGGCAAGCACAACATATAAAATGAATCCGGTTTTGAAGAGAATAATGAAGATGCAACCCCTGTAGGGAAAAGCAGAATACACAATGAGGGCTAGAGTACCTCAAGTAAAGGTAACTCTCACTAGAATCTTCCACAAGCACCTCTTATATGTAGGGCATTGCGCATCTGCACTGTTTCCACACGTTGAGTCGCTACCCAACCCATCCAGCTCAGGAGCTCTTGCGCTCCTATCATAAAAATATGGTATTCCAATGAGCACCCTGTCCACCAAAGGAGCTCTAGTGCTCCTATTCCTAAAAATGCAGTACTTTTGCCCAGCCTCCATCGAGGTCTCCGTCCCGTGGATAACTAATGCCAAACAAATCTGCTTCCAAAGCTGCGCCACCACTGGGGTCCCCCATGTAGGGTGGAGCTTTAGACAGCCGCTTACCTCCACATGGGAGCAACTGCCAACACATCGGCTTTCTCCCCAGCCGGGCCTAAGACGGGAGCATGCCCTGAGCCCTCCAGGGCCTTCCAAACTGCAAACCTTTTCTCTGGGAGACAGACTGTCTCCTGGGAAAGCTCCTGGTGTTGCTGGCCACGAGCCGGACCCTGAATGGTTTCAGCCCGGGTCGTGTCAGTGAATCGCAGTAGTACCACACAAAGTGGGCTCGTCCACGCTAGACTTATGGCTCCTGGAGACCTTTCCCACGTCAGAGACGGGGCAGCCACACACAGGTTGACATAGGCGCTTCTTTGCGTCCAAGCTGGCAAGAATTAAAGAAAAAACGCTCTTCAAAGTCTATAAAGAAAAAGAGTAATGGGGTACTTTATGTGTGCTCATCAGAAAACAGTGCCCAAGAAACAGAAATGCAAGGGAGGGAGGGGGGGGGGGGGGGGGGGGGGCACACCACCCAGTCCCTGGAAACAGCTGTGAGGGCACGAAGTTGCAGCGCCCAAGAAAACAGGCCAGCACAAGTGTCCAGAAGAAAGCAGTGGCAGTCCTTCTTAGTGACCTAGCAGGTCACAGGTCAGTCCAACAGCAGAGCTGTACCAAGGCTGTTCCTGGCTAGTCCCTCCAGCAGCAACTAGTGTCCAGTCCATCAGTGTCTCTGTTTTGTGTTCCCTGTTGTAAAACACAAGGAACAACCCTCTGTACTTATACTTAGAAAATCTTTGATCTAAAGGGGCAGTTTAAAGGATCCTCAGAAGTGCACAATATACACCCACCCCCTTTTAGCCTCAGCTCTGGCTCCAGACATCAGTAGGGGGTAATCCGTCCACTGTATGAAGGCAGGACACAGCTTATCACATGTAAGGTGTGAACGACCGACCCTCCCTCTTCCAAGCCCAGGAAGACTATCAGTATGCAGATGCCTCCTCTGTCACACCCAGCCCCTCCTGTGTGATGGCTGTCTGAAAAGTATGCACCAAGTGGAGCGGTCACTCTCCCCAGATGTGGATTGGAGTCAGGCAGCAATAGAGATATAAGCACAGAGAATTGCCCACTTTCTAAAAGTGGCATTTCTACAGTTGTAATAAAAAAATCCACCTACACCAATAAGCAGAATTTCTCACTATCGTTCCAAACATACTAAACATGCCTGAGACAGGTTCGAAAGGCTACTTCTGTGGGTGGCGCGATGTGCGCTGCAGGCCCACAAGTTGCATTTAATTTACAGGCTGTGGTTATATGTTATACCACTTTACGAGGGACTTACAGGTAAATTAAATAAACTGGAAGCCAATTATACCGAGTTGTAGGAGAGAGAGCACATGAACTTTAGCTCTGATTAGCAGTGGTAATATGCCCAGAGTCCTAAAACAAACAAAACGATGGTCAGAAAAATAGGAGAAAGGCAAGAACGTTTGGGAATAGCCCTGCAGAAAGGGCCTTTTCCAACATTTTCCTATCCATGAATGCTTTCACAGGTACACCTCCAGAATACAGTTTTGGGCTCCCAATCTACATAGTTTGTTGGGAGAGGACACAATATACAGGCCTTCCCATGTGGGTACACCTCTATGACACCACAGATGGATAAAATACTTAGTTACAATGTTAAGAGGTTTCAATGCAGCACATTTTCACCTCCATACGAGCAACACGTCTTGCCCCCTACATGCACAATCTGGTGGACCCTGACCAAAGAGATTTTATCCCAGAACGGGGATGCATGGACAACACCAAACACATATGACATCTAATAGATTTAAAAAAAAACTAAACGCTCCCAAATACCTGCACTTTTGTGGTCAGTCAGGACGAGAAAGCGTTCAACCTGGTGCACTGGCCATACCTACAATTAGTACTTCGGAAAGTGGGCCTTAGATGACGGTTCAGATGCTGGGTCTGGTGCAGCTACACTGGCCGCCTAGCGGCTATCCGTGTCAATGGCTTAACCTCCTCACTGTTTGATATTACAAGGGGTACACAGCAGGGTTTCCCACTATCACCTCTCCTCTTTGCCCTGCATGTGGAGCCCTTAGCAGAACGTGCCCGTAAAAACCCTGCAATAACTGGTATCGCAATGGGTGGGCGGGGTGTGGAATCAAACTCGCACTCTACGCAGACAATACTATGGTAGCCTTGGCACACCCTTCAATTGCTGCCTCCACTCATGAACCAGTCAGAAGCCTTTGGGAAAGCCTCTGAGTTCAAAGTTAACTTACAGAAATCACAAATCCTTAACCTCACGGTTCCTAAACCTGACCAACTCATGCGTATCTTCCACTTCACATGTGCCCCGCAGGAAGGGACACATTTAGCCCTCCAAATTAACTATTTTTAGCACAAACTGCTAAGAATAACTACAACACCCACCTCACAAACACCCGATCGACTTTACATACCCAAAACACTACACACACATGGCCGGGGCATCTTGCAGCAGTCAAAATGATGCATTGCCTAAAACTCTATACATTATGCAAACTCTTCCACTGTCAACTTCAGCACAGTCCTTAACTAAGTTATAACACCTCCTTGACAAATACATTTATGCAGGTAAGAAGGCCTGCACAGCCAAAAAGCAGGCTTATCTACCTATGGCTGAGGGAGGTCTGGTAATCCCTCACCTTACCTATTATTACCAAGCAGCACATTTACACTACTTGGTGGAATGGGCTAGGCAATACTCAGAGAAGCACTGGTGTTTCATTGATCAAGCCGTAGCAGGCATTTATATCAGGAAAGTGCCCTGGCTGCCCAAACCTCACAGACCTCCAGGAGTATGTATTTCGCCAGTTCTTAGAGACTTTATAGGCGAGGGAGGACTGGCCTGGCTTATAGTGGGTACCTGATGGTACTTACACCTTGTGCCAGGTCCAGGTATCCCTTATTAGTAGATTAGTAGTGTTCTAGCAGCTTAGGCCAATAGAGGTATCTATAGCAGAGCAGCTTAGGCTGAACTAGGAGAGATGCAAAGCTCCTACTATACCACTTATAGCATATAGCACGATAGCATAAGAATCACAATACTCCATGATCTTAGACATGTTACATGGCCAAATTCGGAGTTACCATTGTGAAGCTACATATAGGTATTGACCTATATGTAGTGCACGCGTGTAATGGTGTCCCCGCACTCACAAAGCCCGGGGAAATTGCCCTGAACTATGTGGGGGCACCTTGGCTAGTAGCAGGGTGCCCTCACACTTAGTAACTTTGCACCTAACCCTCACTAAGTGAAGGTTAGACATATAGGTGACTTATAAGTTACTTGTGCACTGTTAAATGGCTGTGAAATAACGTGTGTGTTATTTCACTCAGGCTGCAGTGGCAGCCCTGTGTAAGATTTGTCTGAGCTCCCTATGGGTGGCTAAAGAAATACTGCAACCCATTGGGATCTCCTGGAACCCCAATACCCTGGGTACTTAGGTACCATATACTAGGGAATTAGAAGGGTGTTCCGGTGTGCCAATTAGAATTGGTGTAAATGGTCACTAGCCTATAGTGGCAATTTTAAAGGCAGAGAGAGCATAAGCACTGAGGTTCTGATTAGCAGAGCCTCAGTGGCACAGTTAGGCACTACACAGGTATACACATTCAGGCCACAAACTATGAGCACTGGGGTCCTGGCTAGCAGGGTCCCAGTGAGACAGTAAATACACTCTGACATATACTCACAAACAGGCCAAAAGCAGAGGTAACAATGCTAGAAAGAGGCTACCTTCCTACAATAGGTACCCGAGTTAAAGTACACTCTTCAAAGTGGCTATTCACCCCAATCTCCCCCCAAACCCCAATAATTGGGAATCCTGATTTTTCCCATCTTATAAGGGAGATATACATTCAATGGCAACACACCAACTGCAAGCAAATAGGTGACTTATTCGATCATACGGGGCTCATGACATTTCCTCAACTGCAACAGGAATATGGTCTAACTTCTTCAGTACATTGGCAATATGCTGCAATCCGACATTGGGTTACACAGCCTAGCATTCACTGGCACGCTAGCTGCCTATTACTACAGTGTGAACAATAAATCATAGCTAGACAATACGTAAACGCACACTCCGATATCTGTTTTCTTAAAAACAGCACAGAGCCACACCAAATCAAAGGCACAACTCTGCTGGGAACAAGAATGCAAGCGTCACTTTGCACCTAGAGAATGGACAGACATCCAGAAGAGGGCTATCACCTCAGCCCATAGCACAGCCGGCAAAGAAACACTTCCCAAGTTGGTATCTAACTGTTATTACACTCCGGTGTGAACATCCCAAGAGAAACGGGACGGAGACGCACACTGTTTGAGGGGGTGTGCACAAACGGGAACCCTAACCCATCTCCTTTGGCGATGTCCCAAACTCCACCAAAATGGGGCAGACATTTTAACAGGCATTGCCCAAATATATGACACAGAACTCCCCAGATTCCAGAGCTATTTATAACTGGGCCTCCCGCATGCTCTCACCGATCCCTTGAAAACCACAAAAGGACATGCCATTACCTTTGCTCTATGGAAGCCAAACAGACCCTGTTAGCACGATGGGGCACTGCTTAAATACCTACACATCTGGACTGGCTTCATAAGCTCTGGGACCGGTTAGGCATGGAAAAGCTGACAGCTGCAATCAAGCACAAACTACCCCAGTTTAATAAGATGTGGGAACCCTGTCTCTGGTACCTTTCCCACTAATTCAGGGCATCAACATGCCCTGCCTAGTTACACATACTCCACCTCACCACAGCAGAACGCAACTGAGCTCTCGAAGGGTGAGGACTTATATCTGTCTCCAATGCCCTCAGATAGATCCTCTCATTTTTAGTGGAGATGTCCATCTTAGTTAGATAGGCTGACTACCTCTTCCCCCTGCCTCTTCTAGCGGTGTTTTCCAGGGAATGTGACTGAGATGGAAATGCCCTAGTATATAACTTTCAATGTGTGTGCATAGCTAAATACCTGCCATGGGCCAGTATTTCATTAGGTTAACAGCCTTCCAAATTGTTTCCTTTAGTTGAGAAAATCTTGGAGTTGCTTATGGCCTGCTGGACAATTTTTCTGCTGTCAGAATGTGGTAGATGTTCTGATACCTGTATAACAAGAACTTTACAGTCGCCACACTGTATGCAATGGTGGATGATACACAGTCCACATCGGAATGGAGCACCCTGTGCCTTTTAGGTAACTTAGACCAGTCTTCCCCACTATGTCCACCTTATTTTCAAAGGTAGATATGCTCACTCAGTTCGGGGAATCTAGGGTTCGATGCATTCTCTGACACAACCCAACTCACAGCCACAAATGTTGCAGTGAGCGCGCTAGAAAAACAAGAAAGACATCTGCCTAAGCCTCACGTGGCTCTCATGGGAGCGGTTAGTAAAGGTTCACTTGGCACGCGGTCAATATCACTCAGAACGTTAAGGGAGGCAGCTACTTAAAAGGTAGTAAAAACTTGGCCCGTGTCTCTTTTAATTTGTGATATTGTGGTGCTTGCTGACAAAACCCCAAAATTGGAGAGAGTCACCCTATTATGCCAAAAGGAACAGGGTGAATTATAGCAATAATTAAACTCCCTTTCGTGCAACCTCACTTCTTTAAATGTCCAACTGTTATCTGCCCGATTCTCAAATAGAATGCACTGGAACACATTCACAAAATGCTCACAAAACATATTTACCACACTAATGCTTCAACACTTTGTCTCCCTCATATACAAATTATTAGTGTTTATTGATATGTTATTGAAAAACAGTAAATGGCTGAGATCCTGAATTTATTTACATTTTGTGATGGAAATGTCTAGAATCTAGTATGATCCACCAATGACTAGTTGTTCAAGGGATGCAATGCTTCAGAAATCTACTTGTCTTGTAAAAACAATTCCACTTGTCCCTCTTGCTGCCATGCAGAGAGGGGACAAATTAAATCAATGTTCTCGTTATAGAAGGGCTCCGATAACAGCCTCCCTGAATAAGCTCCTTTTCCCTCAGGGTTCGGACTCTAGCTAGTCTCTGACTTTCCTATATATCCACAAACCTACGTACAAGGACATACAAAAGCAGTAGTTCCATGGGTGTGATGCTCTGTGAGACTCTGAACACTCATAAATTTGCATGTTAGGGATATTCACCAACTCCTCTCCAATCTCTTCTCAAGCTATAAAAGGTTGGATCTTTACTCCTGGCAAGGGCAGAAGTAGAACTATTTCCACAGTAGGGTAAAAATAGGATGTAAAAAAGTTAATTTGCAATAGCCAGTACATTTATGCAGGAGCAAATGTAGCATATGTATTTGTAAGGCATGTGTTCACCATATGGTCTCTTGGTACTGAAAGAGATGTTTATTGTTACCCAACTAAACGGTATGCATTTTATCGACCTCGGAAGGATGAGCGGATGAGCCGACCTACTGGGATGGAAACCTGTGACCATGTATATTTTCTGGTACAAAATACTGAATTCACAAAAGTATGCTGGAAGTACAGTTCTCAGCCACATTTCCGTAAACCTGTGAATTTCTGAAGTATTACATCTGCACAAATGAAAGGGCATATGTCTGTGGCACCCCTTTGTGCCTTTCTTTAAGAATTGGGACCTGGCTTATTTTATTATTGCCAGTTATCGTTTTACATTGATTCGATGAACAATGGATTTAACCTAGATCTGTGACTGGGAGTGAGTGTTTGTAAAGTTTCATCACTCTGTTCATCATCTCTTTATGTATTGCTATGTTCGCCCTAAGTGGGCAGGGTATGCCCAGATAAGGGCCCCTTGCTCACTGTGTCACTGAATTGAAGCTAGCCTGGCTGATGAGTGATATCCTGAAAGTGGTCCCAGGATGCTCGTTTCCAGTCCAGGGAGGACGTGGCAGTTCGGGCTGGACTGTTCCCATGGGGAGCAGGATCAAGACTGATTTGCATATGGCTGAGTCCAAACTGGGGTGGCATGGTGAGCAAAGAACAATGGCTTTAACCCAGACCTGTGAGTGCTTGAAAGGTTTCAGCACTCAGTTCATCATCTGTGTATTTACATTGATTCAACCATCTTTTTCCAATCAAAACTGCAAACCTGTTGATTTTGAGCCCGCACTGGTCTCTACCAGGGAAACCTGCTAAACTCTGACACATCTGAAAGCTAGACAACCAGTAGAGTCCAGGGTAGTGTGCCTCACACAGATCCCATGACGTTTTGTTACTTCGAAGCCACCGCAAACCTGACTTTTTGCTTGAAACTCATTTATCTCACATTTCTGTGTGAGAAAGTCCTGAAATCTGCAGGAAGCCACAAATTTCCTACAACTCAGCGTTACCCTCACATTTCCCAATAAAAATGGCATCTCACTGGCTGGTCCAAGCACCTGTGGCAAAAACTGAACATGGACACAACATACATTTCCACAGACCTTAACTCTGTTTACATAATGTGGTAGCTGTGGATAATGGGACTCATCTCTGAAGCCATAGAGGAAAACCTACCAAACTTGGAAAACTAGACAACAAAGGGAGTCCAGGTGGTGTGGATCAAACAAGGCTTTTTTCACCCAGAAGCCTACGAAACCTCAGTTTGGGTAAAAGCACACATTTCCTCACTTTTCTGTGCAGCAAAGTTCAGGAATCTGCAGGGATCTGCAAATCTCCTACCATGCAGCCCCCCCCCTTCCAGTTCCTTGAAAACCATTGTAACCCACCCGTCTTTGTGGGTCAACAGACACCATCACAAAAGACCCTAAAACACTATATGCAGAGATCAGATATTTGGGGACGGGCTCAGCCACCACCCGTGGAAATCCACCAAATACCTATATTTTTGAAAAGTAGACAAGAGTGTTCCAGAGTGGATCCTATGACATTTTCTTACCCATAATGCCCTGTAAACCTTTAACTTTGCCTAAAATCATGTATTTATTTTACATTTCTATGAAGAAAGCTTCCAGAATCAGCAGGAATCCACAGAATTCCAACTACCCAGAGATATCCCACTTATTTCAATAAAGTTGCTGCCCCAAATGTGTGGCTGGGTCTAGTACCCACAACAAGACAAGATCAAATCAAGGTCAATGGGAGTATGGCATTTTGTAAACACTGATCAGAGAAAGTAATCTGGTAGCAGTAGTGACAACTGTTAAAATGGAAAAATTAGTACATAGTTAAGATGACAAAAGAGGTGAACTACACAACCAAAAAAGTCATGAATCTCGCAAATTAGATTTACTCATCCATTTCCCAAGAAAGCAAAAAAAAAAAAAAAGCATATAGCGTATATCCCCTGTAGAACCAGGAATGATGGAAACAAGATCATCCAGTTCCCCCGGGTTCTTTTATTAGATCGCCAGCTACCACAACTAAAGCATGTTCATCTGACACACACACACACAACCAGGAGAGATAAGCCCAAAGCAAAAAGTTAACTTCAGAATCACACCTCCTGTCTCATGGAGTAAATGGTTCAAAAGAAAATTTATATTTAGTTCATAGGCCAACAGTGAGTCCTGAAAACTTCTTGGTCTCTTTAATAGTTTTTATTCATCCTGAAAGCCACCAATGAATAACAGAAAAGTCTGGTGTTAAATGACACAAGGAACCTTGTCATTTAAAATCTGTCTAAATAATGAAATATGAAACTACTGGTGCCTTTAGAAACAAATGCCTGGAACAGCCAACAAGGATAAAACTGATCAAGGATATGTGTAATCCCGGTATAGGATGTTTATGAGCAGAATAAGTATCGGAGTCTAGGGCAGAGCAACAGCTTTCACTTTTGTAAGGTGGGGGTTCAGTAATTTGTCAAATTGACAACATTTTAAGTAGATTTCAGAGACTCTATACTTTCTCTGCTAAAAGGAGGTTATTTTTGGGAATGTTGAAACTTTCACTGTAGCCATTTTTACCCCATTTCGGCCCCAGTACAGTTTCACATTAAATATTATTTGCCACCTACGTTTTCAATCCCTTTTCAAGTCATTCTTATACACAATGTAGCCACCAACTTCAAGAACTTTGAGAAAAAATGCTCATGCACTCTTTACTACAACCTACTTTTAGGTGTCCTTCTTACTTCATCATGTAGCATCTGTCCAATAAGACATCCTATTACTTTTTCCCTTTCGTCTTTGTGATTCTTCTTAATACTAGGAGATAATGTTGATTTACCAGAAGATTTATTCCTAGGTAATACATCTTGCCCCAAGGACAAATACATTCATTGGACATTACCAGGGTGTTACTGTTGCACAACTTGTTCAATAGATCAGTCTTTTATTTTTCTTTGGTAATTGTAGAGCCGGACACTTCATTTATTGGTTTAAGGGTTACAACACATTTACCAACAGAGGAAGAAGTTCATTTTATTTTGTTAAGCAGCACAGGACACCATCCTCAAATAAGACTGTTTTATGACCACTTGATGCATGCAGTCTGTGGATATTGAGATTGGCATTCTATTTTTCTACTATGTGTTCCACTAAGAAGGAAAATAACCAATGGTAAATAGGAAAAGTCTGCTTAGTCCCTTTCAAGAGTAACAAAGGTTGTAATAAATTATCTTAGTGGAAGAGTATACAAGGGCGAATTGCTGGTAGGTCTAGAACTTTAGACCTCGGCATGGGCTCTGGCTAGCTTTGTTGGTAGTTGAGATGAAGCACCATTCTGCTCTGCTGAATACTATTTCCAAGTCCAGCAAGAAAAGGAACATTCAAGTATAGTAAGGTGGAGCCTAGTCTGCAACACGGACTGCCAAACTAAAGTCGGTACTAGTTTGTTCTCATTTAATATAGCACGACCGTCAAAACTAGACCAGGATCAGCCACAATTAACAGATGACATTTACCGGCATCCTGTATATCCTCTCCATTGGTTCTAATATAGATGCGAATATTGGGTGGGAACAATGTATGCAATGATTGTCATACAGTGATGTACCTGTATATAATCGGTTTGTTGCTTTCCTTTAAGCTGACATAGCTGTGTTTATGCTCTGTACTTTGTGCATAATCCATTTGAAAATTCAATACAAATATTTTAATTCAAAAAGCACTAGACAAATCCTCAAGCATCGCCTTCTTTGCTCCCAAATACAGGGTGTTTGCCTTATATAGAATTACGACTGTGCTATTGTAACTACTTAGCTGTAGGATTCTTTGGCAACATCGCCAATGACATTTTGAAAAGAGCAAGTGTGGCTTCTCAATTTAAATAATGAGACAAACTCTCTTCCTAGGACCTTGGAGAATATAAATGTATTTAGTCTCTACTCACCACTCAAATTACTATGGTGCAATGCTAGCACACAGTACAAAAAGGTCAGTAATATTAATCACAAAATGTTACTTGAACTTTTAATCTTATTTCCCCATCCCAAATCTACTGGAGCATTTTGTTTGTAGTAAAAATATATCCTTAGTTAATGCCTAAATGATAGAGGTGCATGAGCCAAAAACAAATCCCCTTTACATGTCCTATTAAGGACCTTCGCCACATACCCTTCTTATATAGAAATGGGAAACAAAATCAAAACCAGAAGATGACTAGTGATTTTGAACTTCTGCAAACTTCTTCTGGGGAATATGCAGCCACTTTTTCAACTTCCGATCTGCTAACGAGACACCAAACCCCAAGCTTATCACCCACAGCAGTAACAGAAGGCGTTCAAGCTGAGGCTTTACAGTCTCAGCACTTGATTGTCACTGCTCATTAACATAAGGCTCACCTTGACATGTGCACAACACCTGTCTTTTCCAGGGACTGTACATTATTTGACAGCAATATATTTGGTCTCTTGCTGTTAGCATTACACATGTCTGTCACTTAAAATTCAGTTTAATGTTCAATATCCTTTTGTCGCTTTTATGCCTTTTCTCTATAAAGGAGCATCTGCCAGATTTACACTTTCTCCACTTCAAACTCAAGATTGAGAATAAAAATAGGAATCTCTATCAAAATATCAATAGTATTACTCAAAAGCCATTAACACTGCTGTTTAAGATCTGAGTTGCAATATTCAACAAATGCTATTGTCATAGTGGAAACTGAATTTAGAATATTTCTAGAATAAAATGCCCCTCAGTGATTATATACATTCAAATTCACCAACAGTATCCAGTCATTTGAGGTAGTGTATAAGTAACATAATTACTCTCATGAGTTGGAAAAAGTGATTGTCTAATGCAGATAAAGTTCAGCTTTATATGCATATTTCTGTGCCCAGGTCGATTTATCAGTGAAACTGAAGGTACATCCAACGAGCAAAAGTGCAAGTCACAACATTTAATTCAAGCCATTTAGAAATGCTAAAAAAAAATAAAAAAAAAACAATACCCAAATTTGATCACCACTATGGAAATCAATTCAATAGTTGTATGCGTACCACTTAGTTGTCTACGTAGGCTGCAAAACCATATTTTAAGTAAGAAGAAACATTAATTTTCTTCATGTCATGGGCTGGATTGTGTAGTGGTCTCTCCTCATTTGAATAACACTAGATTTTGAAGTTCATTGTTTTTTGTTTTGTTTTTTAGTTTAGAGGACTTACCAATGTTTCTGTACAACAGTCTTATGAGTACTTACTGCACAAAAAAAAAAAAGAAAGAAAAAAAAAAAATATATACTAACAACGTACTTCACACTTCAAACCTTTCTGGTGGAAGCATACTTCAGACAGTAGTCTTGGAGACAGTACTGACTTTCATACTCTTAACTGCCTTTCTGATTAGGACTGTCTATTGCAGAACACTTATATTACCCTTACATACCTTTGTGTAATGGTCCCAAAAAGATAAAATAGGAATATTCATACACACTTAGTACAAATAAAAAGGACTGTGCCTGCTTCACACTTCTACTATAGGGAGTGGGACATCTGGGGCTGATCCACAAAGGTATGTATGAGTATGTAAAGTATTCCTGTAGTACTACTTCCATACTCATAAATGCTTTTGGGAATTCGCCCCAGAGTTCTTTATAAGGTGATATACAAATATTCCTGGTTCTTTTCTTAGTTTTATTTCAGGGCTCTATGAAAGATTGTATTTTTAGAAGTAAAAAAAAAAAGGCTATGTAGATTATAACATGTTTATCTACTAGGGAAATTCAGCCAAATGTTGATGTGCTATACCAGAAAAAAAAGCTGATTTTTTTTCCTTGAATAATTTCATAGACCACAGTAAGAGGACACAGGAAACCATTACCTTCAAACTCTCATATGTAAAGGTTTGCCTTGCTGGAAGCAAATGTTGCTCCAATAATGTCCCTTTCATCTAAATGACCATGAGGGACATGAAGTTGCCACAAACCTTAGTGCAGAATGCCTAAAATCACGTTTATCTGTAATTTAAGAATAGTGAAAACGTCATGTCAGCTAGCGTGGAATACAATCTGTAGATCTGTAGCATCACTTATATGCATTCTAGCTTTGGCATGTAGGTTAGAGTCTCTTCTCCGGTGCCTCTGGGCCAAGTGGTCTCCAATTGATCTATTCAAACGCTGCTGATGTCTCCATTATTGTTTGTCATCAAGTACTATTTCTCCACCATGGAAAGGCGCAATATTACAGCCAATTCACAAAAAAAAAATGTTAGCTGCAATGCTAAATATGCAAAAACTAGAGGCATAGCCTGAGTATGAAATAAAATACATTCCCTGAGAAGTACATCCTTAAAAACTGCTCAAACATAGATAACAATATGGCATTACAGCTGTTAGCAATGAATAACGATTGCCTGATGTGGCAATTGAATGATACAGACTTCACACCAGTATTAGAAAAGTTAAACAGAGAAAACCTATTTACCAGGCAATCATTATTCTATGTGGCTGTCATACATACAGAGTCAAGCTAATGGGCAGAATAGGACTATCTTTACATGAAATGGCCTATGTTAGGCTGCAATATGCACGTCTCCATTTTATTTATATCTACAAAGTCTTCTAACAATTAGCCACAAGACTGCCTTCCTTCAAATACTGGGCAGTAAGCAACTCTCAATCTGACCTATGAAGAAGAGCCAGCCATATTATCAAACGTACCAGTACCCTTCAACATTTTTTGTAGAAGCTCAAATAATATAATGTATTCATTTTCTGATGAATTTACTCAAAATAAGGGTTATGATATTCAAGAAACACACTGAAATTTAATTGTTACCCGCATAAACCGAAAGATTAGATAGTAACACATTACCAGGAAATGTGTTTCAAATAATATTTGGGCAAGACCAATAAACAACAAGCTCAAACTTAAGAAACAACTCAAATCCAAACATTTTTAATAGATCCAATATAACAGATTTCATCGTATTTCATAAAAGGTTTAGAAACTTGTAAGCATATCAGCACATTAAAATCAACTGACCAATTCATCAATAGTAGAGCCCCTTCCAGCGCACAATACTTCCTTCTTAAAGTCCACAGATAAGATATTCTGCAACACTAAAAACAAAAGGTTCGTTAAAATTGTTCGAGCCACTGCATACTGTGCCGACCCCATCATGCAGCAAATTGATACATTTCTTACGATGGTAGCCAAAAAACAATAAATGGGCATCGGATTCGCTCTCTGCTTTAAATGCAGGACATCTATCATTAATATGGGTATTCCTGGACCTTCTGCTGCATAGCAATTAAGAGGTAGAATCATATAACTAAATTTAGCATAAAGTTGCTTTGCAGCTGGTGTCACTATGTTTTCAAAAAAGGATTAGAAAACAAATGAACATTTAAAGTCCAGGAATTGATGAGTCTTCATTGCTTGCAATTTGTTAATTACCCCTTTAATGCACTACCCCAAACTTTCTTTCAGTTGGTTCTTTGATATTGTGTGCCTTTCTCTGAGTCAACCACAAAGACTCCAACCCTAGTTGTAAGGAAATGCCTCCTTGGCATGGTTGCCCCCTGACTTTTTGCCTTTGCTGATGCTATGTTTACAATTGGAAGTGTGCTGAGGCCTGCTAACCAGGCCCCAGCACCAGTGTTCTTTCCCTAACCTGTACTTTTGTATCCACAATTGGCAGACCCTGGCATCCAGATAAGTCCCTTGTAACTGGTACTTCTAGTACCAAGGGCCCTGATGCCAAGGAAGGTCTCTAAGGGCTGCAGCATGTCTTATGCCACCCTGGAGACCTCTCACTCAGCACAGACACACTGCTTGCCAGCTTGTGTGTGCTAGTGAGAACAAAACGAGTAAGTCGACATGGCACTCCCCTCAGGGTGCCATGCCAGCCTCTCACTGCCTATGCCAGTATAGGTCAGTCACCCCTCTAGCAGGCCTTACAGCCCTAAGGCAGGGTGCACTATACCATAGGTGAGGGTACCAGTGCATGAGCATGGTACCCCTACAGTGTCTAAACAAAACCTTAGACATTGTAAGTGCAGGGTAGCCATAAGAGTATATGGTCTGGGAGTTTGTCAAACACGAACTCCACAGCACCATAATGGCTACACTGAAAACTGGGAAGTTTGGTATCAAACTTCTCAGCACAATAAATGCACACTGATACCAGTGTACATTTTATTGTAAAATACACCACAGAGGGCACCTTAGAGGTGCCCCCTGAAACTTAACCGACTGTCTGTGTAGGCTGACTAGTTCCAGCAGCCTGCCACACTAGAGACATGTTGCTGGCCCCATGGGGAGAGTGCCTTTGTCACTCTGAGGCCAGTAACAAAGCCTGCACTGGGTGGAGATGCTAACACCTCCCTCAGGCAGGAGCTGTAACACCTGGCGGTGAGCCTCAAAGGCTCACCCCTTTGTCACAGCCCAGCAGGGCACTCCAGCTTAGTGGAGTTGCCCGCCCCCTCCGGCCACGGCCCCCACTTTTGGCGGCAAGGCTGGAGGGAACAAAGAAAGCAACAAGGAGGAGTCACTGGCCAGTCAGGACAGCCCCTAAGGTGTCCTGAGCTGAGGTGACTCTAACTTTTAGAAATCCTCCATCTTGCAGATGGAGGATTCCCCCAATAGGGTTAGGATTGTGACCCCCTCCCCTTGGGAGGAGGCACAAAGAGGGTGTACCCACCCTCAGGGCTAGTAGCCATTGGCTACTAACCCCCCAGACCTAAACACGCCCTTAAATTTAGTATTTAAGGGCTACCCTGAACCCTAGAAAATTAGATTCCTGCAACTACAAGAAGGACTGCCTAGCTGAAAACCCCTGCAGAGGAAGACCAGAAGACGACAACTGCCTTGGCTCCAGAAACTCACCGGCCTGTCTCCTGCCTTCCAAAGATCCTGCTCCAGCGACGCCTTCCAAAGGGACCAGCGACCTCGACATCCTCTGAGGACTGCCCCTGCTTCGAAAAGACAAGAAACTCCCGAGGACAGCGGACCTGCTCCAAGAAAGGCTGCAACTTTGTTTCCAGCAGCCTTGAAAGAACCCTGCAAGCTCCCCGCAAGAAGCGTGAGACTTGCAACACTGCACCCGGCGACCCCGACTCGGCTGGTGGAGATCCAACACCTCAGGAGGGACCCCAGGACTACTCTGATACTGTGAGTACCAAAACCTGTCCCCCCTGAGCCCCCACAGCGCCGCCTGCAGAGGGAATCCCGAGGCTTCCCCTGACCGCGACTCTTTGAATCCAAAGTCCCGACGCCTGGGAGAGACCCTGCACCCGCAGCCCCCAGGACCTGAAGGACCGGACTTTCACTGGAGAAGTGACCCCCAGGAGTCCCTCTCCCTTGCCCAAGTGGAGGTTTCCCCGAGGAACCCCCCCCTTGCCTGCCTGCAGCGCTGAAGAGATCCCGAGATCTCCCATAGACTAACACTGCGAACCCGACGCCTGTTTCTACACTGCACCCGGCCGCCCCCGCGTTGCTGAGGGTGAAATTTCTGTGTGGACTTGTGTCCCCCCCGGTGCCCTACAAAACCCCCCTGGTCTGCCCTCCGAAGACGCGGGTACTTACCTGCAAGCAGACCGGAACCGGGGCACCCCCTTCTCTCCATTCTAGCCTATGTGTTTTGGGCACCACTTTGAACTCTGCACCTGACCGGCCCTGAGCTGCTGGTGTGGTGACTTTGGGGTTGCTCTGAACCCCCAACGGTGGGCTACCTTGGACCAAGAACTGAACCCTGTAAGTGTCTTACTTACCTGGTAAAACTAACAAAAACTTACCTCCCCCAGGAACTGTGAAAATTGCACTGTGTCCACTTTTAAAGTAGCTATTTGTCAATAACTTGAAAAGTATACATGCAATTGAAATGATTCAAAGTTCCTAATGTACTTACCTGCAATACCTTTCAAACAAGATATTACATGTTAAATTTGAACCTGTGGTTCTTAAAATAAACTAAGAAAAGATATTTTTCTATAACAAAACCTATTGGCTGGATTTGTCTCTGAGTGTGTGTACCTCATTTATTGTCTATGTGTATGTGCAACAAATGCTTAACACTACTCCTTGGATAAGCCTACTGCTCGACCACACTACCACAAAATAGAGCATTAGTATTATCTATTTTTACCACTATTTTACCTCTAAGGGGAACCCTTGGACTCTGTGCATGCTATTCCTTACTTTGAAATAGCACATACAGAGCCAACTTCCTACATTGGTGGATCAGCGGTGGGGTACAAGACTTTGCATTTGCTGGACTACTCAGCCAATACCTGATCACACGACAAATTCCAAAATTGTCATTAGAAATTGATTTTTGCAATTTGAAAAGTTTTCTAAATTCTTAAAAGACCTGCTAGGGCCTTGTGTTAGATCCTGTTTAGCATTTCTTTTAGAGTTTAAAAGTTTGTAAAAGTTTGAATTAGAACCTAGAACCAGTTGTAGATTCTTAAAAAGTATTCCAACTTTTAGAAGCAAAATGTCTAGCACAGATGTGACTGTGGTGGAACTCGACACCACACCTTACCTCCATCTTAAGATGAGGGAGCTAAGGTCACTCTGTAAAATAAAGAAAATAACAATGGGCCCCAAACCTACCAAAATACAGCTCCAGGAGCTTTTGGCAGAGTTTGAAAAGGCCAACCCCTCTGAGGGTGGCAACTCAGAGGAAGAGGATAGTGACTTGGAGGAAAATTCCCCCCTACCAGTCCTATCTAGGGAGAACAGGGTCCCTCAAACCCTGACTCCAAAAATAATAGTCAGAGATGCTGGTTCCCTCACAGGAGAGACCAACACCTCTGAAATCACTGAGGATAACCCCAGTGAAGAGGACATCCAGTTAGCCAGGATGGCCAAAAGATTGGCTTTGGAAAGACAGATCCTAGCCATAGAGAGGGAAAGACAAGAGATGGGCCTAGGACCCATCAATGGTGGCAGCAACATAAATAGGGTCAGAGATTCTCCTGACATGTTGAAAATCCCTAAAGGGATTGTAACTAAATATGAAGATGGTGATGACATCACCAAATGGTTCACAGCTTTTGAGAGGGCTTGTGTAACCAGAAAAGTGAACAGATCTCACTGGGGTGCTCTCCTTTGGGAAATGTTCACAGGAAAGTGTAGGGATAGACTCCTCACACTCTCTGGACAAGATGCAGAATCTTATGACCTCATGAAGGGTACCCTGATTGAGGGCTTTGGATTCTCCACTGAGGAGTATAGGATTAGATTCAGGGGGGCTCAAAAGTCCTCGAGCCAGACCTGGGTTGACTTTGTAGACTACTCAGTGAAAACACTAGATGGTTGGATTCAAGGCAGTGGTGTAAGTAATTATGATGGGCTGTACAATTTATTTGTGAAAGAACACCTATTGAGTAATTGTTTCAATGATAAACTGCATCAGCATCTGGTAGACCTAGGACCAATTTCTCCCCAAGAATTGGGAAAGAAGGCGGACCATTGGGTCAAGACAAGGGTGTCCAAGACTTCAACAGGGGGTGACCAAAAGAAAGGGGTCACAAAGACTCCCCAGGGGAAGAGTGATGAGACAACCAAAACTAAAAATAGTAAAGAGTCTTCTACAGGCCCCCAAAAACCTGCACAGGAGGGTGGGCCCAGAGCCTCTTCACAAAACAATGGGTACAAGGGTAAAAACTTTGATCCCAAAAAGGCCTGGTGTCATAGCTGTAAACAGCATGGACACCAAACTGGAGACAAGGCCTGTCCCAAGAAAGGTTCCACTCCAAACTCCCATCCAGGTAACACTGGTATGGCTAGTCTCCAAGTGGGATCAACAGTGTGCCCAGAGCAAATCAGGGTCCACACTGAAGCTACTCTAGTTTCTGAGGGTGGGGTGGATTTAGCCACACTAGCTGTCTGGCCGCCTAACATGCAAAAATACAGACAGCAACTCTTAATTAATGGGACTAGAATAGAGGGCCTGAGGGATACAGGTGCCAGTGTCACCATGGTGACAGAGAAACTGGTTTCCCCTGGCCAATACCTGACTGGAAAAACTTACACAGTCACCAACGCTGACAATCAGAGAAAAGTACATCCCATGGCAATGGTTACTTTAGAATGGGGAGGGGTCAATGGCCTGAAACAGGTGGTGGTCTCCTCAAATATCCCAGTGGACTGTCTGCTTGGAAATGACCTGGAGTCCTCAGCATGGGCTGAGGTAGAACTAAAAACCCATGCAGCAATGCTGGGTATCCCTGAACTGGTGTGTGTGAAAACAAGAGCACAATGCAAGGCACAGGGTGAAAAAGTAGAGCTGGAGTCTGGAAAAATGGCCCAGCCTACCAAGAGAACAGGAAAGTCAGTTGGGAAACCAACTGCAACACAGCAAAAGAAAGGGAACCTCTCTTCTCAGGAAGAAGTTCTGCCCTCTGAGGGAACTGAGCCTTTGGAGCTTGAACCTTATCAGGTTGAGCTCTTAGGCCCAGGGGGACCCTCAACGGAGGAGCTGTGTAAGGGACAAGAAACCTGTCCCTCTCTTGAAGGCCTTAGGCAGCAAGCTGCTGAAGAGTCCAAGGGCAAGAAAAATGGAACACATAGGGTCTATTGGGAAGATGGACTCCTGTACACTGAGGCCAGAGACCCCAAACCTGGTTCCACTAGGAGAGTGGTAGTGCCTCAGCTGTTCAGAGAGTTCATCCTAACATTGGCCCATGACATTCCCCTTGCTGGACACTTGGGACAAACCAAGACGTGGGAGAGGTTAGTCAACCACTTCTACTGGCCCAATATGTCCAACATGGTTAAGGAGTTTTGCCTCTCCTGCCCCACCTGTCAAGCCAGTGGTAAGACAGGTGGGCACCCGAAGGCCCCCCTCATTCCACTTCCAGTGGTGGGGGTCCCCTTTGAAAGAGTGGGTGTGGACATAGTTGGTCCACTGGAACCTCCCACAGCCTCAGGAAATATGTATATCCTGGTAGTAGTGGATCATGCTACCAGGTATCCTGAAGCTATTCCCCTTAGGTCGACTACTGCCCCTGCAGTAGCCAAGGCCCTCATTGGTATCTTTACCAGAGTGGGTTTCCCTAAGGAGGTGGTGTCTGACAGAGGTACCAACTTCATGTCAGCATACCTGAAACATATGTGGAATGAGTGTGGAGTGACTTATAAATTCACTACACCTTACCATCCACAAACTAATGGCTTGGTTGAGAGATTCAACAAGACATTAAAAGGCATGATCATGGGGCTCCCAGAAAAACTCAAAAGGAGATGGGATGTCCTCTTGCCATGTCTGCTTTTCGCTTACAGAGAGGTGCCACAGAAGGGAGTAGGATTCTCACCCTTTGAACTTCTGTTTGGTCATCCTGTAAGAGGACCACTTGCCCTTGTTAAAGAAGGCTGGGAGAGACCTCTCCATGAGCCTAAACAGGACATAGTGGACTATGTACTTGGCCTTCGCTCTAGAATGGCAGAGTACATGGAAAAGGCAACCAAAAACCTTGAGGCCAGCTCCAGAAGTTTTGGTATGACCAAAAGGCTGCACTGGTTGAGTTCCAACCAGGGCAGAAAGTCTGGGTTCTGGAGCCTGTGGCTCCCAGGGCACTCCAGGACAAATGGAGTGGCCCTTACCCAGTGCTAGAAAGGAAGAGTCAGGTCACCTACTTGGTGGACCTGGGCACAAGCAGGAGCCCCAAGAGGGTGATCCATGTGAACCGCCTTAAACTCTTCCATGACAGGGCTGATGTGAATCTGTTGATGGTAACAGATGAGGATCAGGAGGCAGAGAGTGAACCTCTCCCTGATCTTCTGTCATCAGACCCAAAAGATGGCACAGTAGATGGAGTGATCTACTCAGACACCCTCTCTGGCCAACAGCAAGCTGATTGTAGGAGAGTCCTACAACAGTTTCCTGAACTCTTCTCCTTAACCCCTGGTCAGACACACCTGTGTACCCATGATGTGGACACAGGAGACAGCATGCCTGTCAAAAACAAAATCTTTAGACAGTCTGACCATGTTAAGGAAAGCATCAAGGTGGAAGTCCACAAGATGTTGGAATTGGGAGTAATTGAGCGCTCTGACAGCCCCTGGGCTAGCCCAGTGGTCTTAGTCCCCAAACCTCACACCAAAGATGGAAAGAAAGAGATGAGGTTTTGTGTGGACTACAGAGGGCTCAATTCTGTCACCAAGACAGATGCTCATCCAATTCCTAGAGCTGATGAGCTCATAGACAAATTAGGTGCTGCCAAATTCTTAAGTACCTTTGACTTGACAGCAGGGTACTGGCAAATAAAAATGGCACCTGGAGCAAAAGAGAAAACAGCATTCTCCACACCTGATGGGCATTATCAGTTTACTGTTATGCCCTTTGGTTTAAAGAATGCCCCTGCCACCTTCCAAAGGTTGGTGAATCAAGTCCTTGCTGGCTTGGAGTCCTTTAGCACAGCTTATCTTGATGATATTGCTGTCTTTAGCTCCACCTGGCAGGATCACCTGGTCCACCTGAAGAAGGTTTTGAAGGCTCTGCAATCTGCAGGCCTCTCTATCAAGGCATCCAAATGCCAGATAGGGCAGGGAACTGTGGTTTACTTGGGCCATCTTGTAGGTGGAGGCCAAGTTCAGCCACTCCAACCCAAGATCCAGACTATTCTGGACTGGGTAGCTCCAAAAACCCAGACTCAAGTCAGGGCATTCCTTGGCTTGACTGGGTATTACAGGAGGTTTGTGAAGGGATATGGATCCATTGTGACAGCCCTCACTGAACTCACCTCCAAGAAAATGCCCAAGAAAGTGAACTGGACGGTGGAATGCCAACAGGCCTTTGACACCCTGAAACAAGCAATGTGCTCAGCACCAGTTCTAAAAGCTCCAGATTATTCTAAGCAGTTCATTGTGCAGACAGATGCCTCTGAACATGGGATAGGGGCAGTTTTGTCCCAAACAAATGATGATGGCCTTGACCAGCCTGTTGCTTTCATTAGCAGGAGGTTACTCCCCAGGGAGCAGCGTTGGAGTGCCATTGAGAGGGAGGCCTTTGCTGTGGTTTGGTCCCTGAAGAAGCTGAGACCATACCTCTTTGGGACTCACTTCCTAGTTCAAACTGACCACAGACCTCTCAAATGGCTGATGCAAATGAAAGGTGAAAATCCTAAACTGTTGAGGTGGTCCATCTCCCTACAGGGAATGGACTTTATAGTGGAACACAGACCTGGGACTGCCCATGCCAATGCAGATGGCCTTTCCAGGTTCTTCCACTTAGAAAATGAAGACTCTCTTGGGAAAGGCTAGTCTCATCCTCTTTCGTTTGGGGGGGGGGTTGTGTAAGGAAATGCCTCCTTGGCATGGTTGCCCCCTGACTTTTTGCCTTTGCTGATGCTATGTTTACAATTGGAAGTGTGCTGAGGCCTGCTAACCAGGCCCCAGCACCAGTGTTCTTTCCCTAACCTGTACTTTTGTATCCACAATTGGCAGACCCTGGCATCCAGATAAGTCCCTTGTAACTGGTACTTCTAGTACCAAGGGCCCTGATGCCAAGGAAGGTCTCTAAGGGCTGCAGCATGTCTTATGCCACCCTGGAGACCTCTCACTCAGCACAGACACACTGCTTGCCAGCTTGTGTGTGCTAGTGAGAACAAAACGAGTAAGTCGACATGGCACTCCCCTCAGGGTGCCATGCCAGCCTCTCACTGCCTATGCCAGTATAGGTCAGTCACCCCTCTAGCAGGCCTTACAGCCCTAAGGCAGGGTGCACTATACCATAGGTGAGGGTACCAGTGCATGAGCATGGTACCCCTACAGTGTCTAAACAAAACCTTAGACATTGTAAGTGCAGGGTAGCCATAAGAGTATATGGTCTGGGAGTTTGTCAAACACGAACTCCACAGCACCATAATGGCTACACTGAAAACTGGGAAGTTTGGTATCAAACTTCTCAGCACAATAAATGCACACTGATACCAGTGTACATTTTATTGTAAAATACACCACAGAGGGCACCTTAGAGGTGCCCCCTGAAACTTAACCGACTGTCTGTGTAGGCTGACTAGTTCCAGCAGCCTGCCACACTAGAGACATGTTGCTGGCCCCATGGGGAGAGTGCCTTTGTCACTCTGAGGCCAGTAACAAAGCCTGCACTGGGTGGAGATGCTAACACCTCCCCCAGGCAGGAGCTGTAACACCTTGCAGATGGACGATTCCCCCAATAGGGTTAGGATTGTGACCCCCTCCCCTTGGGAGGAGGCACAAAGAGGGTGTACCCACCCTCAGGGCTAGTAGCCATTGGCTACTAACCCCCCAGACCTAAACACGCCCTTAAATTTAGTATTTAAGGGCTACCCTGAACCCTAGAAAATTAGATTCCTGCAACTACAAGAAGAAGGACTGCCTAGCTGAAAACCCCTGCAGAGGAAGACCAGAAGACGACAACTGCCTTGGCTCCAGAAACTCACCGGCCTGTCTCCTGCCTTCCAAAGATCCTGCTCCAGCGACGCCTTCCAAAGGGACCAGCGACCTCGACATCCTCTGAGAACTGCCCCTGCTTCGAAAAGACAAGAAACTCCTGAGGACAGCGGACCTGCTCCAAGAAAGGCTGCAACTTTGTTTCCAGCAGCCTTGAAAGAACCCTGCAAGCTCCCCGCAAGAAGCGTGAGACTTGCAACACTGCACCCGGCGACCCCGACTCGGCTGGTGGAGATCCAACACCTCAGGAGGGACCCCAGGACTACTCTGATACTGTGAGTACCAAAACCTGTCCCCCCTGAGCCCCCACAGCGCCGCCTGCAGAGGGAATCCCGAGGCTTCCCCTGACCGCGACTCTTTGAATCCAAAGTCCCGACACCTGGGAGAGACCCTGCACCCGCAGCCCCCAGGACCTGAAGGACCGGACTTTCACTGGAGAAGTGACCCCCAGGAGTCCCTCTCCCTTGCCCAAGTGGAGGTTTCCCCGAGGAACCCCCCCCCTTGCCTGCCTGCAGCGCTGAAGAGATCCTGAGATCTCCCATAGACTAACACTGCGAACCCGACGCCTGTTTCTACACTGCACCCGGCCGCCCCTGCGCTGCTGAGGGTGAAATTTCTGTGTGGACTTGTGTCCCCCCCGGTGCCCTACAAAACCCCCCTGGTCTGCCCTCCGAAGACGCGGGTACTTACCTGCAAGCAGACCGGAACCGGGGCACCCCCTTCTCTCCATTCTAGCCTATGTGTTTTGGGCACCACTTTGAACTCTGCACCTGACCGGCCCTGAGCTGCTGGTGTGGTGACTTTGGGGTTGCTCTGAACCCCCAACGGTGGGCTACCTTGGACCAAGAACTGAACCCTGTAAGTGTCTTACTTACCTGGTAAAACTAACAAAAACTTACCTCCCCCAGGAACTGTGAAAATTGCACTAAGTGTCCACTTTTAAAGTAGCTATTTGTCAATAACTTGAAAAGTATACATGCAATTGAAATGATTCAAAGTTCCTAATGTACTTACCTGCAATACCTTTCAAACAAGATATTACATGTTAAATTTGAACCTGTGGTTCTTAAAATAAACTAAGAAAAGATATTTTTCTATAACAAAACCTATTGGCTGGATTTGTCTCTGAGTGTGTGTACCTCATTTATTGTCTATGTGTATGTGCAACAAATGCTTAACACTACTCCTTGGATAAGCCTACTGCTCGACCACACTACCACAAAATAGAGCATTAGTATTATCTATTTTTACCACTATTTTACCTCTAAGGGGAACCCTTGGACTCTGTGCATGCTATTCCTTACTTTGAAATAGCACATACAGAGCCAACTTCCTACACTAGTGTATGCAGCATTAGTTAAACATTTTAGCCATGGACTGTCTAAATGACGTTTCAAATGCATAAATTGTTCTAGAGCTGATCTGTAGGGTATTAGCTCTTCTGTAGCCAAGGTCTATGTCAATAGAGTAAGGGTCTAATGTTTACTTTAAGGCATATGGCTTTTTGTCCAAGATCCTCATATAAAGGACGGGGGGCACTTTTTAGAAAGTTAATTAGATTTTATAAATCTATTTTCGATTTTTCATTGGATTTAAAATTTTAGTATGTCCCCATAATTCAGACCCATACACACCCGGCCCTACAGTCACTTTACAGATTTCTAAAGACAGATCTTGGGGTCGTTGAGTAGAAACAGAATCACCATGGCGCTCTTACTGAAAAGAAGATATTAGGTTAACATTTATCTCTTAGAGAGAGGCTAAGATCCAGGTTACAAGAACAATAGAATTGGGTGAATGTGAATGGCTGAACAGTTGAATGAGCAGTAGGAATGTACTGATCTATGCTCTTATCACCCGACTGCAGGTCCTTCCTTTAAAGAAATCACAAAAAGAAGAAGAGGTGCAGGTTACAGAAGCACACACTGATTATACTATCTTGAAGTAGCAAACACAGGCTGGAACTGGATCTGGAGGCGGTCTCTTTTTCTATTCCCCACTGCCCTAGCAGATACATGGTTCAGATAATCATTAAAGTCTGATCACACATCTGTTGGAGGGAGTTGGGCAAAAGGCTCCTGTGGGAGTTTGATTTAATGGGTAATCTCCTGACAAAATGGATTAAGTTCAAAATAGTAATCATTTTACTGTTAGGACCTCACAACTCTAATTGCTTAACCCCACTTAACGGAGGGCTGCCTTCTATATTTTACTTTCATTTGTTGTGATGTGTGGTCCCTATAGCACCAAAAAGTATTTTGGGTGCTGCACTAAATAAACACTAAAGTCTTAAAACACTAAACAAAATCCTAAAATAATAAGCCACGTATAGGCATCTTCAAGATTCTTGTAAAATGTAGGTAAACTATAAATAACAGGGTATCTGAAATTCACCTATGTAAGGAATCTAAATTCATGATCGTGAAATGGCATTCTCTCTGGCATTACTTTTGCATTTCGGCTTATAGCTGCTCAGTGTATTATATGCTTCAATATATACAATGATAGAATTGGGGGGTGGGACATGGTTATAAAGTGTATTCATTTTCTCTTTTGAGACTTTATATCTGACAATAGTTTATTTCTTGCCTAAATTATCTAAGCCTGGGTACTAAATTCTCAAAAATAGATCTTTCTATACTACTCTCACTTATACTGGGACAGGTGTTCATTGAAGACTGAAAATACCAATATTAACATCTGTATCAAGAATATTCAAAAGTTTCTTGCATGAATGCGTTTCTCAAAGAAGTTGAGCATTGGTGTTAAATTAAAAACGAAGTTCTTGTTCCCTAAAAAGCAGCACTGGTACACTTATCTTTAACAATGTCGAAAATCAGAGCAAATTTAGTGTCACACAAATTAACTGTGGAGAATTCAATACTGTCTATTGGTCCCACTACTTATTTTGGAGGGGACCTATTTTCTATGTATTTCTGAATCAGATCTCAATTGTATGCCCTCAAACATCCCCTCCAGCTTCTTGCTGAAAACAGGGACAAGGATGGTAATAAAGAATAGCAAATTAACTAATCATCCCGAGACCACTTTACTTTTTACTATTTCAGAGGTAAAAAGCTCTCAATGTGTGCAAATGTTTGGTCATAAAAAAATAAGGGTTTAGGTGACCCGACAACGTACTCCTTAAGAAGCCCACTGTGAACAAAAAATATCCAGTTATAAGGCAAAACCAGATGACGAAGTATACCACTGAAAACGTGCAAGATTTACCACTCTTTCTCAGGAGTATGTAATGTGACCTGTACCAGATGAACAAAGCACACTAAGGAATACATTCCTTAACCCCAAAAAGCAAGAACCATGTTTACTGCATGGTTCTGGTGGCATATATTGTTATACATAATATTCTACAGTTTTTGTCAATGTGAGATCTAAAAGGATCTTTGACAGTGCACTCTGAACTGCTACAGTGAACCCTACATGCATTTAGACGTCTGGGCTCCTCCAAGATCAAGTCATCATCCACCTCCACACCCCACTCCCCGATGTTAGCCTGCACCAAGTGACTTTAGCAAGAAGCATGGGAGACTTTTGTAGGTGGGCACTTGACTATTGATAGATGGACATATTAGGTGACGGAGGAGAAATGGTATCTGTAGAAATAACCTAGTATGGTAATTGGTAACAAACAAGTAATACTGTCTGCACATTGACAACACACTCTTTGCCAATGTCAAATAACTAATTTTAGTGAGTATACATTTTTTTATTTAAAAAAACCTTTAATACTGACCTTTGTAGAAAGATCATTAAATGAGACCTTTTCTTTTTTTCCCCAGAGTCAACTCTGCTAGAGCTTACAGCCTTAAGATTGCATGCCATCTCAGAAAGCTACCTCCCAATATACTCCTAATACCCTGCATGAAAAAAAACTAAACTTGACTCACTGCTGCTCGACTCCTTTCAGCTTCATTCCTCTCCTTTCTTTCTTCACATTTACACTCATCTAACCTTCCATTCTCGGCATACTTTCTATTTCTGAGTATAGCTTCCTTTCAGTCTCATGCCCGTCTGCCTTAATCTCTCACTGTCATTTTGAAAAAGGATGACATCTCGTTACATAGATCACTATCGCTCCTGCCTTAAAAGCCTATCTTTGCAACCTAGCATTAACTAATTCTGCACCAGCCTATCTCACCAACAATTCACCTTAAACCATGCAGCCCGCTATGATCACACATAACTGGTATTAACGTAACCGATCCCAAAGATACTGGGGTAACCAAATGCAATGTTTTTCTTGAGCACACGCTAATCACAAAAAACATCATTTACCCCATAGATTAACATGGTTTAAAGAGTAGTATGCTACTCGCCGTACAGCACTTCAATGCCTCGTCAGGGGGTAGAAAGCACTGTGGACAGAATACAATACAAGTAAGTTCGCCCCAGTCGAAGACTGTACCTTTGTTCTATTTTTTTTTTTATTTTTTTAACTAAGCTCAAAATACTCCACCAGAACTAGTCTAGAGCAGTATCTGAGGAATGTGTAGCAAAGTCAGACACTTTCCATAAGCTCTACTTGATGGTTGCTAAAACAGCTAGTCTGTGTCACTTTTAAGTTTCTCAGGACCTCAGGGACAGCACTTAGGGGAGAGGACTCACTCAAGAAAGGCCAACAGCAGTGTCCATTACTGGCAGAGTTGGTACAGCCAATTGGCCATTTCAGGAAACAGGTTTCTTGTAGCATGTAATGTCCTTCTAGCCAAACAGGAGGTGAAGCTCACTGACCCTTTGAGTCCACTTCTTTGTCCTGGGTACAATAGGGAGCAGTCCCAGCCCTTTAGGGCTCCTCTCAGGTTGAATGCCGCATGTCCAGTCTTCTTTTATTGCACAGGCCTACAAAAGTGTTGTGGGGTGAAAAGGGAGTAGCTTCAGGGGGATGTTTGAGGTGTTACACCACCTTAATGAATTTATTTTCTGGTAAATAGTTGGGTACAGGGGATTTCAGTCAGGTACGGTGAAAAGTGTCAAATTTCACCTGGAATTTTTAGATGCACAAAAACAAAACAAAACACACACAGGCACACACCGCCCCTCTGTTTTGAAAGTCTTCAAAAATGTTAATGTGTTTACAAAATAAAATTTTCCCCTCAATTAGTACCCCTACCAATCTGTATTCCCCTTCATTTTCCACTGCCCTTTAAGCCCCTCTCATGCACCCGGCCCCGTATAATGTATTTTTACATTATATCAGCATCATTGTTGGGAAACCTGAAGCTCACATCCCCCCCTAAATCTTACTGACCAAGCTACTCCCCTGATGAGGAGGATTCCTTTGGGGTGACACATTTATGGTTATCAACAGCCAGTAGGAAGTAGGACTCCTAGATACTCTATTACCCATCCTTTTTGGAGGGGGGAATAGTTCCAGGTGGCAACCTTACCCACTCTTTCAGCAGTTCCGGTTTGCCGTAATTCAAACAATCCGGTAGTGCCCCTCACTCCCAAAATCCAAAATAGAGGAAACCCCATTCGCCACTGTGCAGAGCTATACTGTATATCTAGAGATGTGGCCAGGAAAATGAACAGTCTCCTTCCTTGGGCCCTCTATGAATCCGGTCTTGTGATTGCAGCCCTGCCATTGGGTTTCATGCCAGCGTGGCTGGGAGACAAAGGATTTCCTTCTTCAGGTCTCACCTTATGTTTACTTAAGAAAGAGCAGGCCCATTTACAAGTTAATGCAGATCTTGGGCCAACCCTAACTGGTTTTCCTGCAAGCAGAAGAAAAACACCTTTCCACACCCAGGTCAATATACCTGCCCTGGAAGCAGTTTTCTTACCCAGAGGTGGGGAGGTCCTATAAACTGAAGCCCAGGACATATTGTTTGGGGACAAGGACAACAAGTTTTCATGTTTATTTTACCCTTGGGACAAGTAAACCCAACTCCCTGCAGCACAAACCCTTTGGACAACAGTAGTATACAATACCACATTATGGAGCAGGGAAGGGAACTGTCTGCAGCTGTGGTAATATTTGTGTCCATACGGTAATGCTGTTCCAACTTGCATTTATGGTTCATTAATGCAACGCCTTTATTATTAGAGTGAGTGCTCTTAATAAATGTAATAATATTGGACTGCACTTCTGACCGTGGTTCTATTTTAAAAAATAAAGTGTACACACATTTGCAAAGTATAACAATATGAGACTACGTATAATGTGACCAGAATTCTCAGATTAGATATTTGCAGAAGCTTGAACACATAATTGATGATTCTCTGGTTTAAAAGAAAAAGTTCATAAAAAATAGGAAAAAATGTTTTAATAAATTTGACATTTTAGATACCAATTCTTTAAACGATTATTTAGTAAAGCGTGTTGATGCATTCCAGTATTTCCAAATAATATTCTTAATGGAAAATCCGTGTAACTAGTTGCGGGAGCTGCCGGGCTCTCACCATTGTAACAAACAATGGCAAAAAGCGAAACTATTTTTAATCTTAAAAAGCACACATTAACACAGTAGATCCTGACACGGGACAAAACTACTGTGTGTGCCGATATGCCCCTTGTGAAAAAGCAGATTCCTATCACTCACAGTTAAGCCAGCCAATAAATGGATGAAGAGAGAGAGTATTTTAATAAAAACAAAAGGTCTTGATTAACGCCAGACCGAATTAGGGGTCCAATACTTAAAGAAAGTCACAAAAGAGCACTCATGGTATATGTTTTTGCGTTAGTGCAGATTAACTTATTTCATAAATTCACAATAATTTACAGAAGTAAACCAGGAAACTGTACACCTGCTGCAGGAGGTGTGGTCTACTTGTATCAAGAACAATATAAACATGAAAACTTGTTGTCTTTGAACCCAAACAAAATGGCTATAGGGATTCCACACCCCTGCATGAGAGAAGGGTATCTGCAAAATGTGGTTGTAGACCCTATTCTGAGAAACACAAGAGCCCAAGGGACCTCAGAAGCAAGAGGGTGACACCTTGCCAGCTCAAGGCCTATGCCATGCACAAGACAAAAGCATCCACCAGTCAGTGATTGGCAGTGGCCTGGCTCTGGACGTGATGTTTTTTTTTCTCTTTTTTTTTTGGGGGGGGGGGGGGTAAAAAAATAAAAACTACTACTGTCAGGGGTGCAAATATAAAGCTTGTACACCTGCAGCACGTGTTCTGCCCAGCAGATTAAGCATGGCACGTGTGTGAACAGACCCAAGTACTACTGCTGTCAATGTTGATCATGCTCAGTATGTAGGAGAAGCTTTTTCTGCCCAGGGCATTCAGAACTGTTTGTAAGGAACACTGCTAGCTTCACTTGCGCAGATTGCACCTTTTCTGTGCTTCAAAATAACACTTTAACATTTTTACGCCATGCACGTTCTGGCTTTGTTAATTCGTTTTTTGCTTCAGGTTTAATTTTACAGTCAGTACTGTTGCTTTTAAAGAGAGAAGGTCAATATGGATATCTCACTAAATATTTGCTGTGTTTTGGGCTTACTTGAATACATCCCGGATTCGCTTACTGTTATTCTAAAGAGCAGATGTAAAGATCACCAAAGCATGATAGCATCATATTGTTATTTTTAGTCTTTATGAAAGTGAGATTCCCAACTGAAATTTCCTCACACTGACTGTACAAAATGAACAAAAGTTATGAATTTTGCCACAAAGTTTATCAATCCTACCTTTGTTGAAACTAAATGTTAATCTTCTCACCTGTCTTATAAGGCATTTAAGTATTTAGCTGCAAATATGAACATTTATATATTGCCCAAAAAGTATAAGATAGAGAACAAAGACTAAACTAATTTTATAAGGACAGCGCTATGTTTTGGAGTTAATGTTTTATACCTTTAGGTACATAAAACATTTGATGGAAAATACAGAATACCACCATTTTTAGCAGTTCTTAAAAGTTTCAGCTATAAAGTTGATGCCATTCTTGGAGTGGTAAAGCAAAAAATAATAATTTAAATGTTCATGAAAGTGCATTTTGGAAAAGGGGTAGTCCAGCTCCCAAATGGTTGTCATGCACTCCAAAAATGTTAAAAACAAATATACACACACACACACACTTCCACTAGGTAGATATAGTTAGGGCCTAGTTTCCAAAGGAAGAGCGTTTTCTTTTTTCCTATAACTTTGGCACCGCTTGATGAATCGCCCAAAATATTTCAAAACTTACACTTTGCTAAGTTCAGCTTCTGTCTCAAATGTCTCAGGGTGATCCATCAAGCGGGAGCTGAGGAAAGGGGGGTGGGGGGGTCCCAAAACACATTTTCCCTATTCATTTTTCCATAGGACCTTTAGACACAGTTACAGCCGAACCAATGAACAGAAGTACACCAAATTTGGCACAAAGCTAGACTCTGCTCCGCAGATCACGCTTTTAGTGGATTGGTGTAAATCCGTTCAGTAGTTTCAGAGTAATTTAATTCTAAAAAATAAAAATACATAGGCATGTGGATCCTCTGGGGGATCCAACTGCCCCTGTGCTGATATCTGACTGGCTGCAGCACTTCAATAAGGAAGTGTTGGCAGCCATCTTGGGACTCAGCTTCAGGGGAGTCCCCCCCAAGGGCCATGGTAGAGTCATGGTGCTGGTGTCCCTGAGATACCCCCAAAGCCTAGGATGGACAGATAGCTAACAGGTGAGTACAGGAAAGAAAGGAGGCAACACAGCAGATGGGGCTATACACGAGGGGGCAGTCAGCACATGACGGACAGGGCAAACATACACGACTTCCATGGCGTGCTAAAACAACAAAATAGCTCCCTGAATGTAATTAGCAGAAGGATTAAAGTCATCCTATTAAAGGGATGGTAAAGACGTTTTTGGCCAAGAAGGGACAAACAGAAGAAGCGGAAAGGACCATATTAAATAGGCAAGCATGCAAAGGAGAAGAAAGCCAACCTATGGTAAGCCATAGTCTGACCCAAAGACCACTGTGTTCATATTATACACAAAAGGTCTATCTGTAGGAGAGACCTAAAAAAAAATTTCCTCAATGCTCAACAGCACTAGGGGAAAAGTACGAGTGCACACATATCCCTCATCACACATGTGCATGCATGTTATGTCTGGGTCAAACTTTCTTTAAATCATTCAAAGAAGGGGTCTTGGGGCAGTACATAAAACAAGCATTTGCAATGCAATAGGTTTCACATTTGCTTGAGTTAGAACTATTGGTATTGTAAATGCATAACTGGACTTTTCTCGCCACATAAAATGGTCAACCCTGCCTCAGAATTTCGTCTTTTCCTGCCATATAATTTCAGTGTCCCTGCATATAAGTGAAGCACTTCTATGTACCTTCTTTCTCCATTTGCAGTAAAAAATAAAAATGTTCCCATTTAGTAACATAATTTAAATTTGCCACGCTAATTCCAATAGAATACCACTTTCACCCCCCCACCATCAGAGCTGCTGCCTGGCTAACACAATTCCACCCAAAAAAGACATACACATATGAGAAATAAACTAGAAGGGTCACCCAAACATATCAAAAGTGTTCAAACAGTGATAGTGTAATAATGGGGTTAGGTGGGCCAGAATTAAGGTCATAATGGTAATAAGGAGAGATTATTAAAATATATACAATTATCATATAAACCTTTATCAGAAATAAACTTTTGGCATTAGACTAATGCTCAAAACAACCCATTGAAGGCACCATAGTAAAAATATAATTTGTAAGAAACATGGTCATGTAAACATATTGTTAGACCCCCGAAGATGTAACCCCATGCAAAAAGACAGGAGAAAGTAATGCAGTATAACCATATACATAGCCCCTACAGTGCGCATTTAGGGCTAGCAGGCTTGCTGCAATGATATTACAAACAAGGCCTTTAAAACAAAACTCTCAGCTGCAAAACAAACGTTTTAGACATAGAAGAGCTTAAAAGGGACTGAATGGTGGGAGGCTTTATTATTTTGGGGCCCCACTAACTAAGTGTGGGGACCCAGAGATGATGTAGACAGAAAGAGTGTTTTGAAGGTGGTCCATTGCCCTAGGACCACCACAGGCTGCGCTATAAGCACAAATGTTTTGTAAAAGTAATGCCCTGCTAAGCATTATGGGGTGAGTTTTCAATGCTGGGAATATTATAGTATGTTGACTGCAATGCTAAGAAGAGCCCAGAGAGGACACCACAATAAAAATAGCATTTGGAAGAAACATGGTCATGTAACCATGCAGTCAGACCCTGGAGAGCATAACTAAATGAAAGAAATGGGAGAAAGTAATGCTGTGTAACCATATATTTAGGTCCTAGAATGCATAGTGCATTACACAATTTTCAAGGTTAGCAGGCCTACTGCAATGATATGACAAACAAGGCCAATGAAATTTAACTTCTCACAGCTGTAAAACAAAAGTTCTAGCCATGAGAGAGCTTAAAAAGTTAATCACTGGTAGGGGGGGTTATTTTTTTGGGGTCCCCACTAACAGTGAGGGGACTCAGAGATGACCTAGACAGAAAGAGCATATAGTGGTGAATGCTTTGTAGGTGGTCCCATTGTCCTAAGACCACTACCGGCTGAATTAGGAGCAAAAATGTTTTGTAAAAGTAATGTTCTGCAAAGTATTATGGGGCAAGTTTCCATGCCGCAAATATTTTAAAATGTTGATACGACTGTAATGCTTAGAACAGCCCATAGAGAACACAATGAAAATAGCATTTGTAAGAAACATTGTCATGTAACTTTATAGTTAACCCCTAGAGGGCATAACCACACAAAAAGAAAATGTCAATAAATAATGCAGTGTACCATATATTCAGCCCATAGAGGGCATAGTGCATTACATATTTTCAAGGGCAGCAGGCCTATAGCAATGATATTACAAACAAGGCCCTTAAAACACGACCTATTCCCAAGCTGCAAAACAAAAGTTCCAGCATTAAGAGCGCTTAAAAAGACATTAGCGGTGGGAGGGGTTATTATTTTGGTATCCCCACTAACCTAGTGTGGGGACCCAGAGATGACCTAGACAGACTGAGCATATAGTGGTGAATGTTTTGTAGGTGGTCCCATTGTCCAAGGACCACCACATGTTGAGTTATGAGCAAAAATGTTTTGTAAAAGTAATGCCCTGCAAAGCATTATGGGGCAAGTTTCCCAAATGCAGTGAAAATTGTAGTATCGGTTCTCCCGCCGTGCTTTTGCTTTGAGGATTTCTGTTTTACTGTAAAGCATTTACCAATTTCAAGTGTTCTAAGGACAGAGCAACAAGAAACTACTCTGATTAGATAACTGAACAATGTGACCACTGCTCCAATACCACCGATTGAGTTCACGCCTGTTCGTGCTATAAGTGCCATGGCCGCCAACCAGCATGAAGGGGAGAGACAAAAATAGCTCGGCCACGCTGAAGTTTATCAGCAATCGTGCAATAATCCATGTAAAATGGGGCAGTCTGCAAGGCGTGACAAAATCAGCTTTAAGGTGGGACAAACGCAAAGTGATGGGAGTGGTTAAAAGCCCACAATACTTGCAACAGGTCAAAGCGCTTGCGCGCTCGACCTAAAAATAAATAAAAGTAAAACGTGTGAAAGAGTCTCTTCATAAAATAATGGCCTTGTAGCAAATTGCAGCCACCTTTCTCTTCAAAAAGAGGATAAAAATGAAAAAAGTACAGACTGGGAGGAGCAGGAGAGCAACAGTCAAACACACAGGGGTGAGGGAGGAAAAGTAAACATCCTGGGCCACGACAGATACCATGAAGTAGAAGATGGGGGTGTGATATGGGGTGGTGAGAGGGAAGAAGTAGAAAAAGGAGGTGGGGAGCATTAAATCAAAAAACTAATGGCAAAAAAGGGGGCGAGGTGGTGGAACAAAGGATGATCTTAGAGGGTAGAATATATGATGGGGAAGCAGCAATCACTGAAGAGAGAAAAAAAAAGAAAAAGAAAAAAACAATCCCCCCTTGAAAAGAAAAAGTAGTTCTCTGAATATGGGCAGTGGAAGTAAACAATTTAACTAAAAACATGGTAAAAAAGCTATGCTCCATGCAAGGGACAAATATGAGAAGAGGAAGCAAAGTATTTGAATGGGAAGCAAGCAATTGATACCGACAAGAAAGCTAACCAATGATATACAATGGTTTGTCCCAAAGCCCATTATAAGCAGTGATGGTGTCCACATCAGGTCTTTCAAGAGCTAAATCGGTCTATAGGCAAGAATTAACAAGACATAAAAAAAGAGAATAGTCTTCATCAAAGCATGTTAGCTTATAAAAGAATGGTGCAATACAAAGATCAGTTACCCATTATTACATGCCAATTCAATTCCTATTAGATCTAATGCTAGTCAAAGTTTCCTCACTTATCTCATTAAATTGAGTTAACACTTGCACAATGAAAGCACAAATACCATAAACAAAATACAGTTCTAACTGGCACCAGTTGGTAGTCTATATTGTAGTAAAATGCACTTTAATATATTATTATTCTTTATAGATGTGGCACATATGAGCAGGAATGTGGAACTTTAAGGGTATGTGAACAAAAAAGTTAACTCCAACTTAGTAGGTTGCATAAACCTACAGACAAATACATTTCTGTAATTATGTTATTAAAGTATAAAATGCATATTTATTTATGTCACTATTCAATGCAACACAACAGTTAATGTGCATAAAATATTTCTCTTTACATTTTTTTATTATTGGAAGGAAACATATAACACTTATATTCTTGAGTCATTTTACAATGAATACTTGAGATACTTTTTCCAGAACAGAACATAGGGTGGAAAAGACTAAAGGAAGACATCGCCCAGTTAACTCGTACATGATACAAAGCCTGACCACCCCTCCAATCTTATCTAGAAATAGAAACCATTAGTTCGGAAGGGGGTGACCCCGAGCATTATGGACCTGTATCCAAGCCTGGAATGGACCCCATATTGCCTTTCCTTTCCTCCTAGCCTATTTCCCCTTTCGTTCATACAATGCCATCTCCAAGTGGTATACAGACAGCAGCCTAGCCAATCATTGTTGGCAGGGCGGTGGTCGTAAATCCAACCATGATGTTGATATACAAATTCGAAACACTGCCATGGCTACAAAAATAAATGCTCTATGTGATTCAGCTATTTCGCCGTCAGTTCCAAAGACCATGATCTCAGGTGTAAGAACAAAATCATATCCCAAAACCTCCTTCAAAACCAATTGAATACCTTCCCTTGAGACCTTTAGTTCCCCGCATATAGCCATCATATGTATAATGTCTGCCCCATACATCCCACATCTTGGACAGTTTATTCCTGACACACATCCCCATTTTGCGAGGTGGGCTGGTGTATGATACAGATCAAACATAGTCTTGTAGTGTTGCGCTTGCAGGGAAGATGATAATAGAATAGTGCATCCCAATTCCAGTGACCTCATGAAGTTATTACTCCCATCTGCCATCTTCTTGCTCCACCTATCCTTATTCTTTTCTAGATCATCTAATTGTTCTTCCAATAAAAGGGATAAATTGACCTAATAGTTATACTGGGATTAGCCAAAATATCATTCATCAGTTGATTACTTTTGAATCCCTGGGTCCCCCCTGTTTTTTCCCTAAAAAATCCCTTATCTGTAAATATTTTAAGAAGTCCCTTTTCTCTAGACCGTATTGTTCCTGAAGATCTCGAAACGACTTGACCCCGGAGTTATCAAAAAAAATTGCCTAACCTGGTTATACCTAAGGTGGACCACTTTACCATATATTTATCATGAAATATTTTGGGGAGTAATGAGTTCTTCTCGATCATGGTATAGTAATTGTATATACCAAATCCTTTCTTCTTGTACCATAACCGCCAACATTTATGAGCCGCACCCAAAACCTTATACCTAGTTTTCTTGTAATATCCAGGCTCGTGATACGTTACCAAGCACCCATTGGCGGCTGCTCCTATCTGCAACTCATACATATTGAGGAGGTCCGCTTTCATAACTCCTTCTTTATTAGACCCCCATAAAGGGCGCATGCACTGGAATGCTGCTGCCATTTGATATAATTTTATATTTGGTAAGGACAACCCACCCCTTTCCCGAGGAAGAGACATAAATTTCCTACACTTACCATATGCCCATATAAATCTCATGATTGTTCTATCGATCTCTTTAAATTTTAAATTAGTAAAGTTCAGTGGTATAGCACGAAATAGATACAACAGCTTCGGTAGGAAAATCATCTTTACCATATTACATCGTCCTACAATAGTTAAATGCAGGTTGTTCCATCTGTACATGTCTTCTCTAACTTTTGCAAGTATAGGATCTATATTTAAATTGACAACTTCATCTACCTTAGGTGCAATATTAATACCTAAATACACCACATGGTCCACCCTCCGTGTGTCTTTAGTATTTGTGTATTGATTCGCCAACAGCTGTGTTTTGGCTCCATTTAACAGGTATCCAGAAAACCTTCCAAATTCTTTCGTCAGTGCATAAAATATTTCATGTTAATTTGTATGAATCGAAATCCGTTTTCAAAATGGTTTCAAGTAACAAACAAGGTTTCAAGGAGGCTAATAATTTCACTTCTTGTTTATTGTTGTTAAAACAGTCAACACAGTTCCACAGAATGTAAGCACAGAGCTCCAAAAATCTACTCAACCACTATGTATAGCAAGTCATGTTTGATCAAGTCAAGCTATTTTTAAGACTTGCCCCTTCTGGGGAGTTGACAAAGAACAGGTGTTCTGTTTAGTCTAAGTGGAGGGGCAATAAAAGATGCCTGAAAATCTTGTTCTTATGTCACATTTGCTCTGTGTTCACAGACAGAGTTCCAGAGTCCGTTTTTCTTACAATTAATTTTCCTTCTGACTGCAGAGTTCCAGGACTTTGTAAGGTGAAATGTGTGACCTGCTGTTTGGAGAGTAAGATAAAAGGATATAGGGTGTCAAGTTTTTTCTAACACACAACATTAAAATGACAAAGTCAACTGTACAAACATTTCAAAATATATTTGAGTAGTTGTGAAAGCCCATTTCTTGTATTTCTATGTGATGAAAAAATGTTAAGATGAAAACAAATCTGAATACTTCGTGTTGATGTGCAAAGGATATGTTTTCTGAAACCCAATTTTCACAATTGTTAATACACTATATTGTTTTATAAGAAAAGATGCAAGTTAGTGGAAAGGTGTTTGGAGATTTCTTGGAAATTTACTGTGTGTAGATGACAATATGCTACCACATCATGATTTAGTAATATACTTATTAAAAGTGAGTGTTTAAACAAACTGAGAAACACTCATGCCCTGATGACAATGCTGTTAGGAAACTAAAAGCAAGTCCTGGGTCATGTGCCCCCTATATGTGGGCCAGATTCTTGTGATACATGCGGCAAACCTTAGTCTACTTAATTGAACAAAAGAGGTTTTTTGTTCTGCAGAAATGCTGAGCTCATATATTTGAAAGGTGCAATCATATGTGAGAATTAAGAAAAAGGCGACTCTGTAAACTATTTGCCTAGGATCCCACAATTTGAGACCGTTTACTTGTCAAGTACATTACAGTTAGGTAGAGTATCTTACTTAAGTTACTCGACCTGCAGGTCTAGTAACATTTTTATGATTTTTGGATGCCTGAAGCATGTTAAAGGGCATCAAGTCCTTTTCTGTTAATTATGTATTCTGAAAGGCTGAATAGTGATAAGATATATTACACTAACAAGGAACTGCGTGTGACGAGACAGACAAGAACGGTGTGCCTGAGACTACAGGGGCCATACAGAACTGAATGACCTTACACTGCTGAAGGCTACAAGGAGGCACATTAAACCTTTGCTTGGTGGGTTTATTGGCCTTCATACAGACACAGACGAGAATCACACACTACTTTTACTGACCATTGTTTCTACTGTTCAGAAGAGGAATGTGAGGGAGTGAGCTATTTTTAAACATAAATTAGTCATTGGTGTAAAGGTTATTTTAGTTAGCCAAAGAGATGAGGGTGGGGTTGGAGTTACCAACAAAGAAAGCTTTATGATATCACCAGTATGTCTCAATATTACTTGCTGTTCACTCTTTTGGTAAATATCGTCATCACTAGCCAGCTGATTTGTATACTAATTACAAATCATATTGTATGCAGTGGGACAGGATTTTGTTCTTAAAAGTAAATCTTTAAATATATAGCCCTTGTTTCCTAGTGTTCTTGTATGTGCACCTTTCCATAATATAAGAGGGTTTGAATTCTAGTAATTATGTCTGTGATATCTCTTAGGATCAATTGCTTTTGGTATATTTATTGAAATTGTATTTCTTTCCACATACAGTATTGGAAGCATAGAAATAAAAAAGATTTTTAAAAAATCAAAGACAAAAACCACAGCACTGCAGATGAAGTAAATGATCATTGACACCACAGGTCACACGGGTAAAATACTAAGTATTACCTACCAAGAGTGCTATTCCATAGTCTATGTGTCACTGCTAAGAGAACTCTGTGTAGTAACAGATAGGCAGTGAGAGTGGGCCTATATATGCCTCGAACATGATGGTTCCAGTAGTTCTTCAGCAAATATTCCTGATTGTTCTTTACAGTACACCATGTCCGAAATCCATTGCTACTTCGTGGGTGTTGTTCACTTACCCAAGCAAATCACTACCCGTCTTTTGGCCAACATTAGTGCCACTGCTGTTAGCCTACACAGTATTGGCTGTATTTCTTTCACAAAACCAAGGAGACATACATGGGGTTGTTTTGCTACAGGTCCTACTGTCATGTCAGATAGTAATCAATGACCCGAGTCCAATACCAACATACTGGAGGGTAAGTCCACGCCAGGTGCATAAAACCTGCATCTGGTGTCCTGCATCTCACACACCTGGCCTAGTCTCTTAACACAAACCTATCAAATTTTGCAGGAGGGGGTGAGACTTTTCATGTAGATTTAAAATGTACTATAAGTAGACTGTAATTGGAAGTATGGATATCCGTTTGGGGACAGAAAAATACCCAATCAGATGGTGCCAGTGTCTGGGACAGTACTTTATTCCATCTCTCTAGTACCATGTAAGGGGTTGATGGTCTATCATTCTGCACGGAGTTGTATAAATTAGTGATCAGCCATTTCCATGTGGCTCTGATCAGTAGTGTATGCAGTGCATGTAAAACGGGAGCTTCACTCGGAAACAGAAGAAATACTGCTTTGACCACAGCGCAGAGTCTGTGGTATATGAAGGTCAGTGGCGGGGTGTGACGCCGTCTCTGAGGAATATACTCTGGTGCTATGAATTTCCCACCCAGGTATATGTCCTTCGTGATCTTTAAATCTGACTTACAATGAATCTCCTGTGCTATTGGCTTGTGCAATACCGATATGGCTGGGTAGTATAATAGAAGTGCTGGTTAGTATATGGGTTCTTAATCAGTTTGTGCACCCAGTCAGCAACAGGCCATTGTGGTAAGCTCTGTCCTAGCAATGTGGTCTCCCATGTGGTAGGATGGCATTCAATTGAATTGGGTTAGCACCATCACTTTCTATCTCTACGTGCAGGATATAACCATGGAGAAGGTAACAGTGGTGTGCAAAGAATGCTTGTGAACACAAATAGTATAGCTCCATGTCTGGAGCACTAAACCCGCCCTGTGCATATGGTAGGGTAAAAGTACATCTCATTTCACCTTTGGCTGCTTTCCAGCCTATGCCAGTTTTATGAGCTGAGTTTTAATAACCTACTGTGACAGAATAATGGGAACATTGAAGAGGAGACAGAAAAACTTAGTTAATATCATAATTTTCATTTTAGCTATTCTATCTCCCACGGACAGTGGCAGTCTGGAACATCTTAGTACCAGATCTTCAAGTTGTGATACAGCTTTGCCATAGTTATTTTTAGGTACCAGGTCAGGATCTCTATGGATCTACATATTTCTATGTCCGTAAAACTCAAAGCAAAGGGATGCTGGGTACAACTGGCATAGGGGATTCCTACTTTTTGTAGTTGTCCCTTGACTGGGAGATAATTCTCTTTGAGCTGCTTTCTGGCAAATGTAAAATCTGGGAAGAAAAGCAATGTTGTTTCATTAGTAGTGGGGGTCTTTCTTTTCCCTAACCGGTTGAAGGACTGTATCACAATCCCTGTAATTGAAGAGCTTCGCTATGATGGGACACAGAAGACCTCTCGGAGATTGATGTACCATCAGAGAGAGGTGAGCTCGCTCCATCACCAGCAGGTTAGAGAGTTTATCCATTCCAAATAGATATCAGCAAAGGTCCAAATACTGCTCAACTATGCCAGTGTTTGTGGATTCTGGGATTCACGGAATACGCATGCTGTTACTAAGCGAGTGTGCTTCAAGATCTTCATTTTTTGCTTTGATCACTGCCAGTTCTTTTTCCATAGTTAAGCATTTAGTGGATACCACTTTGAGATCATCCTCAGCATCTGATATACATAGTTTTGCAGAGGTGATGCAGGCAGTCAGCTTATCAAATTTGCTGGTATATGGTCAGTAAGGAGGTTTAGCATGTCTATTTTCCCATTGATCGAAATCAGGCTTTGCTGCATGGTCTATAGCACTGAAGTAAGGTCCTTCCCATTTGATAGCGTAGTCACTTGCTCTAGGTCCACACTTCCCATTCATACCAATACCATGGGGGCTTTGTGGTACGTTGCCTCAAACGTGAGGAGAGGCAGGCTGCTGTCTGTCTTTCCCAATCTAAATTGCGCTGTCACTTCGGGGGAAATATGGCCAGGTGGGCAGTGTTCTATTCAGTGTGAGAGATAGCAAGGGCGCTTAGGAATAGGTGGGCGGAGAGTTGTGGTCGCTAGCATACCTGTATGCCGCATTCAACAGCCTGTGATAAATCGAATGAGCATACCCATTCAATTCATGCTTTGCAATCGTGGTCAATCCAATGATCTATGTATGTCCTCAAAAATGTCCTATAGTCTGTTGTGCAAAGGTGAATCATGACCTATCAATGTTGCCGTAGGAGCAGGCCACAGCAGTGCAACTGAGCGGCAGGGCCCAAGCACAGCTCTCCTTTCAATTGTGCAGTGTCACCCCTAGCGACCTCTCAGCCCAGAGCATCTGCACAGACGAAAGGCCTAAGGCAGCATTTGGCCATATCATGAAGCATTACCTCAGAGGGCCTTAGCCCATGGCCTGCTTAGCCCAGTTGCCTCCCCTATTTTGGAGCTTTCACCTCTGAGGGCCCTTGCAGTCCCAGGTCATAAGAGCGAGTTCCAGGGCAGGTGCCCCGCCACACTCACAGCGGCCCAGCATGCCCCCCCCCCCCCCCCCCCAGCGGTTTCCGCTAAAAAACCTTGGGGACGCCCAAGTTCCAACCACCTGAGCGCCACCCGTCGCAGAGGGCAAATGCCAGGATAGGCAAGCTGCTCCACTCACCTCAGCTATAGCTCCAAGAGCTTCACTTCTGGGTTGCGAGAAGCAATCTCCACAGCAGAGTTTACAAGACGTCCAAGCTCAACTCAGTCAAAGTCTTGCAATTTATAGCAATATTGACTATCCTGTCCCCGCTGCTACCCGCAAGCTATATTCACCTTTGTTTGGATTCCACAGAGCCAGACTGCAAGATAATCAGTGGATAATATTCCCCGGAGGCAAAGCAGTACTAAAGGGAGGCCTTCTTGCCATGGGCTCTCTAGCGTCCGCGGATTGGTCGTTCCTTAAAACACATCTCACTCAAACAGTGGTCAATGGATTGTGGGGGAGTTGCAATTCAACTCGCTTTGTGTCTCAGTTTGGTACATTAACAAAGTCCTTAGCACCTAGGGGTCAAGAAAGCATATTCCTGGGCAGTGTTGGGGAAAAATAAAAAAAACGTATCAGAGTCTGGCGTGGTAAGCATCAGAAGCATCTCTAAAAGGAGCCCAAATGGAGGTGCGGTAAAAGCAAGATAAATGTTTTAACACACACAAGATTTGAATGTAGGCCCTTGCTCCCCCAAGAATTTGAAATCAGAAAAGCGGGCGGTGGATTTGAGAACTAAGCGGTTAATTCAGAACAAGAGTCACCACTTATCTGCAGCAAAATTAAGGAGAGGGATTAAAATATCAATAGTAGAGTACATGCAACACTGATATGCCAATGAAAAAGTGTTTGTGGAGAAGCCGTATATCCAGCAGGCAGTATAGAAGATAAGAGTAAGTACTTCAGATACATAGCCGAGAAGAGCACAGCCTAATACTTTACTGGTGGTAGACCTAAATGAGGCCTGTAAAACCCAGTCTGCCTTTTCCAGCACCCTCTCTATTAGAGAAGCAACTGCTGGAGGAAAGAGCTGGACTGTAGACTCTCACAAGACCACTAGCAGCATTGGCAGCCAAAAGGTACAGAAAAATGAAAGAAAGGTGGATAGAAGAAAAATCAAAACTAGATCTCAGGCACAAAGTGCAAAACCCTCACTCAGACTACCCAGTCAGAACTAAACCAACAGTGAATGCACAGGGTCATTCAGTAAAATTAGGGAGGTTACCCATGTGAGTAAGTGAGCAAGGGAATGTGTCAGGGTGCTACAGAAATTGTAGAGCTAGATGTGCGACCAAAATGACCACTGACCAAGTGCAAAAGACCACAGAACAGACAAAGTAAACTCTATGCAGTGGCACTTTTGATACTGTGAAAGGAAAAATGAGTGCACACAAAATAAACAAGGAAAGCAGAAAACAAGGCACTGAGAGGTTGGAAAATTAAATTGGCAGATAGCTGAGAAAACATGACGATTTGTGGCACACATACAATTCAATCATTGGGATAAAATTAGAATAATGTCAACACCTTCAACTTAAAAAAGCCTAAGTCAGCAACAACTCGATAACCACACAAAATTAGAACATAACAGTTTTATACCTTATTACAGTACAGCTTCAAACTCGGTGGGCTTTTAAGAAGGGTCTTATAAAGCCACTTTAGATGAATAGCTACAATATTTTGGCCTCACATGTGCTACATTACTTACAATCTTTTAGACAGTTTTAGCTCAAAATATTAAATAAAGGGAAGGAAAGCGGCATTTGTATAATTAAAAACAGATTGTGAAGCCTTAAGAGGGACTCAAGTCATAAAAACAACCTCATTTGACATTACATCAGTATAAATATGATAAAAATACAGACTACCAGACTCATTACCTCCAACTGTGATCTCCACTCTGCATTGATACACACTGTTTGGATCCATCAGTACTGTACCAATGAAAAAAACAGACAGGGCATTACAACAACAACAAAAAATCTGTGCAACTTCACAGTGGATCGAAGGCTGCTTCCAATACAACCTCACAAAGAATTGCGTTTGTACTATGCTTATGAAAGGACAATCTTGGTGCTAAAATCCCCAACTTAATGTAAACATATTCTGTCACTTGATGTAGTACAATCATGTATCCCTCTTGCCATCTTATAGCAATAGTCCAACATATGCTGCTATAAAGTTGAGTACTGGATACTATCAGATCTATGAATACTAAGCAACTACAACAGGTAGAGCTAATATAGGTACAAACTATTTTGGTAGGTTTAAACTATACTTATTTTATGTAGAACATTCACAAAATGTGCACTTATTCTGACTTTGTGCCAACATTAGTCACCTGGCTCTAGTAAAAAGCATCTGCATTATTAGAGAGGTGCTCACTGTGGTCAGCACAACAGTGCTACAGAGGATTAAGTAGGTGGTTCCAGACAGAAATGACCACCTGTGGTTGCACTGAAGTTGGACAATAACAAATTAAAGTTTGTTCCCACAGAGGACATTCTCCCCATCACCCCTCTTAAGGCTATGCATCACTTACAGGTGGTTCCTCTCCAAGCGCATGGCCGTGCGTCAGAATTGTTTCCACCATTCCCTTCTATCACAAATGTGTATTGTCCTCAAGAACCACATACTCCTGACTGAAATGAGACCCGAGGCAAGGATTTCATTTCCTGGTTGCATGTGATTCGCCATCAACGTAGCTGGCTGGCAGTAGCATTCTGATTCCATGGTGTCTAGATGTCTTGGTGTCCAAGTAGACAAATTATCATGATCAAGCGTCATCATCTTGAAAACCCTGCGATGCATCTCCCTCCCACCTCAAATTTCCACACATGGTCCAGGCTACTATCTCTCTTGTACTATCTAAACTAGATTACGCCAATGACCTCTACCATAGATCATCTCTATCTACTATGAAAAAGCTACAACGCATTGATAACTCGGCTGCCAGACTACTACTACATGTAAAGCCACAAGCCCACATCTCCACTGGCTTGAAGGCACTATATTGGTTAACATTTGCCAGAAGATCCACCTTCAAGCTGCTTTGTATCACCACAAAGCAATACATACAACAAGACCACTTTTCATCAGAAATAATATCACCAAATACGTTCAACAAAGAAACCTCTGCTCAAGATTGGCACCCTACCTTAAAACAACACCATATAAGAAAAAGGCGAAAGGTGATACATCCTTCTCTGTTCAAGCGTTGAAACTATGGAATTCTTTACTACCACATATAAGATCCACGGATAACTATCTTGTCTTCAGAAGACTACCAAAAAGAGTTGGCTCTTTCCTTCATAACCACCATATCCAGACAGCAACAGACTGCATATGCCTGTATTGGTAAACATTTATAATCTGATTACGCGTATCTCTAGATATGTGTAATTATTTAAGAAATATATATAATTACTATTTCATAATAACAAAATATGTACATACTCTAAGCGTGTTTAACGAATGTATATTTACTCCCGGTTAAATGTATATGTGTGTATACATGTGCATATATACAAGTATGTATACAGTGTGTACAGTATGTGTATATACACAAATAAACGTTTATATTATTCTATGCTTAACATGTTCATAGGTCATTGCATAGTTCCTAGATAAATTGTTAGATTAGATACTCTTGAATTCCTGCTTTCGTTTTATCACAATGAGCAAATGTTATCTTAACTATTTTAAACAGCAAGCATATCGCTATTGAAAATTCAGGAAAGATAAAATAATGTTAGAAAATTACACATATAAATTAACCTCAAATATTGCTAATTTTGAAAGTCTGTTTATATAACAACTTTAAACCTCAAAATACTAAATCCATTATTATATTTCATACACATATTCCCTTAATATGTACTTATGTATCTATTTCTTACTTTAGTCCTACTGTACAAGAGGGGAAAAAAAACATCTCTTGTAAGCTTTACTGTGTCTCCCACATCATACTATACCTCTATCAGTCTATCCTTCATCCTCACTCTGGCTCATCCCAAAACCATTCTACAACTAAGTTCTCAAAATAACCCAGCTGAAGCTCTTCCCTCATCTACCACTCTTGACTCACCTCTGTTTATTACTATGATCTCCCAAACAACCCTATTAAATTCCCTCTCATTTCTCTCTCCTTTGGCTCATCCAAAACCCCTTCTACTACTGTGATCGCCCTAACTTTTTCTACAGACTCTCCCCAATTAACACTTCTAGATTCTTCCCTCCTCTATCCTTCCATTATTCTATTCAAACCTACTAACAAACTCACATATCCTTTGCTCAAATCAACTCATACTAATCGTGTACTCATATTTCCCTATACTAATCCACCACTAATCCTTTTGGGTTCCGGAGTAGCGTTCTACTCACCGAAAAGCGATTTGACACCTCATCAGGGGTAGTCAGCACCATTACAATTACAATAAAGGTGCACTCTGGTCACAGGCACTATTTGATTTGAGACAGGTGTTCATGGCACTGTCTTAGAAGACTAATAACAATGTGATTGCTGAGTCAGACAGGAAGAACTGAAGTCAAGTGTATATCTTGGCTGCTGCTTTTTGCAGCCTGAAAATAAGTCTTAACGCTTGTATTAGCCAATAATTCTACACCCATACACCCACTAATATCTCCCATTTTTTGCATTTACACCAAGGATATCATGCAGGACCTTTTAATCAATCAGAGAAGTACATTCTTGTGAGAAACACAACTGTTACTTTAAAAAGTTACTTTCTCTATCCAGAAATAGCACTGGGTTGCACCCGACCATAACCACAGAGCATGCAGGTGTTATCATAAGATTAATGCTAGCCAAAAATACAGCAGACAACATCTTACTGCTACAAATATTTGAATTTTTCGCACAATTGTTATATCCAAAGAACCCTACAAACTTCAAGTCTTGCAAACCGTTTCATCACACAGGTCACTTTCTTTAAAACATGAGTGGCAAACTTTCATTGTGTTAAAACCACTTTAAAGACAGCATAAAAAATAATATAGTGTTCAAATTATTGGTTTATTCACTGAATATTTCATTATTCAGTCTAATTGAGCCTATGTTGGGTGCTGTACACCATGACTGCTTATCATATAAACTCAGGTTCATCTGGTGTTCAACAAAACAGTTCCTCACAAAGTGGGTAATAGGTAAAATGAGTAATGTGCAAAATTGAGTAGGAGTGTGAAACAGGACCCCAAAGACATAAAAAAGAGAAAATGTACATACTTTAGATAACTAAAAAGCTAATTCAGCAAACATGGTAAGCAGGGGGTAACTTGCATTATCTGCAGCTAAGTAGCTAGTAGAGCCACCATTTTGAGGAAGATCCAATCCTCACTAGAGATTTAATTGTAGATTCAGCGCCAATGAACTAGATACTAGATTGTCATTTGATTATAACAACCAGCAATGTATTGCACATGAAAGCAAAGAGGAAAAAGCAACTGGCCATGCTTCAGAAAAAACATAAGTAAAAGTTCAGTTATAAGCACCCACCAATTCTTCCCCAAAGGGAAGTCTATTATATTGTAAGGAGAGTAGGCAGTCTCTACTAACAGGGTAACTTTAAAAAAAACATCAAAATGGCAGTTAGAAACAGTTCAGAAAAAAAATAAAACTATCTAAATAACTATTCTGAATAATGGACAGAGCATGAGGTGATACTGAAAGTCTCTAAAGGTGGAGTTGCTAATAAAGTTCAAAGTCAAAGTGTATACAAATGACAGTTGTGCCCAAGTTAATGGTTTACCCCACCTAAACATGGGATGCCCAAACCAGACAGGTCAAAAGGCAGAGACCCCAGACGAAGGGCGATCCTCTAGGGTGGGAGTTGGGCACAAAGCTAACAACCTTGTCCCATTAAAATATATATATCTATATCAGCAACAAGGACTACCTACAGCTACTCCCTGAAACTGTGAATCAATTGCACAAAGAATCTCTAGGATTGGAAACAAGGATGAGCATTGGAATTTCTGGTCACTGATTTACGAGACAATCCAATTGCTACCCTACAGATTATGAACTTGAAGGCTTTGAAAGAGCAAGTATGTTGAGGTTTTGGGTGGAAACTAACAAAATAATAAGCACAGTTTTCACCAATATCATCCTGCTTGTGTTAGCACTTCCATGTCTGTACAAAAACATCATTTAAAGATGGCAAAAGATGTCTGTGTAGCTTTATTAGAATAGCAAAAAGGTGTAATGTATTGAGTAAAGACTGTCTTAAACTACAGGTAGCACGAAGAGAATGAAGACTTGCAACTCAGCAAGATGAAAAACTGAAGCACAAAACGCTGCGCCTTCCCCTTAGATGGCATCTTGTCAAAAAAAAATAAAAAAATATGAGGCCATACAATTTATGCAAAGATTCAATTATACCTTATAGTGGGTGACTGTGGAAACCTTTGTACAAATATTGTATTCTGAACTCTACTTCACTACTTGTGTGTACAGCCTGGTATCAATTATCAATCCTAAGCCAAATCTAGCCAATCTCACAGTAACAAATTTCAGGACCACAGCTCAAGACCTAGAACTTTCCCACTTGGACGGTGGTGATCCATGCTCATTGGCAGTCCTCATCTCATCTAATAGAATTTTCATTTCACAAAAAGGCAACAAGCAACATGATTACATCTATACTTTATTTTACAGGCTAAGAATAACGTTTTACTGCATGGTCTTTCCAAAAAACAAACATAGGTTATCTATTGTACCTAAAAGAAGGAACTTTAACAGTAACAGACCCCAAAAATACAAACAATGTCTCACTTTGTAAAGTCACACACTAGGAAAACCAAGATTCTAAATGCCTTTCACCCAAGAGATGGAAGCTCCTTCTGGAAGCTGTCCTCTGATCATTCCAGCTGCTTTATTTTTAAAAAGTCTTATGACTCATTATCCATTTCTACTTACTCCACAGAAGCACGCTGGTGTCTTAAAAGTGGTTGTCTCATCTTAAATTACTTTAGTCTGACATTATGTTTAAAAAAGCTCTACCCCTTCCAGAAAGGAGCACAATACAAAAATACTAGTAAATATAAACACCTGCCTGTAGAGGACAATGCAGTCAACACAAGATGCTAAAATGTACTAACAGCACCCAACTCTTCATTTTAACTATAATTTATGAAAATATATGCCGACCATAGGTTTCACTCCAATTAGTCAAGTTTGAAAATGGCAAATCGGTACTACTTTATATACGGAAATTTATGAGACAGGCTGCAGGTCTTGTGTGCCAATGCTCATTTCTGCAAGTTTACAGTCAACATAGCAGTCTTTTTGCAAAACAATAAATCTGTCTTAAGTAGAGTAACTGAAGAAACAAGCACGGGTCACATGCTTACTGAACCTTGGCAGCAGTGACCAATCATTCTGATTATTGTACGGTATTTTTTCAGCTTAAGAACATCGAGGGTTGGGGAACAGTCTAGGGATCCTGTTGCTTAACCATCTAGAACCACACTAACCATTCTCATGAATGAACTACATGCAACTGAAAATACCTTCTACAAACTGTGCTGTGAATTTTTGCATTTTTCAGTTACATGAACCTGCAAAATTATGCCTCATACTTCAATTTTGTGAGCTTTCCCTGTGGATTCAGACAAGACCAAAATTATGGTTTAAAGCACCTTCAAGGCAAAAATTATTATGAAATGAGGTGCATGTGAACTTAAACTTTTTAATTTAAGCCCACTATACAACCATTTTCTTCTGGAATCCAATACGGATTAGTATAGATCAGGTTTCTTTAATGAGTAACTTGTGATCAACTGGTAGCTCTCCAGCTACCTGTAAGTGGCTCACCTGTGTGCAGAACACACTACTGAACTAGAAGTGTTTGCTAGGAGATATATATATATATATTTTTTTTATAAGTTACATTTTAAAGAATCCAGTACAGCTGGGGCAGCATTTATTGTATTATATATCTGGCAAGGGGAACTAGGAATTTTTCCTGGGGGTTCAGGTTACTTGTGACATTTTCCTTTTCTTCTTCTTTTTCTGTTTTTGGTATAATAATAATTTTTCTTTTTGAGAATGAATGATGAGATTGAAAATGAGAGACGGTTGGCGGCACAGGCATTGTTTTCTCCTAATGCCATTAAGAAGACTCTTTATTGTCATGGCCAAGATAGTACCAATGACCTGAAATCTTTACTTTATAAATTGGAGAAAATGTGCAAAGCTGAATTAGCTAAATGGGGGGAAGCCACATCATTACAAAATTATGTGGATCAACAAATGGTTCCCATGGGTTTACACATTTTTATTACCCCTTCTTATGAGACTCCCAATCCGGAGATGTTAAAGGAATGGGCAGCAAATTCTGCCCTCAGCTCTAGACACATGCTTGAAATTCTAATTAAATATGCTTGGCATGATCTGAGAGTTTTACTAGAGGATATCAACAAATTGAGAGATGAACTTGAGTTAAGATCGGAAAAGGATTCAATATCCAAGTTTGTGGAAGCTACGAATTTGAGATTAAAAAAATACGAAGATGATATTAAGTCTAAAAAACAACAGAAGTTACATAGAGACATAGGTGACTACGAGAGTGGAAGAATTCTAACTTTCAGTAGGAAATTTGATCACTTATATAAGTCATCCCCAATGAATTACCCATTACAAGAAGGACAATCTGTGCCTGAAAGCGATGTGGAAAGTACAAGGGAATCTGATAATTCTAGCTCCACGGAAAGTGAGAAATTACCAACAAACCAGTCACTTTTTTAGACGAGTATCGCCTGCTGCGTCATGGCAGGCAAATTTCCAAGAACCAACAAGGACAGACCCCAAACTACAAGGGCAGAACATCGGGCCGAAGAGGAAGACGGGGCGGACTAAGAAGAGGCGAGAAAGACTTAGAAACCAAAACAAGAACAGACTACACAATGGGGCAAGTGGGAAAAATAACAAGAAGCTCCCATCTGCAGATATAATGGATAGCAATATGGTGAATAGAACAATTGTTAATTTATCCAATTTTGCTTTATCCGAAAGTGACAAATTGACATTATGTCTAGGTCTTTCATTTTGCCCTACTGAACGCTTCAACTATGCTGAGACAAGGATTGATTTCTATAAGTTTATCAGAAAATTGAAATTAAAAAAATGGTTTAAATCAAAGAATCCATCTGAGGGAGGGGATATTAGTTCCCAGACATCTGAACATCAGGATGTGTTGAGTATCAGTGATGTAGATTCCCTAATAACACTGTATGAATTGGAAAGAAATGATTCTGATCCTAATGTAACCAATAATGTTTATCAAATTCTTGATGAGTTAAATATTACCTATGATCTATCGGTTCCAAGTGGTTTTAAACCTAAGTCTACATTCTTTCCTACCATGAATCATGATAACATTGATACATTTTATGATATGGTGGTGAAGGATTTAATCAAATTTCGTCATAAAACTTGGTTTAAACCTAGATGTAATCAGAATCTGACTCAAGCGCAGAGATCTTTCATTACTAAATTGGTTGAAGATAAAGACAGTCGTTTGTCCCGCCGATAAAGGCGGTAATATAGTACTCATGGACAAACAAAAATATATTGAGGAGGCTATGCGTCAATTAAACAATACTCAGTTTTATAAGGTTACCACCAAAGAGGCATGTATCAACAGTGTTACCGGAATCTGGCAGTTATTGATGGAATGGAAAGACAAAGGCTTATTGGTATGGGAGGAATATTGTTTTTTGAAGAGAGATTTCCCCAAATTGCCTGTCTTGTATATCCTTCCTAAAATCCATAAAATGAAATCAACCCTCCGGGACGTTCGATTGTGTCCTCTTGTGGCAGTGCACTTAAAAATGTTTCCAAATATGTGGATCATTTTCTGAGAGAGTTTCAGGGGTGTGGAATTTATTAAAATATCTACTTGTCCAGGGGACAGGTTGCTTCTCAAATCTACTTGTCCTGCAAAATGATCTACTTGTCCTTTTGGTGCCATGTAGTGTGGCGCCAAATTATGGCAGCAATCTCATTATGTAAGAGCTCTGATAATAACCTCTTGATTATGCCAGGGCTACTACCATAGTAGGGCTTGAATACTTGCAGTTTCAATCCCTACTGTAGCAATTTCCTTATTTTGCCACCTTTCTGCAGATCTGAATACTGGGGCTGGAGGAAGCAGTAAGCAATAGTCCCAGGGCTGGAATGCCTTTGAGTCTGCAAACCTACTAACCTGCATGTTTTAAAGATTTTCACCAGCTTCTCTCTAATATTTTCCCATAATAAGAAAGGTTGGACATTTACTCCTGACAATGGCAGAATTAGAACTTCTTCCAGGGTTGGGAAGAAAGTGGCTGGGAGAAAATTAACTTGCAAATGCTCAATAGATTTTCACATGAGCAAATCTACACATGCGTATTTACCCATGCTAAAATACAGTTCACAAATATTTTATAGGGGTACGACATACCATGGGTGCACTTTTTTGACCTTCTTTAAGAATCTGGGGCCACATGTAGGTAGGTTCAGATTTGCGACCCACAAATTGCGAGTCAGAGCGAGTCGCAATTTGCGAGTCACAAATCCGAATGTAGGATGGTGTCCCTGACACCATCTGTGATTCGCAAGGGCTTCGCAAATGCCCACCTCATGAATAATCATGAGGTGGGTCGCAATTTGCGACCCCCTTGCGAATGGCGGCCCTCACAGGGTTGGTGGCCTGCTGGAGGCAGCAGACCACCATGTCTGTGACTGCTTTTCAATAAAGCAGTTTTTTTTTTTTTTTTGTAATGCAGCCCGTTTTCCTTAAAGGAAAACGAGATGCATTACAAAAACAAAAAATTAAATGTTTTTGTTTCATTTTTTCAGAGCAGGCAGTGGTCCATCTGATAAAATGTTTACAGTGACATTCACAATGGGGAAGGGGTCCCATAGGGACCCCTTCCCTTTTGCGAAAGTGTTAGCACCCATTTGAAATGGGTGCAAACTGCGATTGGTTTGCGCCCGCGTTCGCAGAACAATCCTACATAGCACTGCGAGTCGCAATTAGGAAGGGAACACCCCTTCCTAATTGTGAGTCGCAAACCCGTTTTGCGATTCGGTAACCAGGTTACCGAATCGCAAAACTGGGTTTGTGCATCGCAATATGCTTTTTGCACGTCGCACACAACGAAAGTCGCTGTTTGCGACATGCAAAAAGCTACCTACATGTGGGTCTTGGTCCCTAATTAGGTCTGGTGTTAACAAAAGACATTTTGTTTTTATTAAACTTCTATTTCTCTCTCTTTCGGCTAGCTTTACTGTGAGTGATTGCATTCTGCTCTTCCACAAGGAGCATATTGGCACACAAAGTAGTTTTGTTCAGTGTCAGGAACTACAGTGGCAATCAGTGACGTAACGAAACTGGAGGGTGCCCCTTTGCAAAGAACATGGAGCCCCCTATCCAGACTCACTCATGGCAGGTGCTGTGCTGAAGGGGCCCCCTGGAGGGCAGCTGCGGGCCTTTGTTATGCCACTGGTGGCAACGTGTGCTTTTAGAGTTCAAAAACGTTTTGGGGGGGTTTTTGCCAGTGTTTGTTACAATGTTGAGGGCCTGGTAGCTCCCACAACAATAAAGTGTTATAAAAGCCATGTCAAAACAAGAAACGCATTGATTAAACTAAAAGACTTATAAAAATGTGTCAGATCAGTTGGCTTTGTCAGTGTTTGTTTATTTTCATGCTTCCCATAATCGTGTTGAAAATGGTTACACTGATTTTCCATTAGAAATATTTTTGGGAAATACTAGCATGCATCAAAACATTTTACTAAATGACACTTCATTTGCATCTAATCAGAGAGCATTCTGGGAGCATTATACTTAGCCTCATAGCCTAAACTTTTCAAACATGTGTATACACTTTTTTTTTGTTTTTGTACTGGAACCAACGTCAGTAGTGAAGTGTGACCTTAAAACATTTATTTACAGCACTCACCCTAATAATGAAGGCTTTCAAATAATGAACCATAAATACAAGTTCGAACAGCATTATCTTTTGGAAACACATTACCTCAACTGCAGAGAGTTCCACTCTCTGTAAACAGGCAGCCAAAGGGTTTGTGCTGCAGAGGGTTGGGCCTACTTGTCCCAAGGACAAAGTAAACATAAAAACTTGTTGCCCTTGACCCCAAACAAGATGTCCCGGGCGTCGGGCAATAGGAATTCCACATCCCTGGAGTTTGTTGTGAATTTACCCTCGTATGTCCGTGATACAAAGGATTTTCTTGGCAAATTGGAGGGTATCGGATGGGAAGATGATTTTCAACACTTGTATGTCCGTGATACAAAGGATTTTCTTGGCAAATTGGAGGGTATCGGATGGGAAGATGATTTTCTGTTGTTGACGTTAGATGTCAACTCTCTTTATACCATTATAGATCACGATAAGGGTATCACTGCATGTAAACATTTTTTACGTACGAGATCATTAAAATACCTGGCCCACACTGAGATGGTAATAGTTATGATTAGGTATTGTTTAACCAATATTTTTTTCTTGTTTAATGGGGTACTATACCAACAGACCCTCTGGACTGCTATGGGTACATGTTTTGCCCCAAGTTTTGCTTGTCTTTTTCTTGGTTGGTGGGAAGAGAACATCTTCAAAGACGAAGAACTATACCCAGAAGCGAATCAGGCAATTCTTTGGTTAAGATATATTGATGACCTTTTCATTATCTGGAAAGGAACAAAAGAAGAGGCTATACAGTTTGTGGATAAGTTGAATAGAAATGATCTGAATATTGGTTTGACCTGTAATGTGAGTAGCTCCTCCATTGAATTTTTGGATACTGTGATAAAGATTAGGGAACAGAAGGTTACTACTGAACTGTTCCGGAAACATACGGCGGCCAATAGTTTACTACATGCCTCAAGTGGTCATCCAGACAGTTTAAAATGGAGTATCCCCTTCGGTGAACTACTAAGAGCAAAAAGAATTAGTAGTACAGATGAAGCTTTTGAGATTGAACAAAGGGAGATGATTATAAGATTTAAACAGCGGGGATATCCAGAATGGGTAATCAAGAGAGCAATTGATAAGGTTAAGGGGATAAAAAGATCTGATACCCTTTTTGATAACATTACCAAACAAGAGGCAGATGACAATGATGGGACTAGACTTATTATGACGTATAATGAGGATACAAGACAGATTAACAACATAATTTAAAAAAACTGGAATATCCTGAAAAGTGATCCCGCTATTGGAGGTAATATACAAAAGAGACCCTTGATCACTTATAGAAGAGGACGTAGTCTACATGATATTCTAAGGTCCAATGATATTACCTCGATTCCACAACTAAGACAACACAACTTGCAAGGCTTCTTTCCTTGTGGCCATTGCAAAGCATGCCGCAACAGCATTATGCGGAAGCAATATGCTGTATGCAAACCTGGGAAAGTCAGACAAATCAATCAATTTATAACATGCAGTACCCCTTTTGTGATTTATGTTCTGGAATGTCCTTGCCCGAGATGGTACATTGGCAGTACCAAACATGGTGTTAAGAAACGGATTTTAGAACACATGCGTGCGATCACATCAAATGATGAACATTATCCGGTAGCAAGGCATTTCAAAGAAAAACACAATTCTGATTGCACCAAATTATCCTATTTTGGGATCGAACATGTTCCTCCACATCATAGAGGAGGGAACAGAGAATTAGTACTAAGAAAAAAAGAGTCAGTCTATATTTTAGAATTAGAGACCAAGACCCCGACAGGTTTGAATATGGGGGAGGAACTAAATACCCATCTGTATGATAACCATTAATTCATCTTGATGTGACTATTATCTGCCCTTCTACCGTTTGAGGAAAGTTTTTATCAGCATTTGTAACGAGTCAACATCTTATTGTGTATAAAATTAATTTATGAGATTTAGGTCCTGCACTTTAGTTGATTATATGCTAAGAGTGTTAATATTGTATTCTAATACTATTTAATGTCTAAGCTTCCAGTTACTGATTTAACTATTTATTTACTTTGGATATTCCTTTTAGATATTCTGGGTCGGATGGAGAGCTACCAATCTCTACTTGTTTTCTTCTATGTTTTCTTCTATTCATTCTTCACAATTTTCACGTTACTACTGGTTGATCAACTTTGCAGATTTTCAGATAAAATCATTGAAATTAGTAATATAGACGGTTTTTAGCCCTGAATAAGCTTATGATGATATATTTACAGTGTATATTTTTACTATCTGGTTAATTCTTTATTTTTGATTGAAATTGATAATATTTTTACAGATATTGCAGGCTGGAAGTCAAAATTATGAATTTTAATAGATAGAGCACTGTTACTTAATGTGGTCGTTTCCTTTTAAATTTAATGGTGAATTTTCACAAAAAACTGTAAGCAAGATTTTATTAATGAATTTGGGGAAATGATTTGAAATATATCTAAATATTATATTTAAATTATATCTAGCAATACTTAGGGGCGTGAACTGTTTTTAATAATAATATTATTATTACGCTAATATTTGCAGAGAACTTTGTAGTGTGGTTTCTATTTGTTGCACATGTCAATTGTCTTATTTCTATGTTTATGCTAAGAGGGTATTTAAAGGGTGATTTATTGGTGATACATATCACGTGACCAAGGCTGCTGTGTCAGTCGAAATGCGTTGTGTGTGGATTAAACTGAATTTTTCTTGTTCCTGAAACCTGAGTGTGCAAGTATTATATTTTTCTCTTTGCTTAATATATATATATATATATATATATATATATATATATATATATATATATACACACACACATACACACACATATACACACACACACACATACACACACACACTAAATTGAAATTGTATTTGAGATAAAAATGTGTGTATTTTTAAAACTCATACGGTAATATTTTGAGAAAAATTACAGATTTTGTAAAAATATTTAAATATGATATTATTTAAGTGATAAATTATGTAGCATAAGGGAGACTTATGACGCCTATTATTGCCTTGGTACCAGGGGTATTACAGCTATAGTTGTTTGTATTACCCATGTAAAGGCATTCCAATCTGATAAATTATTTTTACATTACTGGTGGCAGCCCTGTCTGTGGCACTGAGGTGATCGCTGCTTGTAATCTTGCATGGTGTTTTTGCTAATGTAACCTTGTCTGATATGCACACCATTACAATAGTAATAACAGTAGCTCGGGAGGATATTCAATGAACATAAGTACCTCTTATTACAGAAAAGGTTGGAGATCCCTGGTTTAGATGATATTTAACTATACGAACGTAACTGACGTTCGAAAATATGTTACACGCCCACAAATACTGATGAGTCACATCCACTTATGCTAATACATGTAGGGCAAAGGCTGCCTTCTTTCCTGCACAAGGACATCCATAATGTGATATTTACTAGTTTAGTTTACGGAGCAAGTACACCTCAGTTTCGTTTTCTAAAAAGTACGGCACAGCTCATTTACAAATATACGTATAAAAATGATGGTTTGTACTGCTTTTATGAGCAAGGACTTCTGACCGCACATTTACGACCGATATCTTTAACTAGACTGATAATGGGAAGAAATATTATGGGAACAATAACGATAAATAATACAGAGCTTGACTAGAGACAAAGCGAACACCGCGATCAATCCTGGACAACCACCTCACGTGCCCTCAGACTCCAAAAGTGCTACAAATGTCAACGCTTTGAGTGTAACTGACTTTTGGTACTGCAGAATGTGCGAGGAGAAAACAAAAACATTATTGCATGACCGTCTTCTTTGGTTAGGTGTTAAGAAAGTGTGTGCAAACACACAATAAAGCTCATTTACTCAAAACACGCGTACGAGAGTATAACCCTCAATGTTCCGATCTCGTTTACTATGCTAACACATTTCCAAAATACTGTTATTGCTGCACCGTGAGAGCAAAAAATCGTCAGAAGTGAGTGTGAGGAGTTCAGAAAAGTTATCAACTGCCCTTCTCACGGAGTCAACGTGCTGCTTGGAATGCCGCGGGGCCGTGAGGGAGGAGTTAAGGCAGGTGCATTCAGACGAGTTCGGATGCCCAAGTTTCCGGGGTGGGCATGGGCGTGACACGTCACAGCGCGGTCCTACCACTAATTACGGTATGCAGGTGCTCAACCAGCCGAACGATGACTGTAACACACAGGGCTCTAGCCTCCTCTCCGCACATTACGCTTCAGTGCAGAGTACCATGTCAAACTGCCTTCAATGGCCTAGAGAAAGGACACTATTACGGAGGCCAGACGATAGACGTTAGGAAACCGAAAGCTGATGCTCTGCGCACTTCGCGATCAAAGCTGCAGCCAAAGTGTAAACACCTGAAGGGGACGTACTGGTGTAGTTTCACACTCACCCTGCTCCATCCATCCATCACAGAGCCAGGTGAAAATGGGGTATTGAAACAGGAAGCTGTATACATGTTCAACTAGTGACGACGACTTCCAGACCACAACACTCAACCATAGACCTCATAAGAGAGCCCATGAAACGGAAGAAAGGGCTCACGCCGAAGCAAGCCCACCCAGAGAACTGAGCGGGGAAGGCGAGTGCGTAGCTTAACATGTCCAGGAACCACACAATATTTCCATGACCCATCCTAGGCCTGGAGAACAGTCCCCACCAGCTGAGGCCCCGCACAACAGCCATAGGACGACACTGACCTGTGAGGCCAATCATTCCAGCTTCGCTGATACTGCCTGGTGCCGCTGCTGCTCAACCGAGATCCCGGGGCTCTGCGGCTCATTACCTTCCCCGACACGGCATGGCCCGCAGCCGAAGCCCAGCCTTCTGTGCACCGCCGGGCGGGGAAACAGCAAGGGACAGGCGGCGGTCCTACGAAGGAGGTGGAGAAGAAACGTCCCGCGGCAGCCGTGTGTCCCTCTGCAACCAACACAGGCGGACGGCGCACAAGTATAGAAATAGAAAGAGGACTATGAGCGCGTCAATAGCCTATCCCAAGCTGCCTTTTTGTGAAAACAGCACGTAGGGTTCACCAACGAGAAACTAGAATAGATAACTAGTTAACCATCAACGTTATTTGTAATATGAAATAACCGTGGTAGTATTTCATTGTCTCAATATATATTACACCCTGTCATAAGATTTTATTACCATACCTACTTTCATCTATAATAGCTTTTTACCATTAGTCCTAACTATTTCTAGATTGCCGATGCTCGTCATTAGTTCTATCGAGTTTTCCGGAAACAACTTTTGTCGCGTCACTTGAAACATTTGTCTATGATAATATGGCCGCCAGGTTTACGCTTAATAGCTAGCACCTACGGCAGGCCGCAATATTTTTGTCCCATTTTTACTTCTTCTCTGGCATCCGCCTCCTTCGTTCTTCCTGTCAGGGTTGAAAGCTTCTGACTGTATTCAGTGGCAAATTAAAGAAAGGCTTATTGGGATGTTGGAAGTGTTTGGCTCCATCCTCAGTCTGGTAGAAAGCATAGTTGGGATTTAGGCGGAGTTGCCTAGTTTAGTCGGTGGCTGTTACAATCAGGTGTTGCCATGAAACATCTTAGCTATTTTCTATTTTGCAATGGAGAGTAACGCCAACAGCCAAAAGGTGTAAGGATAGACGAGTTTCGGCAAGTGATTTAATGAAAATATAGAAGTTTTGATACTCACTATCCATAGCACCTGCTTGATCCCAACAAGTAACTGCTAGTGCTATCTCATTAAAAGTATTACACAAGTGCTGAGAAGTACAGGTACTTCCCTTGTTAAAGTGCAGGTACTCAGTAGCGAACAGTACTTTGCTTTGATACTTGTCCGCCATCGTACTGCTCGTTTCCCCGAACTGTAAAATTGTCTGTGAAGTGTAAAGGCCTCGGAAATGCAATTCCGGTTGTAGCACAAGGTCTCAAGGAAGGTCACGAAAAGGACCTGTGAGGATGAACTGTGAAGTTATATCAGCTGCCAAAGACAGTGAGTTGAGAGACAAGGTGGTACGAGATCCTAACGGGCCGGCTCAAGCAGTGGTTGCTAATTATAATTTCTCAGGATTAGAGTTCTAATCTGGGCTCCCTCACAAGCTTTCACGTTTGTCACACATTTAGGAACTTTCCTTATTCTTCCTAGATCTGCAAGAGTCGGGATCCCTGGCATCATGTGTGTGTTGTCTGGGTTACTGACAGGCACTGCTAGATCTTTGTTTATTTCTTTAGTTAGATTGTAGATGAGTGTGCAACCTCTTTACCAGGGATTAGTTAAACGTTCAAATTAGTTGGTGAGATTTTTAGTTATTAAAGGACTAAGGAAACCGTTGCATGGCCAAGGTCATGAAGCAAGATAACGAATGGGTTGTTAATAAGAAGAATGTGCGCATTGGTGATTTTTTAGATTTAGAACTTGGTAATATTGTAAGGAAAGAGGGCGAGATGAGGAATTACTTTGGTAATTTGTGTTCATACCATTTATAAAATCCACACTTGAATGGTTTTTTGACTAGTTGCTGGGACTTCTGTGTATTTCCAAATTTTGCATCTTTGGTGAACTTGTTTCTTTTAGAAAGTTTAATTTCCTTTAAATTAAGAATTTTTATGAGCACCTTTGCTTTATTAATCACTGTAGATAATTTATGAGATGTAATACTACTAAAAAGTAATTACTTGATAGTTTTCAACAAATACTACCTGCTCAGGGCACCTGTTTTGTAACCTACACAGCTGCTGTTGATGAAGTGAAACAAAATTACCTATGGGCAAAAGTCCCCTCTTTAGAAATGGACAGAAGCTTGTTACATCTTATAACAGCATTACACATCAACACCTGGTTGAATGTGAAACAAATAACACCAGAATATTATCTAAGGTTTGTAGCAAGGTGAAGGTATTATATGGTGTGACTAGGTAGTCTTACCATGGAATACCAACACAATATCCAGTAGTGGACCTCTGATTCACTCTCAGCAAACCCTAGCCCAGTCCTGGTAGTGTAGCAAAGAGCAGTCAAGCTACTTAGAGGATCATGTGTAAAGCATTTCACATTACCAACATGGACAATAAGTAAATGAATCAACCGAAATCTGACACCAATTTAGAAAAATAAATTCGATTTTAATCTTAATTTAAACACCTAAACAACTTTGTAGCTTTTGTACAACCGGAGCTGTGAATTTATAAGTCTTTGGAAAATACAGTACCTTTGCAGATTTAAAGGGCTTCCATTGAAGTCAATGGGAAAAATAGAAATGTGCACTTGGGCACTTGTAGGGTGAGTTCTGATGAACCCACGGGAACGTAAGGTTCTGGGAGGACCTAGACCAAGATTCAAGTAAGACTTTTGTTACCTTGCCCAGGGAGTCCATTTGCAGAGGTGACTTGGCTGTCCTTGGTTCTGAACGGTCCTTAGTGGCTAGTGCGTTTTGCACATCATTGCAAAACTGGACTTGGGGTGGACTCACACTCTACCATTTGGATGTAGAGGTCTTTGGGGGGCCAGGACCAGGAATCGATGCTTGGATCTTCACTACCTCGTCCTGTGGCTCTGCGTGCAGAGGTAGCTCCTAGCTTTCAATCACTGGGCTGGACGTGCAAAAGCTGTTAGCTGCAGAAGTCAAGGTCTAGTCCTTCAGGCTGCAGTCCCACAGGAGAGGGGTCGCTGGTGACGTCTGACTCTATACGGGGGTGGGTGCCCTGAAGTTGGTGAATGTCGTGTGGCCGTCAGTTTCCATGCAGGCGACAGACAAGCCTTGGTAGCTGCAAGGTGGCCTACAGGCTTTCTGGCAGCTGGAGGTCGTTTGGCGGGGACTAGAGGTTTGAAACTTGACACAGGCCTCACTCCCACTCCGTAGATGCTGGACACCGAGTTTCTTTGGGCTCAGGCACTCAGGGCCCATCGGGTCGCAGTTCTTCAAGTTCTGCACTTCTTTACTCCTGCACTTTACAGGGGACTGGTGCCACCAGTCAGGGGTGTCTCCCTTGGGTTTTCGTTTCACCTCCTGCACACGTTGGGCTTTCGGTTCTAGTACTAGTCTCCTTAGGGCACTCTGTGTCCTCTTCTTTGCGCTGGGACTGGAGTCCAGTCCTGTTGTTGGTGCAGCCAGCTCTTAGTGCTTCTTCTTCTTGTCCAGGTAAGATCTAAGTTCTGATGGCCAGGGGAGTCCCTTGAATCCTGCTTTAGTGGGCATTTGAGGGTGTGAGGGACAGTGGCCAATGGGCTACTGTCCCTGTGGCTAGTTCACCCCTGATGTGGCGACTTCCACTTTCTACCCAGAACCCACTATTCTTGGGGTCTGCCAAGATGGCAGAACCCCTCCTTGGCTGTGCAGGCCTCCTAGCCCACCTCAAAGGTGTGGCTAGTTTAGGGGAGGTGCACGCCTCCTACATAGCTAATTTCCCGCCTGCCCAGCCGGGCAGGGCAAGAAGGTCTTTGTCCTCCACTGGAGGGACAGCTCTTGGCACATCAAAGGCGGGGGATGCCTTTGAGGCCAACTTTCCTGATGCTAATATTACCAGCCATCCTGGGATGGAGGAGGTGTGACCTTCTTCCTGCCCAGGCCCTTTGTCTTACGTCCTGCCAAGGTGCTAATGCCACAGGCAGGAGGTCAGACTTCTGACTATGGCGGCAGTGGCTCCGTAGACCCCGCCAAAACAGTTCAGGATTGAGTAATTTGGTGAGCACCCTCTAAGGGTGCCACCTGGGCATCTGCGTTTTAATCCTAAACATGGGCATCATGTTAAGGGTTAAATAGCACAGTGTTTGATACCAAACACAACAGATTTCAACTGCGCCATTGCAGAGCTGGACATGTGAGCAGTGGTTAATCGGGCCAGCATTGCAGTTTAAATGCCAGCACAGGGGCATAGGTGCTTCTGCACATATGCCCTCGCACATGTAACAGTGCACTCTGCCCCCTGGGCAAGACGGGGCCTGCCTTAGCGGTGACTGACCTGTCCATGAGCAGTAGCAGGGACTCAGCCTGCACCTGGTATGGGCAGAGTCTCACTCGAGCAACAGGCTGCTCATGCAGGCTAATTTGGCAGCTCTGCAGTCTCTCTTTTACTTGGGGCACTCAGAGTGGCACAATCAGTGCTGCAGCCCTGGTACCCCCTTTACCACCCTTGCCCTGCGTACCGTTTACTGGTGACTTACAGGGGCAGTAAGGTACATGCCAATTGGCCTGCGCAATTCGACATATACTTTAAGGGAAAGAGCATTGGTACTGGGGCCTGGTTAGCAGGCCTCAGTACACTAACAGGTCAAAAACCACAGCATCTGACAGCAAAAAGTGTGGGGGGGTGACCATCAAAAAAGGGGCACTTTACAACATGGGTTCTGTAGCAAACTGTTTTAAACAAGGTTGCATGCTGGCACCTTCATTTTTTCATTCTAAATCTCAGACATACAATTCACAACATAAAAACATTTCCCCTCTGAAGTTGAGTATCTGTCATATAAGTCACCTGGCCTATGCCAACAACCTCGCCATCTGCTCTCATATGCCAAATGGACTCCAGATGCAGCTAAAAGTTTTAACTGACTTTAGTTTACAGAATTGCCTGACGGTTAACATCGCCAAGACAAAGGTGCTGTCATTTGGCACATTGAAAAGGCAATTCAGTTAGAAATTAGGCACACAGTCGAGTCAGTAGATATATATGAGTACACTCTACTCAAAATTAACAGCAACCCAGCATTTGGCAAAGCTATTGAGTAAAGCCATGTCTGTAACTAAATCAGTAAATAAGTTCACACATACACATGGTGGAAGAGCAATTAATAAAAAAAAATTGTGCTTGGAATGCTTCGCTTCTTCCAGTCTGAACTTACGCTTCTGTCTGCCTTAGTAAGAAAAAATAATGGAAATTAGCATTTCTTTGCACTTAATGGCGAGAAGTTTGCTATTCTCATTTATTTGTCGTCGAGCATATATTAGCAAGCCACACTCATAGTACTACGTGCTACAGTGATAGTACTCATACCTACCCACAAACCTCTGACCTCAGATTTGACGCCACATGAAGCAGGAAGTTTTTGTCTGTGGATAAGCAGCCAGTCAAAGAAGGGCATGCTACAGGCTGCTTTCAGTTAAACCCTACAGGGGGGAGAGGGAACGAGAGGGGTTGCAGTCTTGTGCCCCAGCCAGAGTGGGTTGGTCCTCTACTTGCTTCCTCCTCTGCAGGCACCGTGGAGTATTCATCTGGTACACAGAGAGTGTCGGGAATCCTCTGTGGCTGCTGGGAGTGGTTTGCTGTGACTTGCTGCGTCCTGCCCTCGGAGACCTGGCATTGAAATGCAGCAGCAGCACAGTAATTACGGTCTCCAAGTATACACTTCACCAGCACTCTGTTTGCAAACCAACTTTCCTTAGCGTAAAATAAGATAGTATTAGCAAGTCTGTGGAAAGCTGAAGCCCATTTAATTTCACATGAACTATCAAGTTCTAATTCTTGTCTTTGGGTGGGAGCGGCAATCACATGCTATTTAGGGAGAGGCAGATTGATTGCAAGCATGACAATAAACAATTTAAGAAACCGTAAATTTGTGATGAAGCGGCACTGAGGAGTGTAATCAATTAAGAGAAAATCTCTGCATGTTGGTTCATTAGAAGTCCTATCCTACATACCTGATTTTTTCCCATACTATATATGGCAGTCTCAGAAATTGAAAGTGAAGTAAAAGATGCTAATCCAAAAATGAAAACTTATTAATATGCTACTCAAGCAGATACAGCAATTGTTTTACCATGAGAAGTCTCTCTAGATAAGGGAGTAAGGGCCAGATGTATCAAAGGGTTATACCCATTCTGTGTCTATGGGAAATGCGTTGGTACATGTGGCCCTAAGTACTGTTCGCTGAACACCAAATGCAGTAGATCTGTTAACACCAAATGCAGTAGAGCTGCATTGTGCTTCTACGGTATATCATCACATCATTCCTTCGGATTTTACTCTTCTGGGCATTGATATGAGTTAGTTACTTCCTACCAATATGAATGTTTCAATGAAAGAGTCAGCTCTATAAGAACTCACCAAGTACTGGCTCTATGACTTTGGATGATCTCTCATGTTCGCTTGACTTTCCTCTTTCGTCTTCATTTCATCCCTCCAGAGATTATGTCCACCTTCTCTGAAGCTATGCAGGCCCTTCAGAGGACTTGAATCCCTTCTAACACCTCTTGAAAAGGCAACTTTGAACTCTGACCATACTCTTGAAGTTGAAACTGCAATACTAAAATCTTTAGCAAGACAAAATGTTTTTCCAACACCTCATAATACTTGTATCAAAGCCGGGGATCATTATTGACAGTGGTGCATCAATAAATATAATGCCAGAAGAGAAATACAATGAAGGCTCTCCTTTACCAAGGCTTTCACTGTCAGACTAAAGTGTATACTTGGGCTGCATCGAAACCCATAAAGAGTCAAGGTTTATTTGAAGCAACAGTGAAACTTAAGAAAATGTTAGTGCAAGCACAGATCCATATGCTTCAAGGTCAAGAGTCAGGTGCCTGTTTACTCAGTTTCACATGACTGCTGATATTGGATTAATTTCTGTGACATGAATGCTTATCACAAAATAGTAAGTCAATTCCTTTCATTGTTTCATGGTTAGAAAAGCTAAAGACCATGAAAGTAAAACTGCACATTAATGAGGATGTCCGTCCTGTTGCTCAGAGACATAGACAAATTGCTTTTCACCTATAAGAAGCTGTTGAAAAAAGAACTTGAATCATTACTTAAGCATGCCATTATTGAGCGTTCCACTGGTTCAACACCATGGGTTACTCCCATTGTAGAAGTGCCTAAAAAGGACAGCGAAGGAGCTCTGCCCATATGCGTTGACATACGTCAGGCAAACAAAGTAATTGAACAAGAACGACATCCAGGGCCACACATAACGCAATTGAACGGTGCCAGGATCTTTTCTCGACTTGATTTAAATAAAGGATATCATCAGTTAAAACTTGAAGAAAGCTGCAGATACATTACAACCTTATCTACACATGTTGGTTTGTTTAGATACAAGAGATTTAGTTTTGATGTCTCATCGGCTGCAGCACTTTTCCAAGAAGTGATTCGACATACATTCTGTTGTGGATGCGTGACATATATTTATTTTCAGAGTCACACAAGTATGTCAGTTACTCAATGATGCAGGTTTGACTTTAAAGGCAGGCAAGTATGAGTTCAACAAGACAAAACTGAAACTCTTGGACCATATCTTGTCTGACGGGGAGATGTCACCTGATCCTGCAAAAGTGCAAGCTCTGTCAAATGCTGGTCCTCCACAAGATGTTTATATGGTATGTTCTTTTCTTGGCATGGTCAGTTACTGTTACATACACATACAAGACGTTGCCACTGTTAGTGCTCCACTACGAGAGTTGATGAAGAAAAGTGTTTCTTTTCAGTGGTCACAAGAAGGTGAGAAAAGTTTCAAGAGAATCAAACATGCTATTGAAAATGCTCCTGAAATGGAATACTTCAATGCAAAGCTTCATACAGAGGTTGTGGTCAAAGTTAGCCCAGTCGGGTTAGGTGTTATCCTTGCCTAATATAGTGGACGCCCAAATGCACAACTGCATATTATGGCCTACACTAGTAGAAGTCAGTGCCAAACAGAACATGCTTACACATAACCTGAGAAAGAAAGTTTGGCTGTGGTATGGGCTTGTGAACATTTCCCTGTATTCCTGTACAGAAAGAGTGTGATTACACAGTTTTGCATCATCCAGGAAAGGATCAGAATTATGATGACTACTTTTCAAGAGTGCATATACAAGGTCAATGTACTCCATCCAAGACAGCTGAGGCCTCAAGTCAAGTATACCAGCTGCTATGTTGTTTGCTCAGGTTGTCACTGCTACAAGCCATGATAGTGACCTGCTGATGTTAAAAGATAGAATTACATATCAGCTGTGGAACAAACACATTTAACCTCTCAATCAATAATGATGGTGAATATCAAAAAAACAAAAATGTCAAAGATGATTTGTCCATAGCACAGGGAGGAGTTATACTGTGAGGGACAAGAATCCTGCTTCCGAAGAGTCTGCGACAGAAAGTGATTGAAGTGGCTCACGAAGGACAATGTGGTATCACTGACACAAAAAGAGCTCTCCACGACAGAGTTTAGTATCCATATTTAGATGAAAGAGTTGAAAAGGAACTCAAAGTCTGTCACATATGCAATTGCCTGTTAACCAATATTGCTCAAAATACTCTGAATATGTCAGAACTCCCCAGACATGCATGGGAGAGAATTACCATCAATTTCTTTGGTCCACTTCGTAATGGACATCATCTGGTGGTGACTGTAGATGAATACTCATTGTAGGAAGCCTGCCTGGTGTATGTTGGGTACCTGAGGTACTTACACCTTATACCAGGTCCAGGTATCCCCTCTTAGTGAAGTGTAGGCAGTGTCTAGAAGCCAGGCTCTCTAGAGGTAACTGTGGATGAGCAGCCAGGGCTTATCTAGGAGACATTCAAAGCTCATGCAATACAACTGTAGTCACACAGCACATACATACATGAAAGAAAGCATCCAGTGTTACAAAAATAAAGGGTCTTTATTACAGTGACCCAGTACCAAAACACTAGCTAGGCAACCCTCCAATAGGAGGTAATTAATCCCACTAAATATGTACACTATTTATCAGGAATAGGCGTAGAAAGTGATAGAAAGCAGTGCAAATGCAAGTAGACAATAGTGACCCTAGGGGGAGCTCAAACCATATACTAAAAAAATGGAATGCGAACACAGGACCCCCACCTAAGAATGCGTAGAGGGGAGCTGGGGGTACTGGGAACCCCCAAAGGTAAGTACCACAGTGCCCCCTAGTGACCAGGAGGAAAAGAGGAAATTCTTTCCCCAAACCACACAAAATGAAGAAAATGTAACACCCAGACAAGACTGGAAGACACCAGCAGTGGAGTCCTGAAGAGGAAGACCCGTGGAAGAAGGGGACCAAGTCCAGAAGTCACAGAAGAGTCCAGGAGGAGTAGGAGATACTACCCACCCAGCTGTGGATGCAGGAGTTGGTCGACAGTAAGACAAAGACAGCCAGGAATGCAGCCCTGGAGCAGGTGAAGAGTTCCTGAAGGGTGCAGTCGATGCCCCACGCCGGATGGAAGATTGCAGTCGGTCAGTGGCATGGAAAAGCCACCAACAAGCCTTGGCAAAGGCAGAAGTCGCAGTGAAACAAAAGTGGAGCTGCCGGGGACCAGCAAGGTCCAGGAGGACTCAACACATGGGGGGGAGTCCAAGTGGGATCCTCAGCAAGGCAGAGAGTCCAGAGAAGAAGAGGCAGCCCCCACAGGAGACCCACTGGACAAGGAACTATGAGTCACAGAGGAGCCCACACAGCACTATTGGAGAAGGGTTCCACGTCGCAGGAGAAGCAGACAGAGGGCTGAGCGTCGCAGGAAGGTGGGCTGGGGTTACATGAAGCCTGAAGATCCCTTGGAGGAGATGCAAACAAGCCTTGGTAGCTGCAAGAGACGTGCACGGAGGTACTGTCCTGCGTGGGAAGGCAAGGGCTTACCGCCACCAAAGTTGGGCAGCTGGCCGAGTGGACCAAGAGGAATACTCTGAACCACCACCCGTGATGGAGTATCCACACAGCTCAGGATGAGAGGAGATCCACACAGCCGGTCGTTGTTGCAGTTGGTGCCTGTGGATGCAGGGGAGTGACTCCTTCACTCCAAGGGAGATTCCTTCTTCCTTCTCATGCAGACTGAAGACATGCCACCCTCAGAGGATGCACAGCCGGAGAAATGTTGCAGAAACTGGAAGGAGCCATGGAAGCACTGCTGCAAGCAGAGTCTTTGTTGTGAATGCAGATTGTGGGTTCCTAGAGGGCCCAGTCGCGGTTCCAGGGGCTAGAAGCCAAAGTAGAGGTTGCAGAGGAGTCCTGCTGGAATCTTGCAAGCTGAATCTGAGGACCGGCCCAAGAGAGAGACCTTAAATAGCCCTGAAAGGAGGTGTGGTCATCGAGCCAGGTGACCACCTATCAGGAGGAAGCTCTGACATCACCTGCCTGACCTGGCCACTCAGATGCTCCCAGAGGACCCTGACAACATTAGATTCAAGATGGCAGAACCCAGGGACCCTCTGGAGGAGCTCTGGGCACCACCCCTGGGGTGGTGCTGGACACAAGAGTGATCACTCCCCTTTCCATTGTCCAGTTTCACGCTAGAGCAGGGACTGGAGGTCCCTGACATGGTATAGACTGGTTTATGCAAGGAGGGCACCAAATGTCCCCTTCAAAGCAGACCAGTGGCTTTGGGGCGGCTGCACCTCACAAGCCCTGTAACACCTATTTCCAAAGAGAGATGGTGATAGCCCCCTCTCCCAAAGGAATTCCTTTGTTCTGCCTTCCTGGTCTTGAGCTGTTCAAGCATCAGGAGGGCAGAAACCTGTCTGAGGGGTGGCAGCAGCTTGAGCTGCCCAAAAAAAAATGAGAAGGCTGGTAGGAGCAATGCTGGGGGTCCTCTAAGGAGCCCCCAGAGTGCATGGAATCATACTTCCAATACTGGCAACACCACAGGGGTATGATTCTGACGTTTGATACCAAACATGCCTAAGTTTGGAGTTACTATTATGTAGCTGGACATAGGTAGTGACCTCTGTCTAGTGCATGCGTAAAATGGTGTCCCCGCACTCATGAAGTCCATGAAAATGGAACTGGAGTTCTTGGGGGGCACCTCTGCTAGTGCAGGAGTGCCATCATACACAGGTACTTGCACCCTGCCCACTGGGCTAGGAGGGCCTGCCATAGGGGTGACTTACAGTGACCTGGTGCAGTGAAAAAGGGGGCCTGCACTCTTTCACGCAGGCTGCAGTGGCAGGCCTGCAGAACACTTTGCATGGGCTCCCCATGGGTGACATAATACATGATGCAGTCCATGGGGATCCCCTGGCGCCCCAATGCCCTGGGTACCATATACTAGGGACTTACATAGGGGCACCAGTATGCCAAATGTGGGGTGAAAATAACTAAGTTACCAAGTTAGAAGGGAGAGAGCATAATCCCTGGGGTCGGGGTTACCAGGATCCCAGTGAACACAATCAAACACACTGACAAACAGGCAAAAAGTGGGGGTACCCATGCTAAAAAAGGCTACTTTCCTACATAACCCCCCCAAACGAAGGACAGTAAGGCTAACCTCAGTCAGATGAGTCTTTATTGTCTAAGTGGAGATAGCTGGAGAGTAGTTCTGCATTAGAGTGTTACTCCCAGTATCATCCACTGTGTGGCCCCTTCCCTGTAGGGAGGTGGCCCACCCTACCAGTTTGAGATTTTCTCCTGAAATGTGTTTAAACTGTAGGCCAGAGGGTATCAGAGCAGGGCACGATGGCTGTCCCTGTGGCTCTGTGGTAGGGCAGGGTTGCTGCCCTAAGGGCTGTAGAGCAGGACAGGGCTGCTGTCCTAAAGGCTCTAAAGGAGGACAGGTTTGCTGACCTAATCATAACAGGGGTAGAGCAGGGCAGGGTTGCTGTCCAAAAGGCTCTAAAGGAGGACAGGGTTTCTGCCCCAAAGTTTCCATGGAAGGATAGGAGAGCTGCTCTAAGTTTTGTAAGATAGGGCGGGTTTGTTGTTGTATCTTAGATTCCTTCCAGAGGAATTCTTTTATCCCTGGAAGCTCAGCTGTGGTAGGATTTGGCTCCTGTGGTACAGGTACCACCCTGGGGGTGGTTTCCTCCCTCAGAGGAGTGGAATCCTTAGTGGTAGTGTGGGCAGGAGGTAATTTTGTATTCTGCCTGTTTGAGTTTTTAGGAGTGTGTTGGGCTATTATTTCAGGCTCCAGGACCCCTTTCCTACTTTGTTCTTTAGCCTGTTTTGAGGCCAAAGTGAGCAAATGTTTAGGGATCCCCAGCATGGCTGCACTGGCAGAGAACTCTATTTCAGACCAATCTGAGGTCTCTAGGTCATTACATAAGAGGCACTCAGTTGGTAGGTTAGAAGAGACTACCACCTGTTTAGGGCCAGTAGTTCCACCCAAGCTAAAGCCTACCATAGTTAAGAGGCAGCACGGAGTGGAGTTATTCACTTCAGTGACTTGGTACTTGTGACCAAGCAGGTGTTGTTTAGATGACACTAATTTTTCAGTTCTTATGGTGACACTGGCACCTGTGTCCCTGTAGGCCTCGGCCTCAAAACCATGTACCAGGATGTGCTACCTGTATTTGTCCATGTTAAGGGGACAAACAGCTAGGGTGGCAAGGCCAGTGCCACCCTGAGAGTCGGAGGTTATCTTAGGGGTCTCTATATCTTCCCCAGACCAAATGTCCCCTTCAAAGCAGACCAGTGGCTTTGGGGAGGGTACACCTCCCAAGCCACGTAACACCTATTTCCAAAGGGAGAGGGTGATACCCCCCTCTCCCAAAGGAATTCCTTTGTTCTGCCTTCCTGGGCTTGAGCTGTTCAAGCATCAGGAGGGCAGAAACCTGTCTGAGGGGTGGCAGCAGCTTGAGCTGCCCAAAGAAAACTGAGAAGGCTGGTAGGAGCAATGCTGGGGGTCCTCTAAGGAGCCCCCAGAGTACATGGAATCATACTTCCAATACTGGCAACACCACTGGGGTATGATTCCGACATGTTTGATACCAAACATGCCTAGGTTTGGAGTTACCATTATGTAGCTGGAAATAGGTAGTGACCTGTGTCTAGTGCATGCGTAAAATGGCGTCCCCGCACTCATGAAGTTCATGAAAATGGAACTGGAGTTCTTGGGGAGCACCTCTGCTAGTGCAGGGGTGCCCTCATACACAGGTACTTGCACCCTGCCCACTGTGCTAGGAGGGCCTGCCATGGGGTGACTTACAGTGACCTGGTGCAGTGAAAAAGGGTGCCTGCACTCTTTCACGCAGGCTGCAGTGGCAGGCCTGCAGAACACTTTGCATGGGCTCCCCATGGGTGACATAATACATGCTGCAGTCCATGGGGATCCCCTGGCGCCCCAATGCCCTGGGTACCATATACTAGGGACTTACATAGGGGCACCAGTATGCCAAATGTGGGGTGAAAATAACTAAGTTACCAAGTTAGAAGGGAGAGAGCATAATCCCTGGGGTCGGGGTTACCAGGATCCCAGTGAACACAATCAAACACACTGACAAACAGGCAAAAAGTGGGGGTACCCATGCTAAAAAGAGGCTACTTTCCTACACTCATGTTTTCCTTTGGTTGAAGATCTCTCATCCATGACTCACAAATAAGTTATTGTAAAACTAGATGTTATATTCGCAACATGGGGAATCCCAGCCATCGTGAAATCCAATAATGGCCCGCCCTTTAATGATAAAGAATTCAAAGAGCTCTTGGAACTTCTGAACTGCAAGCATCAAAAGAGTACACCTTTATGGCTGCAGGCCAATAGACTTGTTGATCGTTTTGTGAGCACACTAAAGAAAGCAGTAACAGCGTGCAACTCTTGAGAAGCTCAATTCGAAAACAGTATTTAATTCTACTCTGCAAGTTTATTTTTCAACACCTCAGTCAACCACAGCTGAAAGTCCTGCGACTTTGATGTTTTGGAGAGCAGTGAGAACCAAGTTACTTCAATGGACCACCAAAAGAGAAAACATTATTTATACAAGGGACTTGGTTAACAAGCAGATGATGAAAGCTTATGCAGACAAGAGGCAACATGCAAAGGACATCTCATGTAGAAAAGGAGATTTTGTGCTCACCTGGCAGATGCACAAAAGAAAATCTGATGCTGAACCTTTCCAAGTGGTGTCTACCAAGGAACATATGATGACTGCCCAGTGCCCTAAATCAGTTACCAGAGACTCCTCTCACTTTAGGCTTGTGTTTCCTCAGTCTTCAACTCGAAATGGTGAAAGAAAGACTGACTTTGACAATTCAGTGACTGCTGCTGACTCCTTACCAACTATAGCAATTCCTGACACTGAAGGTGACAGCTTACAACTTCCAGTAACCAGATCAGGTTGTATGATCAAAGCGCTATGAAGATTGATCGAAGAGATTTAGTTGTACATTTTAATATAGATATATAAATGTGTGTGAACTGATTTTCTAAAAAAAAAGTAAGTTTTCATTTAACAGAATGGGAGATGTAGTGATTTGCATGTTTTAGGACAGAACCTTCCTGGCTCCTGAAAGAACGTCATAAAAGCTTGGCTTAGAATGTGGCAGTTCACAGGTACACGTAGAACAATAAAGACATGTGATTTACAGCTCTGTGTTTGATGTAGTCAATGGTAGGTACCCAGGCTGGGGAGGGCGCTACACAACTCAAAGAGGTAAAATCAAATCAAAAGGAAGGAAGGAGAATGAGAAGGAACAGAATACTCTTAATGAAAGCTTTTTTCAGTAACATCAACAATACAGGAGACACCCATTGAACCAGCTCAAATTCCTAGCTTTCCAATCTTTAACTTGCACATAGACTTCAGAATTAAAGAAAATCTGACTACTGTGCCATGTGGCTCTTTAACCAAAGAAGACACATTAAGAAAGATATTGCTAAAACAAAGAAACTGTGTTAAAAAAAGAAAAGCAAATCTCAGAATTAACAAAAAGAAGCTTCTGAAGAATTAAATGTAATTCACATATGGAAAATGTGATCAGTTTAATAATTTAATAATTGAAGTAAGTGGAAAAATAATACAAAACACTACTTGCCAGGAGGAGATAGAGGTATCTCCTATTTCCCATCCATACTGATAGACGAGCAGGAAGGTGTGTTAAGTCCCAAAGCTACTGAATTTTCTACCCTAAGTCCTCTGTTGGATGGTCAACCATCCTTGTGTACTGAGTTATCAGTAAATACAAATATCTAGATTGTCCAGGCAATTATAGGGATTTAAAAACTCTTTGCCCTCCTCCTTCTCTGGAAGTGATGGCATATATACAGAGGGCTTCGCTGATGCATTTATACTACATGTAAATCAAGAGGGAAGACAAATAAGAAATTAAAATCAACCTACATCAGTCAATAAAAATGTAGTTGTTTCATTGTCTTGCTGACTTTCCATGAAATTGAATGAAAAGAAATCAAATAAGGGTTCTAATCTCCCATTTTAGCAACAATTTAAGGATTATTTCCCCAGCAGGACTGCAGGCATACAAACTCAATAGAATCGTATATCTTAATCCATCAATTATCTATCTTCAAGAGGCTTGGTTTATAGCTCATTTTGACATGTAAAACCTTTATGCAATTGAAGTTCCTGTACAGAAGGTTAAGAAGGGCCATGCTTGGAGTGTTATTACTACTCTCATTTCTGTAGAGTTAGTTTCAGTTGAATTTGGAAGCAGTAACACTCCATTGTAGTAATGTTCAGTGTATTAAGATCAAATTTCCAAAGTTAAGCAATTATTATGCAGATATCCTACTTTTATTCAACATCAATGTTCCCCCCGGACTTCAATATAATTCTCTTTTAATTAAGACTTTCAAATTGATTGAAATCATTTTAGAATCTGAAGAAAATTTTCAGATGATCAAAATGAGTGCCCTAAACGTGAAAGTATCGAATGGTGCCCTCATTGCCCACAAAAACAAGGAATTAGATGAAGCTTAGAGTATTCATGTCTCCTTTTTTCCAGCAAAAAACAAATGGTAGCTTAATGTTGGAGACTGCTTTTAGACTTGTTATCAGGTATAAATGGGATGATTTTAAACAGGAGAGTTGATATGGACTTCCAAGCATCATTTACAGGAAAGGGTGTTTGTTAAATCTTCTATTATTGATTACACTGTTGCCAGCTATGACTTGTTGCACACATTGTCATCATTCCAACCCAAATTTGTTCAAGGCAGTGACTATGCAATAATATTCCTAAAGTGGAAGATATCTTACAGCAGACCTTTCCTTGGTCATAAAATGAAGGAAACAACATAGCAACAATTGCTACGAAGCATGGTTAAGTCATTTGCAATTTCTGTACTATAACTGTGTTGAAAAAGACACTTATTTCTATTTGGAACCAAATCTCACCAGAGAAAGGAAATCCTATCCAAGTATTCGAAGATAAAGAGTTTGATGCTGTAGATGAAATCTAGAGAGCAACAAATCCTTCAAAGAAAAAGGCACCCTTCGTCAAAGATTCAAAAGATGCTGAACTTTCTTATAAATTAAATAAACTCGTTCGTCATCTGTTTATCAAACCTTCAGTCTCTAGGGGCAATGAAATACAAGATTAAAAGAAGAAATATCCATTTTGTGTTTAACAAAAAAATAGATGTTCAAAACTGGCTGGATTTACAACAAGCAACACAGCTGAAAAACCACAAAACCTTTTTTACAGCTTATTGCAAAGTTCACAGATAGCAAAATAGCCCCCTCAGCAATTCCTATCGGTCCTTCAGAGTGGATTGACTATTTTTCAAAACTCAATGCAAAAAGTGTAGTAACAATACAGTATGAGATGCCTTTAATACCCTCAAAAATAGTTATTGAGCGCAATTGGAAAATACATTTTCTGAAGGCATAATAGATTGATATTCTCATAAATAAAGCAAGATCATCTGCAGCAATGGGCTCCAATAGGATCCCAATAAAAGTGAGGAAGAATGACCCAAAAACCTGTGGTAAATTTCTTGCCCCTTCCTTCGGATTTTGTTATGCTGCTGGGCAAATTACATATTGATAGACAGGGAGCATCATTGTTCCTATACATAAATGAAATTCTCGCTTTTCACCTAGTAATTCCCACTAAATTGTTCTGCTGGATGCCACGTGGAAGATCTCTGTGCCTAGTATCTTGGAACATCTTGAGGACTGAGCATATTCAGCTGGAGTGATTCCACAAGTTGAGGCAGGCATTAGACCTAATCACTCAGTGACAGACAATCATTACAATAGTTCAGGCATTAATTGAGAAATATGTGATGACTAAATCCTAAATCTTTAATTCTGTATTTGTTGACTTTCTAATAGCATTCTATAGGGTAAATAGACCAGCCGTTTCGAAGAAATGGGATAGATTAGGGCTACCTACTAACTTGATAAGAATAATTATAGCACTTCATTCATCCACTTGGTGTAGAGTCTTAATTGGAGAGTGGGGGCAAGGCTTTGTCCCTAAAGATTCCAACACAGAAAGGATTGAAGCAGGGCTGTATCTTGGTTTCTCTTTTGTTTTCAAATTATCTTTATGACCTACCTGCTCATTTTGTGAATCCGAAGAATATTCCTCCCCAAATTGCTTCCCAAGATCTTCATGTTTTATTGTATGCTGATGATCTATTAATCTTTGATCTTACATCTTTAGTCCTTTAGCAAAATCTAGGTGCTCTATTTAAGAATGCGGGCATAAATGTTTGAAGATAAATATTACTAAGACTAAGGTGATGCCTTTAAGAGGAAAGAAGCAGTGATGCCCCTTTAATTGGAACCTAGGTGGAACCCCTACATATACCTCGACAAAGTTGTTTCTCAATCCTTAGAAAACAGGTCACATCTGTCACACATATGTACAAAGGCACTAGCTCATATCAGTCCTTTAAATAAGTTTTATAGTGCTTTTAGTAAGCGCCTTTGTTAGAAATTGGGTCTCTAGTTGGCAGAGGTATGTACCCTATCCAAGTAGTGACTACATTCCTAGTCAGGGTAAGTCAGATACACACCCTAAAGTAACCTGTTCTCACCTTCTGGTAGTTTGGCACACAGCAGTAGGCTTAACGTAAGAGACAATGTGTAAAGTATATGTGCAACACTTAAATTACAAAAACACAGTGAAAGATTCTACACCAGTTTAGAACAATAAAGAATATGTATCTGAGACCACAACAACAAAAATCCAATCAGTAGATCATGAGATATGTAATTTTAAAGATTTAGGTGAAAATAGCGCATAAAAGCACAAAGCGCCAACTGTGGCTATCTGATCGCGCTGTACCGGGACACATTTAAGAGCTCAGGTCGTCTGTGATAGAGTGAGGGCCGGATACGGAGACCAACTTAAGCCCTCTGAACACAGTACCTTTAATCCTGGTGCAGTTCCGATGAGGACCACAGAGGGCACAGCACCTTAGGCACGCTTCCAAAGGTCAAGGACTTGTCACGATTCGCATTCCCCTTACGGCGTCTGTCGGACGTAGGTGGAGTATGGCTTTGGATCTTGTACGTCCAGGTCTGGCCAAGATAAGGACGACCCCTTCCGGTAGCCACAGTGCTGCTGGCCAGATGAAAGCCCAAGCAGTCTGTGCCCTCCAGAAGGAAACCACAATCAAATCAACCAGGGAAAAAACTTCGAGAAAGGAGCCCCAGAAAATTAGAAAAGGCACAGTATAACTCAGGACTCCAAGAACTGTAACATCAGGAAGCTGCAAGGAATACCAAGCAGAAAGCAATCCACAGCAGGAACAAACAAGAGCGAGGACCACCAAACTAAAGTTTTGCAATGAAAAGAAACTCAAGCCCCTTATATACCAGTAAAACAGGAAGTGAACAAACAGGAAAAGAAAAAAAACGCCATATTAAGTTGGGAAAGTATCATAGGATAAAATAGGAGAAACACCATCTTGGAAAGGTACTAGTAAAAGGAAAGAGCAGTGCATGCTGGAATAGACAAGCATTCTGAGACCAAGAAAGCTTGGCCCCCATGACCAAAAGGGCAGACAGCCAAAAGCCAAGAAAACGGATAAGTATTATTTATGCGTTGCGGGAATCACACGTGATGCAAAGGCAGAGCACGCTGCGACCATGGCAAGAGCCGTGGCTGGACCCCACCGCCGTGCAAGAGTTAAACACTGCGGGTGAACAAACGTCCCACGGTAGGCCTCACATGTCCAAAAGAGGACCATGGACCCCCCGCGGGACGAGGACTGAGGTGGTACTGCTTGGAAGGACAGATTCACAGATGCAGAGTCCAGCTGCAGGACTAGGTTGGTTGGATGTCTTTTGTGTCCCTAAGACTTCAGAAAACAGGAGGCCAGTCAGCTGGCTCTTGGAGAACTTGGCTTCAAGGATGTAGAGAACAGGTCCAGTCCTTCTCACTCCAGGTAAGCAGCAGTAGGCAGCAGGCCAACAAAGCAAAGCAGGTAGCAAAGTGGTAGTCCCTCATACAGCACAGCACACAGAAAGCAGTAGGCCAACACACCAATGCAGTTAGCACAGTGGCAGTCCCTCCTGGCAGCACAGCAGTCCTTCTTCCTGGCAGAATATCCTTGGTTCCAGTAGAGTTCTGATTTGGTGGGGTTTGGGGTCTAGTGCCTATGGCCAAATGTGCCTTTGAAGTGGTGGAGATTTCAAAAAGGCATTTGGAGATCACAAGATTCCCACCCTTCCTTCCTTGTCTCCAGACCCTTCACAGGTGGCTATACAGCCCTTTGTTTGGGGCGAGGCAAAGCCCTATTCAGGTTTAAGTGAAGCATTGCTAAGCTCCGCCCGTTAAACCAGTTAATGGCCCATTAAGGCACCCCAAGTCACACCTAATCTCCCATTGTGTGTGGCTGTCTAGAAGGAATGCACAAAGCCCAGATGTCATCCACCCCAGATGTGTATTCAGAGCAGTGCTTAATTTGTAAATAAAAACGTGCTGGTGCTCAAAGCTATCCGCAATTAAAAGTGCGAGCATGGAATACTGATACAGCATAATCCCGAAGCCATCTTGGGCCTCATTAATCTATTTACAGCCACTCCCTCCACCTTCAGCTCACTCTTGCAGCTTCCCGCGTGTGGGCCTGGCAAGTGGGTGCACTTGCCAGGTCAAATGGCAGTTTAAAACTGCACACACAGGCTCTGCAGTGGCAGGCCTGAGACATGTTTCAGGGGTACTGTAGTGGGCGGTACAATCAGTGCTTGAGGTCCACCAGTGACATTTAATTTACTCACCCTGGACACATATAGTGCACTTTACTACGGACTTACAAGTAAATTAAATATACCAATAGTGGATAAGCCAATGTTACCATGTTTGGAGTACAGTGCATATGCACTTTATCACTGGTTAGCAATGGTAAAGTGTCGAGAATCCCAAAGCCAACAAAAACAGGGTCAGAAAAATTGGAGGACGAACGCAAAAAGTCTGGAGATTATCCAGCAGAAAGGGCTAGGTCCAACAGCCATTTTAAATGTTTTCTTGAAACTATTTGAGTAAACATTCCTCTTATCTTGTCTTATGCTCTTGAGTGCATTTCCCTTTAAAAATTGGTCACTATTGCATTTGTACAAAGGAAAACTTTGATAACTTCTTCATGTCAGGCACTTCCTGCCCATGCTTTACAGTTGCAATTTGCTTTTATCACTGCTTATTTCATATATTTGGCAAATATGATTAGATTAGCCTACAATGTATGACACGCATCTGTTGGCACCCTAAGAGACTATTTAAAATAGAAAACCGTTAATGAAAAACACATAACTATACTTCTAATAATAATCTAAGGGTTGCCTTCACTGACTTGCAATGTACATTTGACCACTTACAGATGTAGACACCAGCGCAACTTAAGTTGTTTAAAAAAATGTTGTAATCTGACTAAACTATACTAGTGACATTACCCAATGTTCGTCCCTAAAAACATACAAGGCGTATTGTGATAGTGTTGGAGTGTGTCTTTTTGAAATCAATATTAATACGAAAAGCTTGCAATATAATGTGTGATGAAGCTGCATAGAAAATGTGTTCACATAGAAAATAATGCACGTGTTGAATTGTGCCCACAGGGAGTGGCTACCAATGTATACGAAGACTAATGAAAAGGCTTATTAATTCTGAATTATTATGCAATAATGTTTGAATTTGTATTAGTATATCATAATTAGAGTTATGTGTTAAGAGTTTGCTTTATTAAAATCAGAGGGCCTTAGCTTAGCAAGGGTTTGGGCCTCATATTGAATAGTTTTTTCTAACGTGTAATGTACTGTTTTCCTGAAGGACACAAAGCTGTATTTTTCCAGGAGTTATGTGTGTGTAGCCGTAGTAAATTCTTTCTCATGAGAACCGGCTTGCTCAAGGCAACGTTCTTTCTAGATGCAACAGTGTAATTTGTAACAGGTGCAAGGTTAACCGTACTTGGAGATGACAATGAAGACACTGACTGGAGCGCAAAGTGTAACATTCTCTACCTGACATTCCAACCGTTGAAGACATCAATAACATGGACCACTCCGCGACATGGGAACTGCAAATTGTGGAAGATTCTAGTAAGGTGTTTACCGGATTATTGGATAGAGATAATAATGCACCAAACTTCATCCAATGAGGAATTAGGGAATAGTTAGACAGTTTTGATTTAACGGCGTGACCCAAGAAGAAACGGAGCTCACTTCACTTCACTCCAATTCACTCCATTTCACTATCTCCATGTGTCATCCCTATTGCTCTAGCATTATCCTGAGTTTATTCTGAGTACTTTACAACTATCCTATACCCCATTCTTGCCTGATGCTAACTTCTCCTCTGTCTGAGGGAAGTAATCCGTTCTATAGCTATGCTATATTGAGATTCTGCCCCATCCTATCTCTGCTGATGGTGAATCGACTGATGTCCTGAGCACGAAGACTGACGCTGTTTGCTGATCTGTTGGATTGGTAACTATCTGATGCAAATTGTAATTGTCTGTTTGCCTTTCCTTTCTAGGTACCAACTGCTATTTTGATAGAGGCCTTAGTTTAGATGTTTTCTAAATTCGTGTTCACTAAATGTTTTGCATGAAGCCCAACATGCTAATTTGAGGTTAGTTAAGGCGTTCACTAATATCTTGTGCAAATAGACAAATGACAGAGTTCTTGCTTTGTTGATTCATGTACTAATGAGACTCTGCTGAGTTGATTCGTATAATGATGTGCCTAGATGCTGAATGAAAATAGCTGATGCATTGATTAAGTCGTGCTTTGATTACTGATTTGATTGTTTTGGCGTGTGTTTATTGCTAATGAGATTAACAGACATGATAGTAGATTGTAACCAATAGAGAAATAAATATCTTAACATTTGACTAAACTGGTGTGGTTATTCGTGACTGCAAAGCCAATGGTGTGTTCGAGAATTTATTTTATTAAATGTTTATCGACTAGTGATTGTTGTTATTGAATATTTATTGATCTATTGATTGATGATGCCAAGAAAATATTTCGTACTGGGAAGTTTCCAAACGTGGTCCAAAGGTTTGTCGACCTAAACGCGTCTCCTGGTAAGTTTACTTATCAAGGCTCTGACGCGCTAACAATAGTATGTCTTTTAAGCAGACCCAAAGCTATTTCACATTTTCTCTGGAATATAATGTCAGACAATTAATATTTATGTTGAGATTAGGTATTTTACCTCTTAACAATTATAAAAGATGCAGATCTGTTACTGAAAGCTTGTTCAGACTATGTAATCAGTGTAATGAAAGGGGGAGTTCAAGATCTAAAACGTGCTCTATGTGAGTTCGAGTGTGACGGTGGTTGGAACTAGAAATCGATTTATTAAACCTTTGTATTTCAAATGCAACATTTTTCAAACTGATGAATTGATTACTTAGGTAAAGTCTACTCCAAATGGGTTAGGTTGTTATAATCGTTTTACATTTTTAAATTGATTTTAAAAATGTAAACGTTGTGGAACACAGGAGTTGTGATTGTTAATAATTAAATATCTCTCTTTTCGTGTGCTATAATCCTTTTAGTGTCTCAGATGAGATCTAAAGCAATAAACCTTCTTAACAAGAAAATATTTACAAAACATAAGAGCAATATTCAACCTGCGTTTTTTAACTCCTCACTAGATGATTTGACTGGAACTTAATCTGTCCCCTGTTAAAACCTTAAAATCAATGCAAAACAAATCAACTATTTCTGTGATTGCACCATGGAAAAATAACAAATTGAGTAGTATAATTTACAAGGATCTCACAACTGACCAACATAGCCCTCTCACATTTTCCTTTTCAAGTGTCAGTGCCACAGTCCTGGAACACAACATACCTTGACTAGAAGGCATTCTGAGTATGACAACACCCAACCATAAAAGGACTATAAGAATGCTATTGCAGGACTCAGCCACAATGTGCGACCTAGTACATGCATTGTACTACAAACACGTAAGCTGCCTTCAAGACTTGCACTTTAAAGTTAGACAATACTACATTGGCTCTAATCGTGGAGTCATAGTCAGACAGAATTTCGTAGGATTCAGTTTTCTATATATTCCACTCAAGCAATTCAAGTCTCCTGGAACAATCATAATTTGGCCCCCAAATCCTGCAGGCTCTGTTGCTACAGGCATGAGTCCATATTCTACACAGGTGGCCAAATTTAAAATATATATGTAGCAAGTTTCTTGTGTCGATATTCAGAAAACGAACCCTTTGGACAGTAAGAAAATCGACTGAGTTGTACTTTATCCTGCAAACAAACAGATGCTTTGGAAAGTTAACAACGTTTTTGGACCTCATATGTGATAGATGTGTCCACACACCAAAAGGGTACACAGCACCACAAACTCTCAAAACCTTTTTAAAACTAGACCACTTCTAATGCACTGCACATCGTACCTAATGACCACATGCTTCACTTAACACCTGAGTTGTGCAGGCAAATCATTGGTAAACAGTCCTACAACTTAAAATACTATTTTCACCTCTACAGAGGAGCATTTCACTCTTTGCCTTGTGCCTTCTGCTATATGAATGTGCTAAACTGAAAGGAATACCCATTCTAGCTGTACTCTCAAATAAAGGGATGTTCACTACCATCTTCTGGAAGAAGCAAAACATTTACTTTCAGTAGTGTATGTGATCATTTGTTGCATGTAGTCACTATGGTGATCACCTTCTCCTTCATATTTGCTCTAGCACCCTCAATCACCTGTCAGTAGAAACAGGATTCATGCATGTTGGGGGAAGAGAAGGTCTTTGTATTGTATCCTGGTGGTAAGAATCTCCCTTGTGGTGCAGATGTGCTGTACATCCCATCACTGAAATACTGCCACCACACATGTCTCATCAGTAGAGATGTGAGGGAGCCACTTCCTCAACAGTAACATGGTGGCACAACAAATGTATGGTGTCTCAAGTGACCATTTGTGACAGAGCGAAAACATAAAAATGCTGCAGGGGACAAAAATGATGTGGTGGGCAGCTGGACAAAATAGCAACAGTGTTTCATCCTTGAAACAACAGAAGTTCTCAGAGACTTGTTTTCCTCTTAGAGGAAATATGTCCCTCTCTGGTAGGAACTGCAAACTGGTACCTGTAGCAAAATTACCCTCTTTTTGGCATGGTTATCCCGACTTTTTGCCTGCTGTCAGTATGCTTTGACTGTTTTCACTAGGATCCTGCTAACCAGGACCCCAGTGATTGTGCTCTCCCTCTCTAAGTTTGGTTGCCTAGGACTTTGCACACCCCACAATTTGCATACTGGTGCCCCATATAAGTCCCTACTATATGGTACTTAGGTACCCAAGGAATTGGGACACCAGAGGTTTCCCATGGGCTGCAGCATGTATTGTGCCACCCATGGGAGCCCATGCAAAATGTGTCTGCAGGCCTCCCATTGCAGCCTGCATGAAAAGGTGCATGCATTCTTTCACTACAGGTCACTGCACCAGGTCACTGTAAGTCACCCCTATGGCAGGCCCTCCTAGCCCAGAGGCGAGGTGCAGGCACCTGTGTGTGAGGGCACCTCTGCATGACCAGAGGTGCCCTTACGAACTCCAGCTCCATTTCCCTGGACTTCGTAAGTGCGGGGAAGACATTTTACCCATGTCTCAGACACAAGTACCTGTGTCCAGCTACATAATGGTAACTCCGAACCTGGGCATGTTTGGTATCAAACATATCAGAATCATACCCCAATACTGTTGTCAGTTTTGGTTGGATGATTCCATGCACTCTGAGGGCTCCTTAGAGGACCCCCCAGCATTGCTCCTACCAGTCTTCTGGGGTTTTCCGGGCAGCCTGCGCTGCTGTCACCCCCTTCTGCTTTCCTGCTGCTTGACCAGCTCAGGCAAAGGAAGGCAGAACAAAAGGATTTCCTGTGGAAGAGGGAGGTAACACCCTCTCCCTTGGAAATAGGTGTTACATGGCTTGGGAGAGGTAGCCTCCCCAAGCCACTGGTATGCTTTGAAGGGCATATTTGGTGCCCTTCCTTGCAGAAACTGGTTTGCACCAGTACAGGGACCCCCGGTCCTTGCTCTGGTGCGCAACTGGACAATGGAAAGAGGAGTGACCACTCCTGTGTCTATCACCACCCTAGATGTGGTGTCCAGAGCTCCTCCACGTGGCCACTTGATTCTTCCATCTTGAGCCCAAGGTGGGCAGAGGCCCCTGGGAACATCTGAGTGGCCAGGCCAGGTCAGTGACATCACAGCCCCCTCCTGATAGGTGGTCACCCTGCTAGGTGACCAATCCCCCTTCCTGGGCTATTTAGGGTCTCCCTCTTGGGTGGGTTCTCAGATTTGACATGGAAGATTCCAGCATGACTCCTCTGCATTGTTTACTTAATTTTCTGGGCACTGGGGCTGCAACTGGACCTTCCAGGAGCCTACAACCTACAACTTCTGCGATGGCTCAGCTCTGCAACATTGTTTCTCTGGCTCCTTCCAGCAACTACAACATTTCCCTGGCTGTGCATCCCCTGATGGGGGCGAGTCTTCAGCCTGCACAAGAAGTAAGAAGGAATCTCCCTTGGACTGAAGGAGTCACTCCCCTGCATCTGCAGGCACCAACTGCAATGACGACCGGCTTCCTGGATCTGCTCTCCTCCGAAACTGCGTGGATTCTGCATCACAGGTGGTGGTCTGGAGTGGTCCCCTTGGTCCTCTTTACCAGCTGTCCAACTTGGGAGATGGTAAGCCCTTGCCTCTTCTTGCAGGAGGTACCCCTGTGCACTGTGACTCTTGCAGCTACCAAGGCTTGTTTGCTCCTCTCCAAGGGATCTTCAGGCTCCATGTAGCCCGTTGTCCCAGCACTCCTTCCTGCAAAGCACAGTCTCCTGTCTGCTGCTCCAGCGACATGGGACTCCTCTTCAGGTGTGCTGAGTGGGCCTCACTGTGACTCCTGTGCCTGCTGCCAGTGGGTTGCCTGTGGGGGCAGCCTCCTCTTCCTGTGACTCTTCCAGCTGCTGTGGGTCATCCCGGACTCCCCTCCTTGGGTCGAGTCCCCTGAACATTGCTGGTCCTCTTAAGCCTTGCAAACCTTCTTCTCTGTCTCGTGCATTTGCCAAGTCTTGTTGGTGGTTTTTCCAGCACCACTCTCCGACTGCATCTCGACCACCGACGTGGGACATCAGTTGCATCACTTCTGGGACTCCTCTTCATCTCCTGTGCTGCACTATTGACCTTCTTTGTCCACCATCAACCTAGTCCTGCATCCACAGAAGGGTGGTAAGTGGCTCCAGCTACAACCTGACACTCCATCACGAACTGGACTTGGTCCCCTTCCTTTGTAGGTCCTCTTCTGTCAGGTTCCACCTTTGGGTTCTTCCACTGTTGGTTGGGTCTTGCGTAATCCTTTTTCAAATTCCCCCTGTTAGTTTTGGGGAAAACCAGGTACTTACCTCTCCCCTTCTGGTTGCTGGGGGTCACTCTGGTACTCACCTCTTGGGGTTCCTAGTTCTTCTATCTCCCTTCTACTTATTCCAGTTCCCTGGGTGGGGGACTGCCTTTCACATTCTACTTTTTTTAGTATATAGTTTGGCCCTCCCAAAGGGCCCTCACTGGTTTACCTATATTTTTGCCAATGCTTATTGCTTTCTATGCTCTTTGCTGATTGTTAATGTGTATATAATAGTGTGTTTCCTTACCTCCAGCTGGGGGACTGCCTATTCAGTATTCTAGTATTTGTGTTACTACAATAAAGTACCTTACTTTTGTAACACTGTGTGGTTCTTTCATGTGTGATAGTGCCATGTCACTGTAGTGGTATTGCATAAGGTTTGCATGTCTCCTAGATAAGTAACTGGCTGCTCATCCACAGCTACCTCTAGAGAGCCCTAGCTTCCTAGACACTGCCTACACTTCCGTAATAGGGGCTACCTGGACCTGGTATAGGGTGATAACACCATAGGTGTCCACCACACACCAGGCCAGCTTCCTACAGTAATGTTTTATGTGAAGTAGTTCAGGTGAAGCTGAAGCGCTGCTGGCCTCACCTTAGCAGATTGTATTAAATCTAGAGGTTTTAAGGCCCGATGTTGTATAGGTAAGGGCACATGGGGCTGGTTTTTTGTTTGCTGGCTGTAAAATATTTGGTGAAGAGCTGCACCTGATGGGACACTGAAGGTAAGTGTTAGGAAAACTATTTTTCAACCCTCCTCAGAGTGACGCAAAGAAAACACAAACACCAGGCAAGGCTCCGGAACAGATGAAATGTTTCTTGAGGTACCATGGTTTATTGGCAGGCCAAAGCAGAAGACAGACGCACATCCCAGTGTTACGTCTTACAAGCTGGCATCTTCTGCCCTGAAGCATATAAGTCAGACACTTATATATGTTAATAAGTGCTGTCACAGCACAACCCCAAAAGGGGACACAGTCCAAACATGGGCACTCACATACAAAAGAAATGCTGCATATACAAAACTTAAAGTCCATAGTGTAAAAAAATACATAATGCAGTGTGAGCATGAACACGTGAACAGACAACAGGTGGTCCCTAAAGAAAAGGGGGCTGACTGGCTGAACTTAAAGTGTGAGACCGAGCTAAACTTAACAACGTGGCTTGGAGAGGTTTGTTTGTACAACTGTCATAGGTGTCAGTGAGGTCAGTAGGGAAGTCTTGGAGCAGTTCTAGAATAATGATGTGGGTGAGCTGGTTCAGCCAGTGAATGAGATGAGCAGGTGTCTTGGAAAGAGGAAAGAATAAATAGCTTACTGGGATTTAGATAATGGAGGAGAGAATTGGAACTAAAGTATCATATCTATAGGTACATACATGGGAATATATGTTCCTCTACAATACCTCCTTTTTGATAGAAATATCATATCATACATGATTGCAAAAATATATTCTACATACATGGTAAGCATAGTAATAACAATGTATCAATAAAATACATATCCTCAGATGGCAGTACACATTGTTGTTTTTTTCATGAAAATACAGATATCCTCTCGCTATACACCTACAAGATATTCATTATTCAAACATAGGCAAAATGATATGCTAGTATCTAATCTGTTATGGGTCAATAGCCATTAAATCAAACATTTCTTTGTGTGCTTCCTCTACATCTTGTTGTATTGTAAGATATCTGTGGGCTAGCTCCTGCTCTGTAGGATGTAGAATTTTAACTGCAGAAAATGAATAGATGTTCATACTACAGAATTGCTGAAGCATGGAGCAACAGCACTGGAGGCAACACAAAAGTACCACTATTGTTATAAAGATACTGAATAGTGCTAGAACTAAGGGCCAGATGTACGAAGCTTTTTGTATGGCGCAAACAGCGAAATTCGCTGTTTGCGCCATGCATAAAGCACATTGCGATGCTCATTCCCATTTTGCGAGTCAGTAACCTGGTTACTGACTCGCAAAATGAGAATGCAACTTGCAAATAGGAAGGGGTGCTCCCCTTCCTATTTGCGATTCGCATCGCGATGTAGAATTGCTTTGTGACCGCGAACGCGGTCGAAAAGCAATTCGCAGTTAGCACCCATTTTAAATGGGTGCTAACCCATTCGCAAAAGGGAAGGGGTCCCCATGGGACCCCTTCCCTTTTGTGAATGGCCCTGAATTTTTTTTTTCAGAGCAGGCAGTGGTCCCATGGACCACTGCCTGCTCTGCAAAAATGAAACACAAACGTTTCATTTTTTCGTTTGTGTTGCAACTCGTTTTCCTTTAACCCCTTCGCTGCCAGGCCTTTTCCCCCTCCTGTGCCAGGCCTTTTTTTGCCTATTTGGGGCAGTTCGCGCTTAGGCCCTCATAACTTTTTGTCCACATAAGCTAACCAAGCCAAATTTGCGTCCTTTTTTTCCAACATCCTAGGGATTCTAGAGGTACCCAGACTTTGTGGGTTCCCTTGAAGGAGGCCAAGAAATTGGCCAAAATACAGTGAAAATTTCGTTTTTTTCAAAAAAATTGGAAAAAGTGGCTGCAGAAGAAGGCTTGTGGATTTCCCCCTGAAAATGGCATCAACAAAGGGTTTGCAGTGCTAAACTCAGCAGCTTCCTAGCTTTCAGGAACAGGCAGACTTGAATCAGAAAACCCAATTTTTGAACACAATTTTGGCATTTTACTGGGGCATACCCCATTTTTGCAATTTTTTGTGCTTTCAGCCTCCTTCCAGTCAGTGACAGGAATGGGCATGAAACCAATGCTGGATCCCAGAAACCTAACCATTTCTGAAAAGTAGACAAAATTCTGAATTTAGCAAGGGGTCATTTGTGTAGATCCTACAAGGGTTTCCTACAGAAAATAACAGCTGAAAAAGAAAAATATTGAAATTGAGGTGAAAAAACCATCAATTTTTCTCTACGTTTTACTCTGTAATTTTTCCCTGCAATGTCAGATTATCGAAAGCAATATACCGTTACGTCTGCTGGACTCCTCTGGTTGCGGGGATATATAGGGCTTGTAGGTTCATCAAGAACCCGAGGAACCCAGAGCCAATAAATGAGCTGCACCCTGCAGTGCGTTTTCATTCTATACCGGGTATACAGCAATTCATTTGCTGAAATATAAAGAGTAAAAAATTGCTATCAAGAAAACCTTTGCATTTCCAAAAAGGGCACAAGATAAGGTGCTGAGGAGCAGTGGTTATTTGCACATCTCTGAATTCCGGGGTGACCATACTAGCATGTGAATTATAGGGAATTTCTCAAATAGATGTCTTTTTTACACACTCTCCTATATTTGGAAGGAAAAAATGTAGAGAAAGACAAGGGGCAATAGCACTTGTTTTGCTAATCTATGTTCCCCCAAGTCTCCCGATAAAAATGATACCTCACTTGCGTGGGTAGGCCTAGCGCCCGCGACAGGAAACACCCCAAAGCGCAACGTGGACACATCCAAAATTTTGGAAGAAAACAGAGGTGTTTTTTGCGAAGTGCCTACCTGTAGATTTTGGCCTCTAGCTCAGCCGGCACCTTGGGAAACCTACCAAACCTGTGCATTTCTGAAAACTAGAGACCTAGGGGAATCTAAGGAGGGGTGACTTGCGGGGCTCGGACCAGGTTCTGTTACCCAGAATCCTTTGCAAACCTCAATATTTGGCTAAAAAAAACACATGTTCCTCACATTTCTGTGGCAGAAAGTTCTGGCATCTGAGAGGAGCCACAAATTTCCTTCCACCCAGCGTTCCCCCAAGTCTCCCGATAAAAATGATACCTCACTTGCGTGGGTAGGCCTAGCGCCCGCGACAGGAAACACCCCAAAGCGCAACGTGGACACATCCAAAATTTTGAAAGAAAACAGAGGTGTTTTTTGCGAAGTGCCTACCTGTAGATTTTGGCCTCTAGCTCAGCCGGCACCTAGGGAAACCTACCAAACCTGTGCATTTCTGAAAACTAGAGACCTAGGGGAATCCAAGATGGGGTGACTTGCGGGGCTCGGACCAGGTTCTGTTACCCAGAATCCTTTGCAAACCTCAAAATTTGGCTAAAAAAACACATGTTCCTCACATTTCTGTGGCAGAAAGTTCTGGAATCTGAGAGGAGCCACAAATTTCCTTCCACCCAGCGTTCCCCCAAGTCTCCCGATGAAAATGATACCTCACTTGCGTGGGTAGGCCTAGCGCCCGCGACAGGAAACACCCCAAAGCGCAACGTGGACACATCCAAAATTTTGGAAGAAAACAGAGGTGTTTTTTGCGAAGTGCCTACCTGTAGATTTTGGCCTCTAGCTCAGCCGGCACCTAGGGAAACCTACCAAACCTGTGCATTTCTGAAAACTAGAGACCTAGGGGAATCCAAGATGGGGTGACTTGCGGGGCTCGGACCAGGTTCTGTTACCCAGAATCCTTTGCAAACCTCAAAATTTGGCTAAAAAAACACATGTTCCTCACATTTCTGTGGCAGAAAGTTCTGGAATCTGAGAGGAGCCACAAATTTCCTTACACCCAGCGTTCCCCCAAGTCTCCCGATAAAAATGATACCTCACTTGCGTGGGTAGGCCTAGCGCCCGCGACAGGAAACACCCCAAAGCGCAACGTGGACACATCCAAAGTTTGGAAGAAAACAGAGGTGTTTTTTGCGAAGTGCCTACCTGTAGATTTTGGCCTCTAGCTCAGCCGGCACCTAGGGAAACCTACCAAACCTGTGCATTTCTGAAAACTAGAGACCTAGGGGAATCCAAGGAGGGGTGACTTGCGGGGCTCGGACCAGGTTCTGTTACCCAGAATCCTTTGCAAACCTCAAAATTTGGCTAAAAAAAACACATGTTCCTCACATTTCTGTGGCAGAAAGTTCTGGCATTTGAGAGGAGCCACAAATTTCCTTCCACCCAGCGTTCCCCCAAGTCTCCCGATAAAAATGATACCTCACTTGCGTGGATAGGCCTAGCGCCCGCGACAGGAAACACCCCAAAGCGCAACGTGGACACATCCAAAATTTGGGAAGAAAACAGAGGTGTTTTTTGCGAAGTGCCTACCTGTAGATTTTGGCCTCTAGCTCAGCCGGCACCTAGGGAAACCTACCAAACCTGTGCATTTCTGAAAACTAGAGACCTAGGGGAATCCAAGATGGGGTGACTTGCGGGGCTCGGACCAGGTTCTGTTACCCAGAATCCTTTGCAAACCTCAAAATTTGGCTAAAAAAACACATGTTCCTCACATTTCTGTGGCAGAAAGTTCTGGCATCTGAGAGGAGCCACAAATTTCCTTCCACCCAGCGTTCCCCCAAGTCTCCCGATAAAAATTATACCTCACTTGCGTGGGTAGGCCTAGCGCCCGCGACAGGAAACGCCCCAAAACGCAACGTGGACACATCCCATTTTTTGAAAGAAAACATTGCCTACCTGTGGATTTTGGCCTGTAGCTCAGCCGGCACCTAGGGAAACCTACCAAACCTGTGCATTTCTGAAAACTAGAGACCTAGGGGAATCCAACATGGGGTGACTTGCGGGGCTCGGACCAGGTTCTGTTACCCAGAATCCTTTGCAAACCTCAAAATTTGGATAAAAAAACACATGTTCCTCACATTTCTGTGGGAGAAAGTTCTGGAATCTGAGAGGAGCCACAAATTTCCTTCCACCCAGCGTTCCCCCAAGTCTCCCGATAAAAATGATACCTCACTTGTGTGGGTGGGCCAGGTGCCTGCAACAGAATAAGGCCCAAAACCTGAAGGGATAGAAGGGATAGCACAGCAAGTTTATAAGGGCATATTCTTTTATACATCTTGAGACGGACTCTGCTTTGGGGACCCACATAAGTGAGGTGTCATTTTACTTGGGAGACTGAGGGGAAAACTGGGTAAGTAGGAATTTTGTGCTGGAGCGGTGATCCTACTAAGAAAAATCAGGAAAATATGCTTTTTTATGCAAATTGAGGTTTACAGAGGAGTCTGGGTAAGAAAATGTTAGGGGAGCCACGCAAGCCACACCTCCCTGGACTCCTTGGGGTGCCTAGTTTTAAAAGGTTTCTGGGTTTTGTTGGTTTCCCTACATGAAGGCCGCACCCAGGACCAAAAACATAGGTGGGCCCTCCCCCCCAAACACAGGTATTTTTTGAATATATCACTTTGATGTGTGCACATACATCCGTGATGTGCCAAACACTAAAATTGTGAAAAGAAACACACTTAGGTTATGTGAAGAAGACCCCTCACCCACCAACCAAGTTGGTGGCATGCTTCATCATCGGGGTCCCACCCGAGGCACCTAGCGTGTCACAGGTGTGCTGCGACGCCTGATTACAGCGGAGCAGGTTTTGTCATTTTTTACAACACATACTGGTTGGATTTGGCACAAGGGTGAGTGATGGTTCAGTGGATCAAATTTTATTAACAAGAGATTTCACAAAAATGAAATGCACTGCTAATAAGTGAAAGGCAAAAAAGTGAACCAATGACTCACAGCTCGTGAGCTGTAAAGCCGCGACAAGGCACCAACCGCTTTACAGTCCATTCACACACCTTTCATACATGACACGCACAAGACCATTCACACCGCCAGCCACGGGCCCAGCACATTACAACACTCACATCGACAGACCGCGCCACTCAAGGGCCCATCACTTACATACGCCCACATGCCTGATACAAGAATCACACTAGCTGATGGGAGTGTGGACTGCCGTTTGGCTGGCACCGCCAGCCAAGCGCCACCCCACGCACACCGCCAGCCAAGCGCCACCCCACACACACCACCAGCCAAGCGCCTCCCCACACACACCGCCAGCCAAGCGCCACCCCACGCACACCGCCAGCCAAGCGCCACCCCACACACACCGCCAGCCAATCGCCACCCCACGCACACCGCCAGCCAAGCGCCACCCCACGCACACCGCCAGCCAAGCGCCACCCCACGCACACCGCAATCACTTTTTTTTATTTATAAACAACAAAGAAACTACTAATTATAAAATAAGCACAAAACTACAAACACAAAAGCTCTAACTAAATACACAACAGATGCCAACCGTGAAACATATGAAAATATAAAACAGACAGCTTACGCTCACAGTATTTCCCAAAAGTTTTTCCTTGTGTGGTAACTTCTAAAACAGCTGGGCACACACAGCCCAGGCTTTGAAGGGCATTCGGGGCAGTACATCCGGCTCTCCCTCCGGATTGATCTCCGGGCACATACTCTACATTTCTTTGTGGGCATGTCTTTTTTGGGAGTGGGAGGAATGTGATCTGGAAAGTGCCGATCTTTCAATCTAGCCACATCCTCCACCACTTCTACTCTAGGAACTCTTGCCGGTTCCACCACAATAAGGCTTTCTATCACCGACTCCTGAAATTTAACAAATGTCATCCTTGACTCGGGTGAACAATCCTTGTATACAATAAAGGCATTAAAAGTTGCCAAATGAAATAAATGTAGGGCCAACTTTTTATACCACACATATGACTTACGAAGAGCAGTGTAAGGTTCTAACCTCTGATCTACTCTATCAACACCACCCATGTGCCTATTGTAGTCCAAAATGCACGCAGGTTTGCGCACTTCCGCAACCTGACCCCAAACAGCCACAGGGGAAGTACTCTCATCATGGATGGTCGATAGCATGTACACATCCCTCCTGTCTGAAAATTTCAGAGCGAGCAGCTCATT